>NC_142684.1:204619021-204930326 GCF_056320005.1 Nelumbo lutea
CAGATTACCACATTGAGGACAGGTCCAATCTCCATCATTGCGTGAAACTGGAATGAGTAAATTTCCTTCTTAGGGTAAACAAAACTTAATTGTAGACGAAATACATTGAAGGATTGGACAAAGTGTGTCAACCCTGATGTTAACCATCAGAAACAAATCAATTCACCTTTTTAAACTTGAACATGGATAGTTCACAAAATTCTCGAGGAGCTTATCTATATTTCCCCAGAGTACTTTTGGTTGAATGAATGAATGAAAGCTTTTCATCATATGCTATAAAAAACAGGCATCATTTGGTCTTGCACCTATAGGCTCTATCCACCTAGCATTTTGAAAGAGACACAAGCGACAATTCCTATTTTTGTTGACATGGGGTGTTAGAACTTATAAGTATAGACTATAGATAGACAAAATGGTGCACCAGGATCTATGATGAAAAATTGTTTAGGTATACCATCTCATGCAAATTGATGTTTAGTCCATGAATGCTTCTAACCGCCAATAAAGTTACAGACACAGTTAACTGCAATAAAATGTTAAGACTCAAAGAATCTACAAAAACAAAACGACTCCTAAACTCACCATCATTACGAAACCTTTTTGATCCAAATGAGGCCCGATTATCAACCTGAACAATAAAGACACACCAATAACCACTCAGACAAATCGAGTTCCTGCTAAAGCCATATAAGAAGGAAAATAAAAAATAAACAAGTATACAAAGAAAAGAAAATCAAAACGAACGGCATAAAAGATGGCATACTGAATCACTGACGACAAAAGTTATAAGATAGCCATGAAAATACGAAATATACGATTTCAAATAATGAATTCCGCGGTAGTTACTACAACCCTAGTTCCAACAGTTTAAGGCGATAACCATGATGTTTGTAATCTTCAGTTGATAAAGTTAACTTAGTTATCGAAGAAGTGCAACGAAAAAGAAGCGAACAGAGAGAGAAAGAGAAAGCACTGACCTTGGCGGAAGCCATTAACAGAACTCTCTGCAACGCCGGAGAGAATTTTTCTTTTTCAAAAGGAGGCTACTTTTAAGTACACTTATAGAGCAGATTGTAGCGTATTAGACGCTTCGGTGTTAAGAGTCAAGACTAGAGGGAGAGAGAGAGAGGGAAAGAGAGAACAGCGATTCGCGTGTGGCATTTGATGATTTGAAGCGCCAATGATATTTTTGTTGTTATTGGGCCTTAACAAGAGCTTGAGTCATGGGCTGTTCGACCCATAAAAGTTAAAACGATCCGCTGTTGTCTAATTTTCAGAACGTACTTCGGGAGTCGGGACCTACCTATCCCATTCGGCTGTCCCACCACAGATTTGGGCGGTGGAAAGATTTATCAATAAGTCAGATTTTCTTCTTCGCAATCCATGATTGATTCCAAGCTGAAACCCCCAATCCTGGTACGAAATGTATATATCTCAATCTCATCTCATCATGTTGATTTTTTTTATCAAGCCCACCCTGTTTAGTGGAACCCATCCACTGGTTTCCTTTTTCATGGAAAGTTATGGGGCTCTCAGCTTTTCATTTTATTTATTATATTCCTCCGCTTTATCTTTTGCCATCTCTTTCCTTTTCCCCCTCAGACAGACAAGTAAGTAGCAATGGATTGAACTGGATTGAGCCCCTGGGCCCAGTCCACCAGGATAAATTCTCGTCAATGTTTTGCATCATGTTCAAGTTTCAAATAATAGTGTGAATGGTTTCACTTTTTTTTTTTGGTAATAAATAAACGTGGGGTGGGGGTTTGTTGATGACTCTTCAGCCTCCACGGAACGACGGACCAGTTCTTCAACCACGTAATAACTAGGAGAGTCTCCTCCAAAACAGATAGGAAATTTCCTAAAGTTCTGGGCCATATTGTGGGTTTCCCATGCAGCACAAGCTTCACAACATTGATTGTTAGGGGTGACACTATTCGGTTATAACCGAAAAATCGAATCAAAAATTTCGGTTTTGATTTTTTCGGTTCAATTATTTCGGCTTTTTGGCTAATTCAGTTTTCGATTTCAGTTTTTAGAATTAAAATTTTGATTAATCGAATTAACCAAACTTTTTATTATTATATGTAATATATAATATATTATATACTTATATTAATATATACTATACTGAAATTTGATTTCATAATATATATTATATATTATATGCTATAATATATATAATAGAGTATATATTATTAAATTTTGGTTTTAACCGAAATAACAAAAAACCAAACGGAAAACTCCTCGACTTTTCTAAATTTTAGTTTCGGTTTCAGTTTTTATTTTTTGATTCAATTTTTAAATTTTTGATTTATTCGATTCGATTCTTAATCGAATAAACCGAATACTCACCCCTATTGATTGTAGTATAACCCAGCAAGTATGCCTTAATATTTAGAACTTCCCAACAAAAATTCTTGACAATGCAAGCAATATAGCAAAATCCATCATTTTTCTTCAAAGCATCGAAATTATCTTAATTATTCCCTCTTTTGGCCCTTTCCATGTAAGATTGATGAGCTTTTCTAGGATTATTCTCTTTGGTATCAAAGGAAGAACCTAGATGAAATTCCCTGAAAGATTGTTGAGCTTTTCTTTTTTATAATAGCTAAGGGGAAAAGGATCTATTATTAAACATTTTTTCGTTTCTATTTTCCATAAAAGAACAAGAGGTTAACTCTTCCCAGAAAGCCTGAATCTTGGGATCTGGGATCACAGGATCTATAATGATGACCTGGACCCTCGAGAATTTGCCACCTCCCCTTTTCAAACATCACCATGCACAGTGACAAACCCTCTATTAAATTGGACAATGTGAGCATCTCTCCAAGTTGGTTTTTAGCATAGCCTTTCAACATGATGAAGCAGAAGGCTACTCAGGTGGATGCAGGTCACCCAATTGAGTTCTTTAGCCCAAAGAATTAAGCCTTAAATGGGGGATATGGACACGAGTCTAGACCGGCTGATATAGACCAACCAAGATCCAACAGACCAAGACAATGTATAACATTGCTTGATAAAATCACAGTTCTCACTTCTCAGGCTGACAAGCATATGAACAGGGAACCAGAGAAGTTTCAGTCTTAATGTCAATTTCAAGTCATAGATAGATAAATTTGTCTCGCAAAGTTGGAAGCTTCCGTTTGCAACTCAGCTTTCAGTTCAGCTACATGCCTCAACTAAACTCAATGGTCAATACTGCTACTTCCCACCGGAATCAAGCAAAATATTTGCCGAATGAACAAAGAAAAGCAAAATTTACAACCACTGTCGCGAAAGAAATAACAATATTGACACTTGTCCAAAAGGATAAATAAGTATCATTTGACTAACAAATACAACCCCGTCAACAACAGCAACAGCAACCGGGGTCTGACCTACAGGATCTGAGCAGCTGTGTTCAACTTCTCTGCAAGGCTCAGTTGCGTCCTTGTAAGACTTGACAAATAGAGCAATAGCAGATGGTCCTAACAGGAACAGAACAACCAATACCAAGCAAAGCAAAAATGAGATACCACAAATAAGAGAGGATGATATGAGAGAATAATGTGAAGCTATACAGTAAATACGGTAAAATCCAATTCCCAGAATAAAAAAAAAAAAATAAGAGCACTCCCCCTTCGTGAGAAAAGAAAATAAAAAACTCATCTTTATCTTACCTGTAGACTATCATTTACAAGCTTATCAAAAGCTGCAGGTGATATTTTCGGTATGGAGTTTACAGTATCAGATATGAATCTTCCAATGCTATTGTCTGGAGCAACACGCCTCTCCTGAGAAGGAAAATTGTTGCGGAATTACAAACACAAGCTGCAGCAAATGAAACCAAGCAGGGCACACAGTCACGTCTCTTACCACAACATTGTCAACGTATTTGTAGACGTCATCAATCAGTGCGAGAAGCCTCTCCATCGAAGCTTCCATTCCTTCCAAATCATTGGGCACTTTGTCTACCATTGTTGTCTTTAGGATATCAACTGCAACGATGCAAAATGTTTCAAGGAACATTCTACAAACTGATTTTGCATATTTTACATTAGAAAATTAGATAAATATCAGTCAGTCAAACCGATGTAGACTTCGGTATAACATGAATAAAGATATGATCCTCAGCCAATTTAAGTATACTCCCAATTCTCTCTACTATTAGCAAATGTAGGAACAAATAACAGGATAATACAAAATGAGTTTGGATACCTAACTCCTTGGTTATGTTAGAAGTTTGCAGGCTTTTTCTATGCAGAAGCCAATGCACACAGAAAGAGCTTGAATTGCTTTCCAAATAAAGTTAGAAGTAGGTCCCTTCTAACTTATGTTCCTGTAGAGTTGCCAAAACTTGTGTATTGTTGAAGATTATGCCAAACCTTGATGATTGCTGCTCAGACGATCAAACCTATAGTAGGGACTACGACAATGTAGCAGGTGGGTTGGTGATCTAGATCTACACACTACAGATCAAACAAATGCCGGGCAAGGAAATGGGTTCCAGTGAGAGGACTTCTTTTATAGTCCAGTAACGGTGATTGTTTAACAAAATCCAAGACTTTTGCATGTATGCACCCACTCATGGGCTGATTACTAAGGGGACAAGTGGTAGTGCTGATGAAAAACAATAGTAGTGGAAAGTTGGATGTTACGAGGGAAGAATTGTGAAGAGGAAATAAAATGGTGGCTAAAAACAGCTAGTAAAGTACTCGTAATAAAAAGGCTAGTAAAGTAACTGGACTAACAGAAAATTTATGTAAACTTGCAATCCCAAACAAGCAGTAAAACACACAAAAAAATAAGAATAACTATTCAAAAGTAAAAAATAAAAAAGATCAACACGATTCCCCCCCTCCCACACACACAGATACAAACAGGCATATATTCAATTTTATTACTATTTTATTATTCCAATCTTATTGTAATTTTTTCCAATTTCTTGTCTATCGTGTTAATTTATTTTAACTTTTCATGAATTGTTTTCAATTTTTCTAAAACAATTGTGCCACCCACGGCACAACCGATTACAGTGCAGGTGACCTGCAAAAGTGGACCATGCTGGGCCAGCATGGCCCACATTACACCTAGTTATGGTAGCTCATAACACTTTCCAGTCTAACTATAAATTAAAAAGAAATTTATCAAAAAAAAGACTTCATCCAGTAATGACATGTCAATGACAAAGTTGCATGGTCTTAGCTATTAAGTACTATATTTACTTCATATGATTAAACCAATGTTTTAAAAACTGATCCGGAGGCCAAACCGTTTTTGCCTCTGGGTCATGGGTCACCGGTTCGACCAACAGGGTCAAACGGTTCAGACCATGCCACATCAGCACATATATGTATTAAGTGTATATATTTATATATGTATTATTTTATATTTAATTTATGTTTTTTAATTCAGTTTGTAATTTTTTTATTTATAAAAATATTAAGGATTGCAATTTGAGGCAAAAAAAGGGTTTTTTTCGCGAAAATGGCGGGGCAAGGCACCTAAGGATCCTTGGGACACATAGGTCTCAAAATGTTACCCGAAATATTAAAAAAAAAACACCCCAATCAGACATCAGAGTGCAAAGTTATGGCCTCCGAAAGTTTGCATGCATTGAGTGTGCAACCCGCAACCCGGTCACCAGGTCGAACGGGTCAGTGGTCAGACGGCTCTTGACAGTCTGGCGGGTCTCGACTGAACCGGACCCAGAATACTGGCCAGGTGATGGTTCAAATGGTTTGACCAGCCAGGTCAACAGCAGCTTCAAAACATTGGCTTAAACAACATCAAAGAATAGAGAACATTACTTATGCACAAACACACACCAAAAAATATATCAAAATGAGTTGGTTCAGTAAGCAAGTACTAAAAGCAGGCATCGAGGTCAAAAGTACATACATCCAACTCGCTCAGCTTCAATCATCCGGAGATCCAGAGGAATTTCTTGAAATTGTGCAGCAATATGCCGATCTCCAAGAGACAAGTTGACAGAAACAAAAGCTTTGATGGAAGCCTCCCCATTTCTGAATCCCGTATCTACAGTTAAATGAACTGGGTTTGCTACTTCTCTTGAATAGAAATCATGGATTAGTGCACTGCCCCCAGAGACTCCAAAGCCTGTTGAATACCTGTACATAATCACACATAAGAAAAACCGCATTGTGTACAACTGCACCAATAAATATTATTGAGTTTTTGGCATGTGAAAATGGGTTTCAAAAAGTTAAAACACAGGCACGTGATACAAATAAATGCACCTCCAAAGCTCTACAAATTTAACAAGGTAGCATCTTCAGAATTAATCAGTAGGAAAAAAAATAGCAGTACTAGCTGAAAGCCCTTGTATGTCCAAACAGAAATATCAGGCTTAAAAAAATCTAGTATGATTTTATGCATACATACAGATGTAGATGGTAAGCTTTAAAAACTAAAAGTTAAAGAATGGTACAAAAACATTGCATATGCTACTGCATACGTACACATGAATGAAATTTTTTCATTATTTTATGGTCCTCATTTCATCTGGCACCTGTTAGTGACATAATAGCCTAAAATGTGCATTTACACTTCTTTTGTCCATTAACAAAAAGTAGTGTAAAAGAAAAGGATTGTATCAGTGGATTACTCAGAGAAAGAATACAATGTAAAAGTATAGCCCGTGTATTCCATAAAAAAAAATGTATAGCCCACGTACAAATACATGCTATTTTGGATTCTATTCCCAGGATAGAACTATGACAAATGTTATCTATAGCTTATAGAGTATATACACGTTATCAAAATCAAGAGAGAGAGAGAGAGAAAAGAAAAGGAGTAGTTATCTTAACTCCTTTGCAATCATGATCCACAAGAATAGCATGCCAATCACCTTTCTTAAGATTAGTTTAGAGTAGAGAGTTGATTTTTAAAAATATAATCCTTTTCTCCCCTATACTGTCAAGAAAATTGCAAAAAGGAGGCATCACTATAGTGTTCATACTTCTCCCCTTATGATCAGGCCTTTCCAGTGTAAACAAGAAAATAGTTCCAAATCTATTCTACCTGGATACAGAAAGGAAACAACTGGATATGGTATCAGATATGAAATTTATACTAAAAATTTAAGTATCCCAGACAGCACCCTTGTCAGGTATCCCAATATCATAGCTCCAAAGTTGAGAGGGGAACATTGTAGAGCTTTAAATATTTCCAAGAAATAACCCCAAAGGTAATTGCTGAATTTGCAATCTAGGAAGAAGTGGCTCCCTATATCTTAAGAGGTTAGACGGGTTTATCCCCCACCCTACATGCTGGTCAGATATCAAACATTTATCAGTTTCTCTAGAGGCTATCTGCATGCTACACCAAAAAGACAACCTTACATCAAACTTGGGAACCAAAAAAAAATCCAAGTTCAAGTTTCAGATTTATTTATTTATTAGAAGGGGTAAAATATCAATTCATTAAAATGGAAAAATAAAAGACCAATGTAGAACAAGAGGCTGTATAATGGGAGTGCCTGATTTAGCCTAGGGGGCTGGTATTTAAATTCAGCAACAGAAAAAGCAGCAAAACTTCACCCAATAATTGAAGTTACCTCTGAACCCTCAAATCCATGCAGTTTCTTAATGATTTGCTTCCTAGCAGCCATTAATTAGGACCTTTATCTATGTCCCATTGCGTACCCTATACTTTATACCCATTATAATGAATTCTGAGAGGAAACTTTCAGTGCCTTTCGAAGGTGTACAACCATAAAATAAGTTCTTACTCAAAAAAGAGAAACATAAAATAAGTTAACTAGCACCACCATTTCTTATGCCGCAGTTTACATTAATTACTTCTCTCTAAAGAGCTTCAGGTCCTTCATCAAACTATCACCACCATTTACTCAGTGCTAATGTATTGACAGCTCTCAAATGTCCAATGATTTAAATCCATGTTTTGAGTAGTGTTTTGACCTGGGTCAAAACAAATAAAAATATCGGCTGGACTTCAAAAAGGATCAGAATTTTCAGGAAAAAAAAAAGTATATTTGAAAGTAGAGTTTTAGGTATCATGATTCTTAATTATGTTTTCCCTATTTTTCAGCATGACTTCATAATGGATCACAATTTTCAGGAAGAATACATTTAAAAGTAGAGTTTTAGGTATCATGATTCTTAATAATGTTTCCCCTATTATTATATTATCCCTTTCTTAATGCTAGTTTATCCAACCATGTAACTTATCTCTTAAATTTTCTCTATTATGGTCCAAAATAAGAGATCTCTCTTTTTTATTGGTAAGTTAGAGATCTCTACCATTCTCCACCCATTTCAATGTGGCCATCCACGAAAATAGCACACGAAAAATCCAATAAAATTTTAAACCTTGTAAATGACACGACTTCAAATCCCCAAAGAAAAAAGTAAGCAAGCCTTTTTTTTTCAGTCAACAAGATGGCAAATGAATTCATCCTTCCAACCTTTTTTCTAAGAAATGAGAATCCCTTTCTAATTTCTCATTCTTTCAGCTAAACTAACAATGGCAGGGAAAAATCAACTTTTTTTTGAAAAAAGAAAAAACAATTTAGACAGCATTTACATTAGACCAAGTATAAAGCTAGCAAGATCTGTATGCATGTAAAAGAACATTATCATTTTCATGCAAGTGGTCTTTTCAATTTATACATATAACATAATAAACAAGTAGAAAAAAGTCACAAACAATAAGAGTAGAGAAATTACCATCCAACAATGACTTCCTTTGGATTCACCTTTTGGTGAGATGTCAACAATTTGTGATGGTAATCAATGTCCAATGCCACCTGTAATAGTGTCAAAATCCCAGGTGACAAGAAGATGAGACATACTATTAAAAAATATTTACCTATCGATATCAAAAAGTCAAAAACTATATATTAATAGCACCAGTTATAAACAAAAAAAGAAAAAAATGCATAATCAACTTGATAATGATTGCAATGCATAAACAAAATTTTGAAAACAAGAGGAAGAATTGCAATGATAGGTATCAACAGTTCATTCATTGTTGGGATCACATTAAAGATTTGTCAATATACCTCACCATAGATATTTTGGACCAACTACATTTTCTATATAGCTGAACCAATAGGCCTCTGCTGGGAGTCTGCGACAAGTGCAGACTCCTCAGGCTCTACCATGTATAGATTTTCACTATACATAACACTTGTGCTTGTTCTGATAGTTGGAAGTTTATTACAATTGATTACCCATTGCCAAAAGACAACAACAAGAAGAAAGAGTGCAGATACCCCAAGATCAAGAGTATCGTCCTGAAACCTAACGAACCCTTTCCCAAACTTCCATCTCATGTAAACCCAAACCAGTCGTACAAAAAATACGATTCCAGTTACAGAAGGATACTTAGAAACACCTAGAAAAAATAAGAAGAGGAGAGGTGAATGAAACAATTTAGCAAGTAAAAGGGGCAGACCTGATCAGAGGACTCGTGAGGAACTGCATAGGAGTTGCGAATCTCAACTGTTCCGTCGGGAGAGATCGATCCAAGTAGAGTTCCAATGACTCGTTCTGCTTGATCTGGGCGTCTGACGTAGCAATCACAGATGTTGAATATCACCACCGGATGAACCTTAGCAGACAAGCTCGTCGATGATGGGAAAAATTGCAGTACGGTTGGTTCTCTCGATGCCATCGTTACTCCCTCGGTTTCTGATTGGAGCCAAGGGAGAGCTGCAACTGCCACACGAAAACGAGAGACGGAGAGACGGAAAAAGGGAGAGAGAGGAAGAGAGGGAAAAACACAGCGAGATGGTGCAAGAGTTTAGGGTTTGGGAACCGGGAATTGGGGGAAGTGGGTTTGTATTTCCTGGGGCGCTCGGGATTCCTAGTGTTATTAACCCGGAACAGGCCGTCCGGTCCAACCGATTTCCAAATTGTTCGAATATGGTTATCTGTTATGATTTATGAACGTCAAATGGGTCGGGTAATCGGGTAAAATCGTGAAATCACGGCCCTTGATGTATTATCGTGAGTTTGTGACCCCACCTTCACTTCATCCAATTCGTAGTGAAGTCACGTGGATATACAGTCTGCCAAAAAAGATTTTGCCTTCCTACAGCCCCGAAATAAAATACATAAATACGGAGATATTCCCGATGTAAGGCTGTAAAACTGTTGAAACCGACGTTGCACTGCCTCAAATCAGTTGCCGAAACATGCGTAGAGATATGCTATTAAGAAAAATGTTTCCAATACTATCCCAACTGACCACTGTAGCCGCACATTAGGAACATCTCACTTGTTATTCATGGGTATTCCCGATGTATGGCTGCAATGAATGATTAAAACGTTGTCGCTGCCATGTATTGATAGTTGATCTGAACTTCAGGCGAGGTCGGCTTCAGCTGGTGCAAAGTCCGTTTGAATGATGTTTGAATAGCTTTGCATTGGAAATATCTTCGTACTTCTATACTTTATTTTTGGGAAGATATTCCCAATACAAGACTATGATGATTGTTTGAACTGGCTTTACACAGACTGAATCCCATCGTGAAGAAGGCACTAAAGCAGAGAGAGATAAAAACTCAAAAGGTGAAAATTACTAATTAGTAAAAATATAAATGAAAAAAATAAAAAATAAATCGAATCTGGATTTTTTTTTCTAATTTTCCTGCAGTTAATACCTACTGTTGCTCTTTGTTAAATGTCAAGCTCAGAGGTCCATGTAAGCTTTTGGGTGCCCAAGCTAGCAATTTACCCTGCTAAGAATTCGAACACAGGCCATCGGGCCGGGCCCAATCCAAAGATTTTGAAAACAGCCCAATCCAAGCCCGCCAAAATTGCATCCCAACGCTTCAGTTCAGCTTTCATCCTCATTACTCCAGTTATTTTGAGACCAAATCAGCCCCCATAACGTCTCACAATACATCTCTGTCGTGTATTGGGAATATCTCTCGATGATGACATCATCATTTTTAGTATATCATTGGGAGATGTTTTCAATACACGGCAAGAATGTGTTGTGGGACATTGTGGGGGGGCAATCTTGTGGGAGACTGATTTGAATTCGATTATTTCATCCACTAGAAGACTAGGTGATAAGCCATTCGGTTCAAACCGTTCTGTCACTTCGAAGTTCGAATGGCACCCAGCTCAACTAAATAGTAATATAACTAATAAGGTATTTGTGGTAAAGGTAATCGACCAAACATGCCATTTAGCCATTAAAAAGCTCACAACATAGTTAAGTATTAAACAAAAAAAACAATAAATCATTCAGTTCCCTCGTTTCAGTGGTTACCAACTTCAGATCTCCTGTCCACGAGAGCTCTGCCCATGTCTATCCACAACACATTATCCCCATGAATTGGGAATATCCCCCCCTATTAATACTATATGTAGGAGGATGAGATATTCTCCATGTGTGACTGCAATTTTATGTGGGTAGACGTGAACAAAGTTTGTGTGGACAGGAAATCCGGATTCTTACAAATTACCTATAGTCTCAGTTAGACCTGTTCACCGGCTGGGCTTCAGACTTAACTTATGAACATTTTATACTACTTCAGGATTAGCCTTTGGGTCGGGCCCATTCAGATTTTTCTAAAAGTTTGGCCCTAGTCGATCCATCAACAGGTCTAGTCTAAATCCAAATTTGATTGGGCTTGGGTGTCAAATTTCTAAGTTTTCTTCAATGAATGTTAATCGTGGGCTTGTATTGGAAGTCCTGATTGTTTGGGCGTAAAATGAATCTCACAAAGTTGAGCCTGCAGTTACATGGGTTTGATCCCTTGCATTTCCATAATTGCAGGGATGTATGTCAATTACCATTCAGATATTGGTCATTAGCTTGTAGCAAGCGATGTGAACTGATTAGTTGAATGCTTTAGCTGTGTATTAGGAATTCAAATGAGCCCCCACAATGTCCCACAGCACATTCCCTCTGTGTATTGAGAATATCTTCCAATGATGATATCACTATTTCTGGTATTATCATCGGGAGATGTTTTCTATACACGGCAGAGATGTGCTATGGGACGTTGTGAGGGCAATCTTGTCGTGGGCTGATTTGATCTCATGTATTAGGCTGTGGAACCAATAAAAGTGTCCCATAGGATGAAAAATATATGGAGCCCACACTGAAAGATTGAATGTTTAATGGACCCTATGTATTCTATAACTGGTGTGGAGTAGCATGAAACAACATAAGGGTATCAATGGATCAGATTCGGACTGGACCTCGTCCAATTCAAATTCCATTTGGACGAATAAAACATATCGGGATGAACCGATCCAGAATCAAATGTCCAATGTGTATTTGAGATTAGAGTGAATATAATGACTCCGGATCTTCTGCTCATGAGGACTCTGCCCACATCTACCTACAACACACTACCCCCCGTGAATTGGGAACATCTCTCTCTGCATAATACTGTGAAGAGGTTGAGATATTCTCCCTATATGACTGCAATAAACATGGGCAGAGTTTGTATGTACAAGAGATCCGGACTCAGATATAACTCATATGCCCAATGGTCTGTCCAAATCCCATTTGTTCATGCATAATTAAACCTTACTTTTCCTGGATTCTCCCCCTCCGATTTTGTCTCTATCTCTCTCTCAATACCAATTTCATTACTTCATATAATTAAACATAAAGTTAATAAATAGAGAGCATTCAAATGTGAGACTAAACCCATTCGCTTGATTAAGCTTGTAAACGGTATTTGAAAATTCAAATTCAAATTCAAGATTCGGTATAATATAAATATATACTCGGATTGAATTCGGATATAGAGATAGAGAGAGAAATTTATTTAAATAAAGGGGCTAAAAAGGTAAAAAGGAAAGACCGATTATGACTCTCACTTCACCCCTTTCACTCTTAGATAGGGAAGTGGATGAAAACAAAGAACATTCAAATTGGAGTGATTTAAAATCAGAGTTGAGCTATCCACTATAGGTTTGAAATTCGAGTTGATGCATCATGCATGTTGAGATGCAGTGCAGTCTTGGTGTCAGGTGTAAGCCTGTAATCGGTTAAATTCGAATCAAATCGAATATTCAACCTAATAACTGAAGTCAAATTCGAATATGAGTTTTTTATATTTGTCAGATATCGAATCAAATTTGAATATAATGAATCATAAATGGTTTCAAATTTGAATGTAGCTTGATTCAATTTGAATTCGATCTGATTATAGGCCTACACCTTACATTAGGATTGCAATGCATCTCAACAAGCATGATGCATCAACTCGAATTTCCAACCTACAGTTGACAGTTCAACACTGATTTTGAATAACTCTAATTTAAATGTTCTTTGTTTTCATCTGCTTTCCTCTCTCTCTCTCTCTCTCTTTCTCCTAGTGTCAATTGGATTGGATTTGGTCCATTCCAATTCAATTCAATATGAATCATTTTGGACCATTTTGGATTGGTTCAATTTGTTCAAATTGATTTTAGTTTAGATCAGTTCTGACCCAAACTTGGTCCATTGACACATGTATTCTTTTCTTTTATCAATGGACTAGATATTAGTTCAAACTGACCCAATTCAATATAAATCCATTACAGGTGGACTGGGTCCAACCCAATCCAATAAATACTTTGGACCATTAAGTTTGGAATGGTCCAATTCAATATACCATATTGGTTTGTCAAATTTATCCAAATTGATTTCGATTTCGATAGGCAAACCCAAAACCGGTCCATTAGCACCCCTATTATCAGTGGTTTTTATTTTATTTTATTGTATTTTTAGTTTTGGATTGTATGTTATGGTGTTTTTATAAAGTTTCTACTATATTTCTATAGTATTTTAATAGATGTTTTATGTTTTATTCAATTTGGATTGGATTGGACCCCATCTGGTCCATTTGTATTTTAATCGGATCAGTTTGGACTTGATTCGTATGGACTTGGACTGATTGGATCCAATCCATTTGTAAATGGACCCATGTTGGACCAAGATTAGATTGGACCAAATTGAATCCAATTGACACCCCTAAGTGAACACACTAGTGAGCCACATATACCTACACCACATGTGGGTCTTGTGTCAACGTGTTCACTTGTGATTGGTCAATATAGAAATCTATGTTCAAAGTAGATCACGACACCAATAAAATATGGATACAATACTTTTGTTTTTAAACTCAAAAAAAACATATAATTAACAGCTTTTTTGGTTGGATTGCTAGTATATCCATATTTTATTGGAGTTCGGATTTATGCTTCACATCATCCTCACAGCTAGACCTGTTTATGGGCCGGGCACGGGTTTGGATTTTGCCAAATTTTGAATGAGCCCCACAGCCTGAAGCCTGAGCTCAACACAAGCCCGCCCTGTGAACAGGTCTACTCACAATGCATCGTAACCATGTGTTGGGAACATCTTCTCATAAATGATAATATTATGTACGGGAAATGTTTTCAAGGATGGCTGAGATGTGCTGTGAGGTGCACTCTGCGAGGAGCAAATCCGATCTCATTTTATTGGATCTTGCAAGAAAATGCCGCAACTATGATTGCTGTAAATATGAAATCTCTCTCTAAAATTCTAGTCTGATTTGTAGGGCTGTCAACGATCAGGTCTAGGTTGGGATAGAGTATAATTAATTGGAATGGACTTCACAAAAAATGAAAAAAATACAAAGGAACTGGAGCCAAACCACACTCTACATGGTCTGTAATTTTAGACCTAAAACCAAATCAATCAGTTCTCAAGACAATTGAATCTGACCCGATGGCCCCGATCACAACAAATCTGCTGAATATATGGCTTGGGTTGGGTCTGAATCAGTTTGGGGCCGAGTAGAACCAGTTCTGAACCAATAATAATCAGTACAGATCCTCGAATCAGAACTGGACTCTGGTCCACGGGGCCAGACCCAGCCCACTCTCTTAGTGACAAGGTGCACAATGGCACACAACATAGATTCCGCAATTTAAATCCTCACCTTCTCAATATGACAGATAGCTTGCCCTTGTGACCAATTCGATTTCAAATGAATCGACAAATGTAAATTTGTGGAGGTATAGCTTGTAATACATTTACGCTCCAAAACAATCCTGAATTCTACTTAGTTTTGTTTCTTGGGATCTTGGTGTCGTATGTTACCAGTATATTGATATGGATCCTATATGGAGACAAATTTTGTCTAAGGGGTATTTTTTTTTTTTGGATTTTAAGAAAGAGGAAAATTGGTCAATAGGATTTTGATTCTCACTGGCCAAGAATTTTATGTTCGTTTTTTAGATTTATGTGGGGATTAGGGAAAGGGAGAAATTTGCAGAAACAAGAATATCCATTTTAATAATGGACTTTTATGGTTAAATTAGTCATTACCTTATTTATCTGAGAAATAAAAGAACATAAATATATGCTTAATTGGATAAATGTTTCCCAGATAATTATATTTATCCAGATAAATAACTTATCAAAAAGCAAACGGGACTTAAATATAACAACATCTGACCCTATATATCTTCATTCACAGGTTAATGGAAGGGGAAAATCAATTTCATCTAAAATTTTTGTTCAAAGCATATTCTCTCTCTTGCTAAGCGGTGTTCGAGGGGACGAAGGAAGACGTCTTCCCTCCTTCGCGAAGATGTCGGCATCATATATCCTATCTAAAAAGTTTAGGGTTTTCAGGCCTTGCATCAAATGAATAATAAAAAAAGTAAAAGAAAACTCCACTCGTGTCATATGGGTATGTGTCATACCTTCATTAATTTTGGTATGACTTCCGGTGACACATAACAAGATAAACTGAAAAAACAAAAATTTTGGTATGTGTCATACCTTCATTAATTTTGAACCAATCTTATTGATATTTGAACTCAAATTGGATTTTATCTTATCACGTTTCGATTGAACTTGGACCTGGATTTGGATATTATATATGCCATATTAATAGAATAAACTGAAAAAACAAAAATATTTATTAATTTTATTAATAAAGTAAGTCAGAAAATAACTTAGATGTTATATATTACTAATAAAAATAATTTCTAATACCCGAACTTATGGCCATTAATGAAAATATGATATTTATATTTGGGATGGATTCAGATAAAATCCAATTATTAATGGATATGACTGTTTAGATCCAAATCTGATATAATAATCAAAATTTTGAATTGGAATAAATAAGACAACAGGGTAATGAATCGGCAGCCCTATTTTTTAGGCTACGTTTGGGAATGATGCAAATGGAGTGCAAATCCCGGTTCAGGGTAAATTTGCATTCTGGTTCACTTTTGCCTGTGTTTGGCAACATTACATTTATACATTGATAAATGACAGACCAATGCATATTTATATTGATAATAAGATGTAAAAGTACATAAATAAAAATTAAGTAAATTTGCATTCAAATAGGCTTTTGATAAAAAAAAGGATATGCTTTATTGAAATTCATGTTTGCATCCATTACAGCTAAAAGTCTGTTTGGTAAGAAGTTATATTTGTCAGTGTAAAATTAACCCAATTTTGCAATTTATATGAACCGTTTTACACTCTACATATTTGCATTCACACTTATTTGCATCATTTCCAAACACAGCCTTAATGCTTCCTTGAGAGTAAAATATTGAGGAAAGCAAAATATCTAAAATTATTGTGATATGTATAATGAATTGCCTCTTTTACAAGTGAAGTCATCTTATCTACAGTCTTGGAAAGGAGCCCAATAGGATAGGATAGCTGTCTCCTTAAATCACAAGATTTAATGAAAGCCTATTCCACAAAAAAAAAAAAAAAAACCCCTCAAAATCTCTTGCTCAACCCATGATTTCCTTAAGCAAAATAAAATAAAATAAAATAAAATAAAACCCATGACTCCACTTTCTAGATTTATTTCAAAGCTGCAATCAAACATTAAAAATTTTGATAAAAATGATATTTTATAAATAATTTCCCTTAGATTTTTTTTTTGCAAGCAAAAATATTTATTGTGGATCCAAAGCAGCCTGAATAGTTGCTCATTTAACCCTTTTACCTGTCTAGATGTGCACTCTTAAAGGGAGCTTATCATATTGTCATTCATATCTAAGTGTATGTTGGCCAGATTCAACTATCATCCCTTATCCATCAGGACATCTATCTAGTCTCATTAAATGTTGGTTGAAAGAAAACCTAGGCTTCATTGACAATTAAGCTTAGTTTGGAAGGAATACAAATATAAACGTGTACAGTACAAATACATATAAAATAATACAAAATATAAGGTTTTGCATTCTATAAATTTACATTTGTACTCCTTCCAAACTGAGCCTTAGAATCTAAATGCTTGCCTTGACTGCTAAAAGATGATGACAGCCTAAAAGAAGAAAATATCTGATTAAGTGGGCCCTCTCTCTCTCTCTCTCTCTCTCTCTTCAAGATCAAGTTAAAATCTCAAACAACATGACAATAAGCAGTGTATATGGGTGTCAAGGAATTGAGTCTTGGACTTCGGGCTAGTTCTATACATACCAAGATCCAAATCCAAACCCTATTATATGTAGCCATTTTGGGCTTTGACTGGTTTGGGCCCCCGGCTATGGCATAGGTGGGTTCTTTATCTGGACCCGCCAAATGATAAGGGCTAATCAGGCATGTGAGAAGAGAAATTCCTTCTCTTCATATATTTGCAGGCATACAATCAACATGTTAAAAGAAAAAAAAAAAAGAGAAATTTCTTCTCTTCATAAATCTCTCTTTCCCTTAAACAATTGTATTTGAGAGAGAGAAAAAAAAAAAGAAGAATTTAAATTTTAAGGGCTAGTCAACGAGGATTTGATTTACAAGAATGGTAAGACTTTGACTGATATTGGAATTTTATTCATCGAGAGGCCTCGCATGATTAACCACGGGATGGATGATGATTTGGGCACATCCCAAATTTGATAAATTGGACCCTTGCCAGTTAGCACTGTTGATGTGGAAAAAGAAACAGAGAAATATGCTCAAATGACTACTATTTATATTAAATAAATTAATTGAGTCCGGATCTTCTGCCTACGAAAATCTTATAAATGTGCTCACATGACTACTATTTACATTAAATGAATTAATTGAATCCGGATCTCCTCTCCACGAAAATCTTATCCATGTCTATTACAGTTACACAGAGAGAATATTTCATCCTCTCATTAATATTATCCAGAGGAGATATTCTCAATTCACGGGGATAATGCAGTGTGAGTAGCCGTGAGCTGGGTTCTCGTAGACAGGAGATCCATTACCGAATTAATGAACGTATGTGGACTGTTTGACTTATAAATCACAAGGCCCGTCAAAAAGTCCACATCAACTCATTTAAGGAGTGGGCCCAACTGGTCTCAATGTTAAATGGGCTAGGTACGGCATTACAGGTTTACAGCTTATATTTTGTTGTCCATTAGTCTAAGTATAAATTGGCTAGGTGGATTGCGGCATCATTTGTCGTCGATTTATTAATGCATGAGCATCCGTCAATCTCTTTCACCCACCCAAGCTTTAGCAGATTTTGGAATCCTGCCCGTACATTCCCCCAACAGCTGAAAAGAAAATTTTGATTGGTGGGATTAAATTTAGAGAATGGGTTGGTCTGAACTCGTAGCTTCTGCAAGTGCATCAGACGCTACACATCAGGAATATTTATGGGGCCCAATGCGCTGTTAATATTATTTTAACCCACTTGGACCCATGCAAATACAAACAATGTTCAGATGGTAAAATAAGAAAATTTTCATTTTTACTCTGAAACCAGGCCCATTTCAATCCAAATCAATAAGTGGTGCGAATAATTTACCGGCTCCAATTGGAAAACCCCAAATGAGATCAAAATTCTTTAAATTTTACCATTTCCTTCCTTTTCCTACTTTTTCTTTCAAATTATACACAATTTAAAAGTTGAAAGAGCTAGGAATAACACTCAGAGTGAGGATTTATTTTGGGACCTCTTTTGTTTTTCAATAAGTTATTAATCTAGTTAATTATATTTATTCCGACAAGTATTTTTTAAAAAATATTTATTCGGATAAGTGCACTTACTAGTATTCTTTAATTTCCTAACAAAGTTATATAATGATCATTTTATCCATAAAATAGTCATTATTGAAGTGACAATGTTGTTCCTTCCTACTCTAGCAATTTTTCGTGTGAACAAGAAAGTTATTTACCCAAGTCGAGGGTATTACCTACCAAGGTAAATGAGTGGCATGGGAGTCGTTCATTTCTGTGGGACCCATAATACTGAAACATGATTGTGGGATTCTTTCTTTTCTATAGGACCCACCAATTTACCTGCCCCTTTTACCGGAAAACAAACGCCCTCTTAAGGTAAATTACATATATGTACCCTGCATTTCAGGGGGCGGTGGCACTTAGGCCTTGTTCGCTTTTTGGTAAGTTACTTATTTGGATAAGTCTTTCCAGGAAACACTTATCCGGGTAAGTGCATTTACCCATATTTTTTTATTTCCCATGCAAACAAGATAATGACCATTTTAACCATAATAATCCATTATTATAAGGGCACTTTTGTCCCATTCAAGTGTTGACAACTTTCCCCCAAGGTGAAAAAGTTATTTACTCACCTAGGAGATAGATATCAGGAAAATAAACCTTTTCCGATCTCCACATAAACCTGAAAAAAGAAATATAGGATTTTTGGTCAATGAGAATCAAAATCCCATTGACCAACTTTCCCCCCTCTCAAAATCCAAAAAAAAAGAAGGCCCCTTATGGAGAATTACTTATAGGTACCCACCAATTTACATGCCCCCTTTTAATAGAAAATAAACGTCCTCTTAGCGTAAATTATATAGAGGTACCCTGCACATTGGGGGCGGTGGCACAGGGTAAATTACATATAAGTACCCACCAATTTACATGCCCCCTTTTCAAAATATACACTTAAGTCTAATTCCATCGGTTATCTTGTGCTAAACATTTTAAAATCCCAAAATTTTCCTTCCTTTTCTCATTTTCATTGTCAGATTTGAATGAACTATTTGTTGAAGCAACACAGTGGTATATCCGTCTATGAATCAATCTTCATTTACTTTCTTAGTGTTGAACAAATTGAGTATAATGGCTGTGTAGTTCTGCCCCCTTTTTTTCTAGAAATAAACAATGGACTCATGTCTCTCACTTTCACTATATCTCTATTTCTATAAAGAGTAGTGAGAGAAATAGGAGAATTGTTTGTAGTTGATGTAACGTGATCTGGTCATTCCTAGCTAGCAGGGGCCTCGCTCCTACCTGACAACGGATAGCACCTGAGAAGGAGAAGATGAAGGGTTCCCGTGGAGCTCGCCTGGCGGGAACACTCCGATGCTTAAGTTAGAACTCGGTGAAAAGCTTAGAGAGTAATGACAAGCTAAGAGTGGAGATGCATACTATTCGGTTACCAAAAATTCAATTACCTTTTTCCTTGGGGGTCGGAGCCCTTATATATTAATGCGCTGCCAAATCGGGTGTAACCATCTTTGATTCTCTGCTACAGCCGTTATTCGTCAGGCTGATTTGATTGGCACAGGTATCCGTCGTAGGGTACGGTCCTGTCACTTGAGAGACGTTATGCAGACCTGGTGTGCACGATGCCACCTGATGCGAGGCGTGGGCGCAGTCCTCTGGACTGGCAAGTGTTGCGCTGCCTGACAAGAGACGTGGGAGCAGACTGACAAGTACGGTTCTGTCGAATAAGAAGTTTTCGGAAGACTCCGGATTACTCAAGTATGAGCTTGTAAGTATGGACGAAGCTTCCGAGCTGCAATGACTAGCGCATACGCCAACTTTTCAATCTCTAGATATCTCGTCTCTTCTCCCTGCAACACTTTGCTAACATAGTAGATAGGTCGTTGGACCCTATCTACCTCTCTTATCAGTACCGAGCTGACCACCTCGTCACTTGCAAAGAGGTACAACTCCAAAACATCACCCTCATCGAACGCGAGCTGGCATTCTTTGGTCCATTCAAAGCCTTTGCTTTTAAACACCTTAAAGAAAGGCTGACAGCGATCTGCCGAATTGGACATGAAGCGGCTTAGGGCAGCTATTCGGCTATTCAGCCTCTAAACCTCCTTCAATTTCCAGGGTGGTCTCATATCTAGGATAGCCTTTATTTTATTCGGCTTGGCCTCAATGCCACACTAGTTGATGATGTACCCTAGAAATTTACCCGAGATGACACCGAAGACACACTTGTTTGGATTTAGTTTCATATTAAATTTGCGCAAAACCTCAAAAACAGAATGCAAGTCTTGTAATAAAAATCATTTGAAAACTGAGTCTTGACGACCATGTCGTCTACATAACATTCTACTTTTCTGCCAATTAATGGCTCAAATAATTTATTTACAAGTGTTTGAAAAGTAGCCCCGACATTTTTTTACTCCAAAGGTCATGACCTTGTAATAGTAAATGCCTAGCTCGGTTATGAAGGCTGTTTTTTCCTCATCATTAGGGTCCATTTTGATATGGTTGTAGCCCGAATAGGCGTCCAAGAAGCTCAGCCACTCATGCCCTGTGGTCGTGTCCACCAAACGGTCAATATTGGGAAGTGGGAAGCAGTCCTTCGGGCTGGCCCGGTTCAGGTCGGTATAATCGACGCACATGTGCCATTTACCGTTAGCCATTTTTTACCAAAATAGGGTTAGCCACCCAACTCGGGTAATGAACTTCCCTAATAAAGTCGGTCGCGAGGAGCTTCCCTACCTCCTCGTCAATTGCTCTCCAGCACTCCGGGGCTAAGTTGCGTTTCTTCTGTCTAACGAACCTAACTACAGGATAAATATTTAGCCTATGAGTAATGATGCTTGGGTCTACGCCGAGCGTTTCTACCGCGGACCATGCAAAAACATCTAAATTTTCAAGTAAAAAACTTATCAGTTGGGATTGTAGAGGCTCCTCAATTGAAGCGCCGATTTGGAGTGTTCGAGCTGGGTCCTCTGTCGAAGTTGGGGCAGAGACAGTCTCTTCTGTAGGTGCAGCTCGCACTTCGCATTGCTCCGTAGGTCGCTCCAGCTCGAGGTCGTCGGCCACCTTGGTTTTCCCTTTGAGGGCGACAATGTAGCACTTTCTAGACTCGAGCTGATCGCCTCCCGCTACCCCAACTCTGAAGTCCGTGAGGAACTTCATCGCCAAATAATAGGTGGAGACCACCACACGAAGAGCATGAGTGATGGGCCGACCTATTATGCCGTTGTACGGGGAGAGAGTTACGACCACCAAGAAGTCATTGTTGAGCCACACTATGCTAGGCCAGGTGCCGACTTCCACAGGTACTGTGATTCTCCCTAGGGGCCTGACTTCCTCTCCGCTGAAGCCTACCAAGGGAGTACTTGCGGGCTTGAGATCACTCTCTTGGAGCTAAAGTTTGTCGAATGCTGCCTTGAAAAGAATGTTTACTGAGCTGCCGGAATCGATGAGGACACACTTGACTTTGAAGTCATTGATCCTTATCTTTACGACGAGCGTGTTATCGTGGGGGTAGTGGACCCCGTGTGCATCGTCCTGGGTGAAGAAGATCGGGTCTTCTGTCCTTGGCCACTTCGGGGGGTTCTGTTCCTCCCTTCCGACCTCCCGAGCTGATGTCCAAGCTGTTGCACCACGGAACTTCCGACGATCATGTGTATGGTGCCCCAAAATGGTCTCTCTTCGGGGGGCTGCCTCTGTGCCTGCTCTGCTTGCTTGCTGCTAGATTCGGGAGTATCTCTACCTTGCTCCCCCTGCCAACCTGCTTTATTATTATTCTGTACAAAAATTCTTAAGTATCCGCAATGGATGATCTCCTCTATCTCGTCATGGAGATTTTTACAACTCTCGGTACTATGACCGTGATCTTTATGGAAGCTACAATACAAACTTTTATTCCTTACATTAGGGTCCCCTCTCAGCCGGGGTGGCTACTTCACGTACGAGGCATCCTTGATCACCATAAGGATCTCGGCCCACTATGCGTTCAGGGGCATGTAGTCTGCCCTCTTTGCTGGTGGAGCTTGGAAAGGTTGACTTGGCCTTGCCCCCCGAGCTGGGTCTTTCTTCTTATTGTCCCCGTGGGTTGAGGACTCAACTTATCCTTTCCTTTTCTCAGGCACACTCTCATTCTTCTGGCCGATCTCCTCCTCCGTTCCTATGAACTAGTTCGCGAGCTTGAGGAACTTGGTTACAGTCTTGGGCCAATTGACCACCATGTGCCACTTGAATTCTTTGTGCGTGAAGCCGAACTACGGGGTCTAGGTCGGGTATCTATAAACAAGCGTCATTAAACCGCTTGATGTAACTTCGGATAGATTCTCCCTCCCTCTAGACTATGCCAAGGAGGCTCTCCTGGGTTCTCAGGCATCGCTTGTTGGTGACGAAGTGAGAAGTGAAGACTTGCATGAATTGCGCCCAGTTTCTTATTGATCTGGGCGCGAGGTTCCTGCACCATATGCGAGTCACTCCTTTGAAAGTAGTGGAGAAAGCCACGCACATGCAGGACTCACTGGCTCTTGCTAAGCCCATCTGTGACTAAAAAGGTGTCTACGTGATCATTCGGGTCGAACGATCCGTCATATTTGTTCAAGGGAGGTAGTTTGAAGTCCTTGGGCATTGGGACGACCAAGAGTTCAGGAGCTAGAGGGGATGGTACAGAGAGGAGCGGAGTGGATTTAATTTCACCCGAGCTTACCTCTTCCTTGCCCTTGAGCTCGGGCAGGTTATGCGTTGCAGTTCGGCGAGCTTGGTGACGTCTCCGCTGCTCTATTGCGAGCTCCGCATTGGTGCTGTTGGCCTCAGTATTGTTGGGCACAATTTTTGCAGGGAGGGGGACGGATTGCTGGTGATGGCTGTAGATAGAGGGATCTTGCCTGGAGTCTGCATCCAAGACCTCAAACCGGTTCTCCACAAGCGGGGCCATGAACTCGGAAAGCTGAGGTGATGTGGGCCTGGTAGGTTGGGACCCTCCCGACCTGATTGCGCGGTGAGGTAGGGGTGACTGGTCTTTCCTTCCTCCCGTGGGATGAAACTTGACTCTTGAGAGGATTCTGGGTCTGAGAGGTCTCTCCTCGGTGAGAAGGACGCTCGTTCTGACGGTGAGGCCGGACTTGTTGCGCGGCCAGGTGCCGAGGAGGAAGCGACTACTGGGTCTGAGGCAACGGAGGAAACTGCTGCTGATAGTGATGCTGAGAAACTTGGTGCAACACTTGCTGCTGATATAGTTGGAATTGTTGAACCTGTTGCATCTGAGCTTGCATAGCTCGCATGCATTGCACCAGGTCTTCAAGCTGGTTTTGGGCGGTCATGAGAGGAACAAGGGAGGGTTCGGTGAAGGTTGTTCCAACCGTGAAAGGGAGTAGAGTGTTCACGGGTGCCATTGTCTGAGGCACGTTCAAAATGAGAACTCCATCCACAGAGAGGAGGACGGTGAACTATCCAATACACACCGCTAGGACCTGGAGTTGCTCCCCGACGGTATTCATTTCTGCACTGCATCCTGCGTTGCTGGAGGAAGCCATGAGAACTGAAGTTTGCAAAGTTTTGGTAGAAGGTTTTTTTCGAAGCATTTCTCACAGACGACGCCAAATGATGTAATGTGATCTGGTCACTCCAAGCTGGCAGGGGCCTCGCTCCTAGCTGGCAATGGACAACACCTGATAAGGAGAAGATGAAGGGTTCCCGGGGAGCTCGCCCAGCGGGTACACTCCGATGCTTAAGTTAGAACTTGGTGAAAAGCTTAGAGAGTAATGACAGGCTAAGAGTGGAGATGCGCACTACTCGGTTACCAAAAATTCAATTACCTTTTTCCTTGGGGGTCGGAGCCCTTATATATTAATGCACTGCCAAATCGGGTGTAACCACCTTTGATTCTCTACTACAGCCGTTATTCGCCAGGCTGATTTGATTGGCGCAGGTATCCATTGCAGGGTATGGTCCTGTCACTTGAGAGACGTTATGCAGAGTTGGCATGCACGATGCCGCCTAACACGAGACGTGGGCGCAGTCCTCTGGACTGGCAGGTGCTGCGCCGCCGAACAAGAGACATGGGAGCAGACTGACAAGCACGGTCCTGTCGGATAAGAAGTTTCCGGAAAACTCAGGGTTACTCAATAGTGAGCTCCTTTGTAGTGAGATCCAATAGCGAGCTGCCTTGCAGTGAGCCATTCTGTAGCGGGCTGTAGCAAGCTCTCTTGTGGCGAGCTGTTCTGTTGGGGTTTCAGCGAACTCATTACGCCGATTTATGGCCAAGATGTCATGCTGAGTTGTCACTTACGTCGAGTCATATCCACGTGTCCCTTAATTAAGAGATCGGGTCAAATCTAACCTCCACTCCAAAGTTCAAAGTTTTAAGAGATTGTTAAATTTTAGAACTGTGCTTCTGGTCTTAGAAACAATTACTACACCCTCCTAAATCGTCTCTGTAATCTGTTCATTTTTTTCAAAGTTATGGCATTGATTTTTACGACCAAAATTAACGTCTGTTAATGGTGCTGGATTTGGGTGTATATTTCAAAAAGTTTAAAAAATACTAATTACATTCAAAAGTTCAAGATCATTACTCCAAGGGTACCTATGTATAATTTCCCTTATTTTTAAATGTGAAAAATGAACGGGATGACTGCATGATCAAAAAATCATTAGGATGATATTCTCAATAAACATTTGGGCCCATGGGGTAAATAATGGCAATGTCAGACACGGACTAGATGAAAGATCAGAAAACTTGCTGAGTCACGATTTTACCATGTTAACCATTAAGGGGATGGTTGGTTTTGCTGATATGGCCAGCAGTTGTGTTTGACGCCGGAACTGCCAAATAATCAATCAGAGTTTAAAATATTATAATGTATTGATGCATATTGATTGATATATATTAATTTTCAGGTCATCGACTAAATCATGGTTTTTAAAATTGGACCAAACCGGACAGTCGGACTAGAAAAATTGATAACCGTTCAGTCTCCCGGGTCCAGTTATATTATAAATGGGTAAATCTTTAAAACCCGTTGAAAAAGTCAGAAAATCACTGACCCAGACAATCAAACCTCTAAACCGTTCGACCCATATAGCGGTTCGCAGGTTATTATTTTTATTTTCATGGATTTAAATAAAATAATAAAGTAAAAAACAAAATGACCCCTATATCCCCAATTCCATCTCTTACGTTTAGGGTTAGAACGACTCCATTTTGGTTCTAACCCTTCCCTCCTCTCAGCCACCACACCCAACCGATCATCTGCGGCGGCCACAACCTACGGTGTCTGGCGACGATACACAACGACCGACGGTGATTCCGAAGACCGGCGACAGCGGTGAGCTTCATCTATGGTGGCCATCGTTGATTTTGCAACTGATCCAGCCGTAACAGTTGTGGATTGTGGCAGTAGCAAGAACAACGGTGATTTTGCAACCTTACCTGTAGTTACGGTGATTCCTACCCACTATTCTCCCATGCTTGCGAGAATAAGTTTATTGCTCTATCTATAACTTTTGGGAACCACCCGACTTCAATCCTTCGAGCTTGAAGGTATAAAATAAAAAAAAAATATATAAAACTTTTGGGATCTCAAATTGGTGGTTCCCAATTGAATGTCAAACTCGAAATTGGTGGTTCCAAAGTTTACCTTGGGAACTGATGTGGCGTAATCCGGTTGCTCTCTGCTAGAGACGATCTGGCTACCAGCAATGATAGGGACTAGGTAACCTGCAAGAGATGAGTCAGAGATCCCTGAGTGGCTTACCCGACGGGGATACTCTGATGGCTAAGTTAGCACTCAGTAGTAGTAGAGAGTTTGAAGATGATACCAATGAGTTTGAGAGCTAGAGAGCAGAGATTACGCATACACACATATATAAAAACATACCTTCACCCTTGGGGGGTGAAGTCTTTATATACTGAAGTCCTTGTGGGTTGGTGGAGCAGTTCCTTGATCCTTGCTGTGATGGGATCCGTTTGCGTGTTAGGTGGGTGAAATGCCGTCAACCGGTAAGATTTGCCTGCTCCCGTCTGAATCAGGGAGTATGTGAGCTAATATAGTCGTTATAAGTCATAATCTCGTAAAATGCGGAGTACGGTGATGAGCTCCTCGGGGTTGTAACACAGAAGTCGCCTGAGTGGGAGGCGAGCTGCCTGCAAGGTATCGGGCTGCCTGAGTTCGTGTTCTTCAGATCTGACTTGATATGAATGCCGAAATGCCTTGGGACCGAGGTGGTCCTGGTGTGACCTTGCGCCGAGGTATACTCATCCCGAGGTAGTCTTGACCAAGGTGGTCCATCTATCCGGGTTCAACCTATAGTGGACTTGATATCGTTATCCTGGTCGCGATCCGATACCAGGTGACTTCAGTTCAGGGGTATCAGGGTACCCGAGGTTGCTTTGTAGCGAACTGATCTGTCACTTGTGTCGAGTCACGTCCACAAGCCGATCTGATCATGTTGAATTGTCACTTATGCCGAGTCACGTCCACGCGTCTCCCTATTACGAGGTCGGGTCAAATTTTCCTTCAATTGCCCCCCACTTCCCGAGCTAGGGGTCTTGACTTGGTGCGGGGAGTTCACGATGTGACAAGTGGATTTGGCTCGAATTCTAGGCCACTCTGCTAAATAGGTCACATGCGGTTCATGCACGGACGTCATGCGATCTACAGATTCCGCGAACGCCAAAAAATGTGCTAAACTGTATTCGACCACGAGAGTCGTGCAACCAGTTTTCTTAGGAGCTATTAGATTGGTTAGATCTCGACCGTTCCTTCTCCGATACAATGGCTATAAATAGGGGGTCCCAAGACTCATTTTTCTTGCCACAAATTCACAAATGAGTTCGCTTTAGGTCCTCCGACTCAGTTTTCTCTTTGTTTTCCGAGGTCAGCCTTCTTTTCGGTGAGTCCAGCGAGGCCGAGGGTGCCGTGGAGCAATCCGCGGTCCCTGTTGGGGAGGCCATCTCGCCGCTAGGTGATTTCCCTCTTCAACCTTTAGTGGAAGCTTCTGCTCCCGAAGTTGAGCGATCTAGGCTTGGGGATACGAAGGTTCAGGAAGAGGATCCGTCCTCTAGGACAAAGGCCCCATCTTCTTCCCGAGCTCAGGATCCAGATGACTTCGATCCTTCCACCTTAACTTCCGATAGGTTAATGTATCTTGTAAATCGCTATCGTCTTCCTGATAGCTTGGTTTTCAGCCTTCCCCTAGGTCAATACCCTTGGGCTCATGATCACCATGAGCTCGCTGTTTTTGAGGAGTAGCTCAGTGCCACCCCTTCATTGTAGAAATAATCAAGTTCTTCAACATCACTATCGACCAAGTTCATCCGAACTCGATTCGGAATATAGTTGGTATGATCTCACTTTTCCAAGAGTACAATCGTCCCCTGTCCTTAGATATTTTTAGCTTGATTTGTGCCATTAAGAGGAACTCGGCTTGTCTGCATGGGGACGCCAGCCAGAGCTACTATATTTCTCCTCGGCCCGGTTTCAAGATCCTGTTCGACTGTCCAAACAAGGTTCCCTCCTGGAAAAGGAGGTACTTCGTTGTCCGTAATCCTGAAGGGTGGTCTTTTCCAACCCATTGGAGGGTAGCTATCAAGGATCCCGGGGTGAGCTTGGATGCAACAACTAGGATAGTCATCAACTCATGGAGGGACCTCGGCCTCGAGATGAAGGATTTCTTGGCCGAGGAGAAGCTTGTGCGAGCTGGTCTGAGCCCTCCTGGTAGGTTTTCACCTTGGTTCTTTTATTTTAGAGTTCTTTTTAATTAACAACTAAACTTTTGTCTTTTGCAATTACCATGTCGGAGGTCGATGCCAAGAATCTTTTCAACAACATGCAGAAGGGTAAGAAAAGGAAGGCGAAGAAGCCTCGTCGGGAGGCAAGCCCTTCAACCCCTGCCCCTTTCGAGGTCCACATCGCGGGGCCGATCTTCGCCAAGCTCCCCTCGGAGGAGGTCTGCCCTCCCCCTCCCGTGGTGGATCTAGATGAAGAAGAGGGAAGTGCTCAGCATTAGGAACCAGAGAGCACCTCGACGCCTGAGCCAGAAGCTGCTCAACCTCCTGAGCCAGCGAGCACTTCCAAACCCCGACACGAGCCTCCAAAAATGAGTATCCTGACTCACCAGTTTGGGATTTGCAAGAGCGAGGAAGCCATCTTCTCCGAGGAGGTCGTGGATTGGGCCAAGATGCCTACGGCTCAGCTTGGGGGTCAGGCTGCTAGCCTCTGCATGGTGGTAGGTGCTTTTACCTTATACTTTTGTTTCTTTGTGAACTTTTTCAAAATGTTCTTACCTCGGTTTTTCCTTGCCAGGTAAATTCCTCCATTCATGTGCTGATGTGTTAATCACAAATTCGTTTGAGGGAGTTTCAGGGAGCCAAGGAGGAGGCATAAAAACTGCATCGTGAGCTTGATAAAGCTCGGGGCGAGGTGCTTCGGGCCAAGAAGGTAGCTCAAAGTCAGAAGGAGCTAATTCTAGCTTTAACTGGGGAGAAGGAGAAACAATGGGAGCGGATCTCCATGTTGATCGAGGAGAAGGAGAAACAACAGGAGCAGGTCTTCGTGTTGACTGAGGAGAACTCGACGCTGATCGAGAAGAGGATGAGGCTTCGATGAGAAGTTGAAGATCTCAAAGCGATGGTTCAAGAGCGAACTTGGATCTTCGAGACCATTGTTGAAGAGGCACGAGGCCAGGCTGTCAAACACTTCAAGCAATCTTCGGAGTTCCATGATCTCCAAGTTGAGTATGGTACGAGCTCCTATAGCTCGGGCTTCAAATTGTGTAAGTACATGATGAGAAAGAAGTTCTCCGACCTCGATCTCAAAGTCGTCTCCGCATTTGACCTTACTCTCGAGGATGCAGAGACAGCAAATGCAGAGCCCAGCTCGCCGGAGGAAGGAAGTGATGACGAGGTCTAGGAAGAGTGCCCCTTGAACCAGGAGAACACGGAAGATCACATGGAGACCGATCCAACTGACAGTTAGTCATGATCTTTGAGCTTTTCTTTTCTTTTCTTGTATTGAATGTACACCCCAAAGCCGTCAAGCTCGGGTTAGAACAAAATCTATGTACCTACATCTTTTTGTGAATGAAATACCAATTTTTGAGTAATCCTTCGTGTAAAAGGTATTCTAAGTATAGATAGCTTCCGATCTAGGCAACAAACGTGTAGATTACCTGAATTGTCGAGCTACCGAGCTAGACAATAAGTAAGGATAATCGTAATAGAAAATTTTGTAAGTGTTTGTTACCCCGAATTGTTTACAAAGGCTTAGTAGGGGTAATTCTACGTAGCATACGCCGAGGTGAGCGACATCGCGGGGCATATACCCGTCCTGTCCGCTCACAGGCTACTTATTTGGATGTCGGTTGTCCCTTACGGGTCCAACCTGCTCTTATGTGCCGCGGTGGGTTAGATATCGTAGGGCTCATGCCCGAGTTGTCTGTGCCTTAGGTATTTGAAGCAACTTGCCTATGCCAGCGAGGCAACCGGGTTTCATGTGGTGCCAAGGTCCCCGCCAATTCGGTACCTTAGCCCTTAGGATCTGGGTGTGACTTGTAATCCACTCCTGGACTTTTCCCATGCTGAAGAGGCGACTGGGTCTTATGCAGTATTGTGGCCCTTAGGCTTTGGGAGCGACTCATAGTCCACTCCTGAACTGTGCCCATGTCGAAGAGGCAACTGGGTCTTATGTAGTGTAGTGGTCTTTAGGATTTGGGAGCGACTCATAGTCCACTCCTAAACTTTGCCCATGCCGAAGAGGCAACTGGGTCTTATGTGGTGTTGTGGCCCTTAGGCTTTGGGAGCGACTCATAGTCCACTCCTGAACTTTGCCCATGCCGAAGAGGCGATTGAGTCTTATGAAGTGTCGAGCTGCTTGTGAGGTGCCGGACTGACCAGGTGCTGAGCTGCCTGTGAGGTGCCGGGCTGACCAGGTGTCGAGCTGCCTGTGAGGTGTCGAGCTGACTGTGAGGTGTCGGGCTGACTAGGTGCCAAACTGCCTGTGAGGTGTCGGGCTGACCAGGTGCCGAGCTGCCTGTGAGGTGTCAAGCTACCTAGGTGCTGAGGTCTCTGCCAGTTCGGTACTTTAGCCCTTAGGCTCTGGGAGTGACTCGTACTCCACTCTCCTTGATTTTGCCCATGCCGAAGAGGCAACTGGGTCTTAAGCAGTAAGGGAGTCCTTTATCAGTTCGTCAGTTCGCGCCTGCGCCAAGCCACGCCAAGTCGGCGCAGGTCGCCATGCCGTCGGGCCCTAGGCCCAGCACAGACCAATTGAAAGCAAAGTTGGTAGTGCTGCTTAGTCTGCTAGAACCCTGCATAGTCTTTGAGTTCAAAAAAAATGGAAACTATAAAGTGAGGACTTAGCTTTCTGGGAGATGAGGACTTGGTTTTTTGTAGGATGAGAACTTAGTTTTTTTGTAGCGTTTCCCACAGAACCATAGAGGGTTCAGTGAATGTCGCGTCGACTACAAGAGGGAGTGGTGCGTTCACTTGTGCAGTCGCTTGGGGCATCGTCAGTGCTGGGACCCTAGCCGCAATAAGCAGTATGGTGATTTGACCTATGCAAGCAGATGGGAACTGAGGTTGCCCCCCCGGAGACGTTTACTTCGTTATGTTGTCTGGCGTTTCTGGAAGAAGCCATGGATTTGGTTTTGAGCTTGAGATTTTGGAAATGGAAACAAGGGCTTTTAGTAACGAGTTCCCACAGACGGCGTCAAATGATGTGGCGTAATCCGGCTGCTCCCTGCTGGAGACGATCTGGCTGCTAGCAACAACAGGGACTAGGTAACTTGCAAGAGATGAGTCAGATATCCCGGGGTGGCTTCTCGGCGGGGATACTCCGATGGCTAAGTTAGCACTCAGTAGTAGTAAAGAGCTTGAAGATGATATCAGTGAGTTTGAGAGCTAGAGAGCAGATATTACACATAGACACATATATAAAATCATACTTTCGCCCTTGGGGGGTGAATTCCTTATATACTGGAGTCCTCGCGTATTGGTGGAGCAGTTCCTAGATCCTCGCTGTGATGGGATCCGTTTGCGTGTTAGGTGGGTGAAATGCCGTCAACCGATAAGATTTGCCCGCTCCCGTCTGAATCGGGGAGTAGGTGAGCTAATATAGCCGTTATAAGTCATAATCCCGTAAAATTTGGGGTACGGTGGTGAGCTCCTCGGGGTTGTAACACGGAAGTCGGCCTGAATGGAAGGTGAGCTGCCTGTAAGGTACTGGGCTGCCTGGTGGCAAGCTGCCTGAGCTCGTGTTCTTTAGATCTAACTTGATATGAATGTCGAAGTGCCTTGAGACCAAGGTGGTCCTGGTGTGACCTTGCACCGAGGTATACTCATCCCGAGGTAGTCTTGACCGAGGTGGTCCATCTGTCCGGGTTCGATCTGTAGCGGACTTGATATCGTTATCCTGGTTGCGATCCGATACCGGGGTGACTTCAGTTCAGGGGTATTAGGGTACACGAGGTTGCTTTGTAGCGAACTGATCTGTCACTTGTGTCGAGTCACGTCGTCCACGTGCCGACCTGATCATGTTGAGTTGTCACTTATGCCGAGTCACGTCCACGCGTCTCGCTGTTACGAGATCGGGCCAAATTTCCCTTCATCAGGAACCACTAATTCAAGCTTGACAAGCTGACACTCAATTCAGAACCCAAAAGTTTTGCTTTTTTTTCTTTTTTCTTTTTTTTTTTTTTTAACTTTATACCTTCATGAAGGTCGGGTGGTTCCCAAAATCGATCCCCAGACCGGTTCTGTTACCGGTTCGTTTTTTAAAACTTTGGGCTAAATAATGAGAGTTCGGCGTTGTTTCAAAATAATAAAATAAAACCTACTTTTAAACCAAACAAGCGTCTATATAATATATACACAATATTTTATTTATTCTTTATAATATTATAACAGTGAAGGGCAAACAAAATTTGTAGAGAAGCAAAAGATCCAAAGGTCAATCACGTGCATTGTCAACCTAATCAAGGAGCTGCCTTTTTTTTTTTTTTTAATTTTTTTCTTCTTTGGGAAACTGATGCCAATGGAGACGCATTGCTTCATCTGAGGCCAATGAACACCTTGACCGGACCGGACTGGACGGTCAGACCAAAAAAATTAGGAGACGCTCATCTGATTGATTCCATTTCACGGTAAAACCACTTTTTGGCCCAAAACCATTGATTTGGCCAGTGAAATGTTGATTCACATGGTTAAACTGTCAAACCATTGATCTAGACAATATATTTAGACTGTTTTTTGCTTTTTAATGTTTTGTCAGAGTGGGTCATACATTTGAACCAAATGATCAGACCGTTCAAACCAGAAACGGACCCAGAACGATTTCCTGTCCGGTCCGACTTTAAAACCTTGCACCCACTAGAAAAAAAGTTTCAAATAAGTGGATATCTTTAGAAAAGAGACCATTTTGTGGGGACATAGCAGATTGAGAAACCTTGAAAAGTTGCGGTGAGCTTCATGAGGCTCATCTATAATTAGCAGTCCATACCTTTTCCCTTGGGTATTTTCCTAATTATATATTATAATTAACAAAAGAAAATTTCAAACAGGTGAAGGATGAACCAACGATGTTAAATCTTGTTAACCCAAAGTTTTAGGTGGTGTTTGATAAATTTGAAATCTGAAATTTGAAAAGTTAAAAATATATTAAAAGTGTTTAAAATCTGAAAAGAGGCATTGATGCTTTTCTACTTTTTAGAGGCTCTGAACACTTAAGCTTATATGTGTTAGACCAAATCTTTAACATCTGAAATGTATTGATTTTATTATTTTACTCATAGAATAGATTATTTGGTACGTTTGAGCTTAGTATATACTATTTCATACAAAATAATTTACCAAATTCAAAATAATATTGAAATCATACAAAAATTAATAATAATTATGAAAAAGAATTAATAATTAATAAAAACATAATTAAATTAATAAAAATAATTAATCACTATTAAAAATAATAAAATGATTAAAATTTAATAAAAATTAAAATTATCAATAAAAATTAGTGGTTACTAATTAATAATTAAGAATATTGAACTAACATGAATAAAAAATAATTAAATACCAGATTTCCCCCCAAAACCGTTGATTTTGGTTATTGAACCAGGCGGTTAACTGTTCGAACGGTTTGAACAGTTTTGCCATTTTTTTTATGTTTTTTATTTTCTTGTGAGAGCGGGCTGAGCGTTCGGTTCGAATAATATTAAATTTAATAAAAATGAAAATAATCAATAAAAATGAATGACTACTAATTAATAATTTAAAGTCAAATAACATTAAAAAAATTGAATAAATTCCATGTTTAATTAATAAAATCAAATAACTGACATGCAAGCAACAATGAGCCACGTACAAAGTGGAAAAACAACAGAGGACGCTACCATTGGAAAAGCAGATACCAACGCAGAAGATCAAACCGAAACTCAGATTGATCAAAGAAGAAACTCGGAGCCCAGTGCTCAAAGAAATCCAATCTAGGCCAAGAAAAACGCCACCTCCATGATGCGTTTTTCTGGGCTTCTTGAGATGAATAAGTTTGTAATGTTCACTCTGACGGGAAATTAAATATATGTAGATCCAAATTCGGTTCATTTGTGTTTGGGTTATAATCGGATCGTATTAATCATATTTTGTATTACATTTGAACCAAATTCAGATTTCAATTAGATATTGAATGGCAATAACACATGATCAAAATATTATATATTATTAATAAAGTCAAGTAAAAATAAATTTTATATCATATATTATGAACAAAATGAATTAACAATATGTTATTATGAACTTGAAGCTATGACTCTTTAGTATAAACACAAAATTTGGTAATTTAAACCACTTTCACTAGGAAAATCTATAAATGCCGAAAATACATAATACTAGAAAAGCTTAATTTGACCAATCAAATAGGGGTGATCATTTCAGCCCCACCCAGCCCGGATATTTATAAATAATATATATCTTTATGTGTATATGTTATTTAAAAATATTTGATAATTGATGTTTTATATATTAAATAGAGATTTGTAAGAGGTTAAAGATTTTAATCCTATGGTCTTAGATCTTACGAAATTCTAATCTACTATTTAATGAAATATAGAACTTAGTAAAATAAAATAACTAAACCCTAATATTCTCGGCTCTTTCTCTCTCACCAATTTTACAAAACAATGCGGTGCCCAATCTCTCTCTCTCTCTCTCACACACACACACACACACGCACACCCCCCCCCCCCCAAAAGATGGATCTTCTAGTGGTGAAGACTCCATTGATGAAGATAAATCTGAAGTTTAGAGTGATTGAAAGTTTTAGGTAAATTGAAACTATTTTCAATATTTTATTACTTATTTATTTACATTAATTTGAATTATTTTTTCTTAGTTTGCTAATATATTTTTTATTTCACTTTTTATTTGTTGGAGTTGAATGGGAGATGGAGCCCCATATAGAGACGTTTAAAGTTGTTTTGTGGATATTACAATGGATGGTTATTTTTTGATAGATAGGTTTTAGGTTGATTTTTTATTGATAGAAGAATTTGTTTGTTAAAATTATCATTTTTAGCATACTAATGACCAATTTAAACTTATAAATTACAGGGTATAATTATTAAATTTCTTTAATGTTATAAGCTTTTATCTTGATATTAAGTTTAAAGTTTTTTATAGTTTACTATAGTCTCCATGACAATAAGGGAAAAAAAGTACAATTGTTTAATTTTGAAACTGAAATATAATAATTGGGCTCAGAATCTTGCCCCAACTAGGCCCATACCCATGTAAGGGCGGGCCCAAGCTTATATTTTTAGGCCCATAATGTGGGCCAAGCCAGGCCCAGGCCTAGCTTAAACCCGTTGCTATTGAAAGCAAAGCCCGGCTCAGCCTGGCCCATGATCACTCCTACAATCAAACCCCTGTGAATTTTGATAAATACCGCCTGATTATAATTTCTTTTAGATATCATGTCTTTCAGGTATCATAGTGGAATCCATTTTGCTAACATATGGTAAATATAATTGGAATCAGTTGGGTGATATCCATATATTATTCAATTCAATTATAAATGGATGGAATATGGACAATGGAGTATCATTTGAAGCCCTAAAATTAAAAAAAAAAATGTAAGCTTTTAAAAGACCAACCACTAAGAACTGAAGTATGGGGATCCGGGTTACAATTGTGCATCTAGAGGCGTCTGATACAAGGCACCATCGTCAAAAATTTCGATACCAAACCCCACTTAGGAACCCAAAAGTACTTTGTTTTTTGGCTTCCTTGAAGCTGATTTTGACCTTATGATTGAACACTTCGACATCAATTCAAAGTTTCAAGCGTTAGCAATCACATGGATAAGGACCCAATAACATCTAAAGTCCAAGCATATATATCCCATACTCTGACATCATCTTCTACTTTACAATAAACTATATACATTATATGTATAGAGAGAGAAAGAGAGAGAGATGAAGCCTTGGTCGTCAAATTAAAGACGTAAAGAAAGGAGGAGGGGGCCTCGTGCATTGACTTAGGCGGCTTTAATTTATTTGAGAAATCAATAAAACCCTAAAGGAAGCCTTTTGCTTTGCTTACAAGCTGGCAAAGGGAGAGGTCCTTATCAATTTAGCTTTTTATTTAGGGAGTCTTCTTCGATCTTTCTCTGTGCAATTAAGTGTTGGTTAGTCAGATATAACCACCATTTGTTGCCGATTAGTGTATGTCCACATTTCTCATTTATTATTTAATCTAGCTAGTTTGTCGACAGTGGGAGGCTAGATGCATTGCAAGGTAAGCTTGCTAAAAAGGACGGAGACAGACTATTTATGCATCTTGCTTTAAATTATCTTCTATTCAAAGAAAAAGGAAGTACAAAAGCTGATTCTTACTTCACAAATGTAATCATATATATGGATGATTATTGATTATATGCAAGTAGGATAATTAATTATTTCAGAATTTACTTGTTTTTCGCTGATTACGGATCTTAAGATATGCATAAATACACTGATACATACATATTTTAAAACATTTATTTGATCATATTGATACGCACTGACACCCATTTTTGAATATTGGATTTATCAATATTTATAATCCTGAACATGATATATAACTCTTCAAAAAAAATTTTTTTCCAACCATTTTCTTACTTTTTTCATGTCTAACAAGATAATAATGAAATGAAAGTTCTCAGTGGTTGGTGTTCAGATAGACAATAGTGCTGCTGTGAATGACAAGATATGGGCAAATCTAAGAAGGTTATTCTCTTCCAAAATGCAGTCTGAATTGGCTGAACTTTCCCCAAAATCTGCCACTTAACAAAGAGGATATTTCACCCCAAATTAGGGATGACAATTTTCCCCATCCCCAAAGGGGACCTGACTTTCCCAACCTGATGGGGTCGGGGATGGGGATTGTTTTGGCAAGGCGGGGATGGGGATGGGGATTGAGTCCCTACCCTGTCCCGACCCCAATTATATATATTAAATGTTATTTATATTAAAATATATATATATATATATATATTAAAATATTATTTATAATTTAAATTTTTTATTTATTTGAAGTAAATTTATTTTTCAAAAAAAAATGCTATTATCTAAAAAAATTTTGGAGATTTGGATCCCCACAGAAAACCCATCTCCATCCGGGATCACAAATATATGACAAATTTTATCCCCAGCGGTTATCAAAGACAAGAATGAGGCTTAATTTCATAATTGGGGGTGGGGACGGCCCTGAACCCACCCCCCGTTGCCATCCCTACCCCAAATGGACCAAGACTGCAGGTCGCTCATTCAACATATTGTGGATTGGCTGCACCTCTCGAAACCCCATCCCCAACACCAATCCACCACCAGTACTCCAAGTTGAACTTTTTCATGCTCTGGAAGTGGTTGGGAAAATCAAGGATCGAGGACCTACTTAGTATCATAAAGTGAAAGCACTCCTACTAAATAAGTCAGGGCAGGGCCACTTGGTACAAGACCTTGGAACCAAGTACAGACATGGGATATAGCTAGGCTAAATCCCATGGTTGTGGCCCCTCCCTAGTCCTCATAAGCAAGGGTCTCATATGTCGTCCTCCCTACATGTGCACGTTCATACATGAGCTGGATGTTTTTTCAGACAGTTTTCATTTGCCATATCTCATCTTTTATGAGAAATAACCTTTAGAGCATGGTTTTTAAAACCGACCTGGTGACTGAACCGATCAAGGGTCCAGTTACCGGGTAGAACAGTCCAATCGTTCAAACCGAATGCTCAGCCTGTTCTAACAAAAAATTAAAAAAAAAATTCAAAAAATAAAAAATGGTCAAAACTGTTCGAATGGTTACTGCCTGGTTCAGTGGTTCGCTGACCAAAATCAACGGTTTTGGGGAGAAATCAGAACCAGTTGACCGGTTCCCAGTTTTTCAGTCCAACTGTCCAGTCCGGTCCAGTTTTGAAAACCATGCTTTAGAGAGTTCAATTGGTCATGTAGTTATTCAGATTTCATTCTCACAAAATTGGTCCTCTCACACCCACCTCACAATGGAACTCTGAGTTGTTCCTCATAGAGCGCGTCTCATATCAACCTCACACCTTGTTGCAGCCATGCATTGAGAACATCTCCTCATAAATAATAACTTACAAATAAGAAGATATGCGGCTGCAACATGCTGTGAGGTGCACACTGTGAGAAGCAAATCCGAATTCCTTGCAGCGGTGCATTGGGAACACCTCCACATGTACATATGTGAGGATCAGTTTTATGAGGAGGGAATCCATATCGGTTTAGGCTCAGTTTGGAAGGAGTACAAATGTAAATATGTAGCGTGCAAAACCTTGTATTTTGTATTATTTTTTATGTATTTACACTGTACATATTTGTATTTATACTCCTTCCAAACTAAGCCTTAAGATGAGACAACATGGTTTAGAAAAGCTCGATGAACAGAAACAGAAAAGGAAATTTGTGTGAAATATAAGAAAATTAACAAATCTTGTCAAGGGTGAAGAAAATTAACAATGTTATTATTAGTTATATGAATTTGGTATGTTTTTCTTTGAATTAAAAAAAAAAATTTAAGGTGTCTCTATAAATACCATTGTTTTTACATAATTTAAAGTTGGTATATTCGTTTAAAAGATTTATGCCATGTTCACTTTTCGGTAAATCACTTACCCTGGAAAGTTCACTTACCTGGGTAAGAGTTTCCTAGGAAAGATTTACCTGGGTAAGTGCAATTACCCAAGTTCTTTTATTTCTCATGTAAATAAGGCAATGACCATTTTAGCCATAAAAATTCCATTATTAAGAGGGGCATTTTTGTCCCATCCAAGTATTGGCAACTTTCCCCTAGATGGGAAAGTTAATTTCCCCACCTAGGAGATGGGTATTAGCCTATCAGGAAAATAAACTCTCATTGATCCCCACATAAATCTGAAAAATGAACACCGATTTCTTGGTCAATGAAAATCAAAATCTCATTCACCAACTTTCCCACTCTCAAAATAGAAAAAAAAATACTCCCTTAATGCAAAGAAAACCAGAACAACATAATAATAGCTAAAATATTTCAGTAGAAAAAGAGTTTTATTTTCATTTTATTTTTATAGATAAAAATAAATGCAGCCCAAGTGATACTTGGCATTTCAATCCTGAGAAATCTTTTCAAGAGTCCAAATCCTAAACCAAGGGTTGGCTACTTGGCTCCCAGTTGAAGTCATCGCCTAGTTACTAACACTTACAAAGGCTTTGATTGTTTTGGCATGGGAATTCAAAAGATTGAACCTTGCAGCTACGTGGTCAAATCATGACGGCACAAAGTTTTTAGTATCCAAACGGCCATGTCAAGACAAATTTTAGGGTTTCCAACTTCCAACTTTTTAAAAGCTGCGTAGAAAGAAGGCAAAAGTAGATTTCATGAAAAATCTTCGCTCCATTCACCAATCACCTCTAACGGCAACTAGCTGGCCGGTGAATTGGCTAACCGGTTTGCTTTGGTTCGGTTTCAAAAAATTAGTCCCGAACTGAGATCGCCCCTAAATGTTACCTTCCCCTTAATCCCGTAGCTCCTGATCAGAGGGTAATATACGCAATCGTCTCATTTTTGTTAGTTCTATTTTAAATTTCTGCTTAGGTCCGAGTGTCAGAGGAGTGTTGGTGAGTTCTTTGTCTAAATGTCGGGCGGAGGAAGACAATGAGCAGTAACTTCGACCATCTCAAATTTAAAGGGATAATTTAGTAAAAAAAAAGATTTTCTTGTCCCACTCACTGTTTTTGTCATGGTTTTTAAAACGGACTTAGAGACTGAATCGGTCAGGGGTCCGGTTATCGGATCGAACGGTCGGCCTATTCTGACAAAAAAATAAAAGAAATTAAAAATAAAAAATGGTCAAAACCGTTCGAACAGTTAACCACCCGGCTAAGCGATTTGTTTACCAAAATCAACGGTTTTGGGCAAATTTCTGGTTTTGGAGAAAATAAAAACCGGTCATCTGACCAGTTCCCGGTTTTTCCTATCCAGTTTTGAAAACCATGGTTTTTGTCATTATTTTAAAAGCATAACCGATTTTGTCAAATGACCAAATTTGGTCATTTATTTTGTAAAAAGTCCTTATTTCGGTTTCTAAAATTTCAATAGTTTTTTTTTTTTTCTTGATTTTGTTCAGCTTAAATTATGAACCCCCCTGAATTTTAGTGAAAACCCACTTAACCTACTTTCATGATGCAAGTTGATTGGTTGTATATTTCTCTGATATCATGTATTTCTGGGAACATGGTCGAACCTGCTTATTTAATATCATGTTCCTTGATTCATATAATATTTGCAGTAGAAAATTTAATTGTTTTTGTTTGAAAAACCAGCATTTTGTATTTTGAAACAAAATCAACTTTTTTCTTTTTCTTTTCAAAATCGAAATACAGTTCAAGAATATATTTTCTGATGTGGGAATTTCATCAACAAATATTTATGAAAAGAAAAACATTCATGTAATACAGCAGTCTTCTAAACAACCTCGAAAAGGGTTGCTTGAATCGATAAATTATACTGCCCCCATGTTAATAGCTTGGTATAAAAAAGTTCAACCGATCCTGAGCCGCTGGCCGGAATTTTTTCGGATCAGGTCACTGGTTTTTTCAACCAATGAATTCTCAGTCTTCGGTTTCAACCTAACTAGCTACCTATAGCTAGTTGTTCTGGATGTTCATGTTCTAGCTACTACACTGCAATAAAAGTCACCGAATGAAATACAGCTTCTCCTGTTACAGACAGAGATGAAGACTGAAGGACTTAAGTAAAACAGTCTTTTTTTTTTCTTCATTTATTTATTTCAGCCAATCCAATGAATTGAAAAACAAATTCAAACCAAGCAACAAGACTCGATCCAGTCTACTGTCTCAGCCGGAAAAATAGAAAAATTCAAGAAATATTTAGGGTTTTGTAGTTATCAACCTTCATATTTTATCGAGCCAAAGACCACAAATTTACAAAATTGAAAGCGATATCTGAATGCCAATCGTAGTTTTGATCAATTACCTAATATATATATATATATATATATATATATATATATATATATATATAAATAAACAAATATTCGTCAAACGCAACGTATTCGTATACGTTTCTACGTATAACGTGCAGCTCTGTGTATGTACAGCAACATCCAAAATACCTAATAAATCCCAGCTAGGCACAATTTGACACAGTACGCCCGGCCGTAAAACTAGCTACCGGCAACGTCAAACCATTTAGATAACCATAAGTTGTGGATAGCCTAGAGGAGGATGGGGAGATAACGGAGATAGTAGAGGAACGTTGAAGATTCCATTGACGTCCGTGCTTTCCCAAACGGACGTCCAACTTGAAGGTGTTAATGGGCAAACGGTGGAAACGGCGGCCTTGGTGTTTTCAGGCTCCGGCGACCTCTCCCTTTTAATGGGTTTCATCTGTATTTGTTCTTTGACTTGGGTCACTTCTGTTTCGGTTTCTCGGCGTCTCTTCCGGGAAATGTTTGTCGTCGGCGGGTCAACTGCTTTGCCAGCCTCGAGAGGGAAGTTGAGGATCGCTTTGCACCCACGCATCTTGAAGGCAGCACGGTCGTAAGCTCTCGCAGCTTCAACGGCGGTGTCGAAGGTTCCAAGCCAGACCCTAGAGCCTCGGCGGTTGGGGTCACGGATTTCGGCCGCGAATTTCCCCCATGGGCGCTGCCTGACGCCTCTGTAGTGTTTCCTCTCCTCAGAATCTGTTTGCTTTTGGTTCGAAACGGTCACAACTGGTTGAGCAGGTTGGTTGAAACCGGACCATTCGAGTTTCTTTACAGGAGGAAGATCAATCTTCAACGAAGGTCGTCGTTGGTTGAAGCTGGAGTTGGAGTCGGAGCTGAGGCTTTTCGGTGTAGTCAAGTCGATAATTTGAGGTTTGGCTTCAAACTGAAAGAACTGATCATCTTGGTCATTCCCGTTCATCTTGAGATAATCAGAGATTTCAAGCTCTGGTTCTGAAACCAGTAGCTCAGACATGGAAGAGTGAAAAGAGCTGGTAAAGGCTTCATTGCTAAACCCGGAAACCGGGCTGTCAGAGATTGCAGTGTGGGAGTAGAAAGAATCAGACGTAGAGACCACAACACTGGGCTTCTCTCGGGAGGTAGCTAATCCGCTGCTTCTGGGGTTGAAATCACACAAGAAGGATTCAAAGGAGGCGAAATCTCCGAAGAGATGTTCTCGGATGAGGTCGAGAGCCGAAGCTTCATCTGGGGTCGCCATGAGAGAGTTAGCTGGAACCGAACGAAGCTGTCTTAATTAATTCTTCCAAGATTTGAAGGAGCGAAGACAAAGTGAAGACCAGAGAGGAGAAGAAGATTTGGAAATGGAAATGGAAAGGAGAGCTGAGAGTGGAATGAGGGGAGTGTAGGAGGAGGAAGGTTATATAAAGGTGAGGAAGAATTTGTCTGGGAATGACGACTCTTTCAGACGAGGTTCCAAGATACAGGAACGAAGCATCCGCTTCTCTTTCGCATGATTATACAGTTTTTTTTCCCTTTTCCAGAAAATGAAAAATTTAGCAATTATTTTATTTGTCAGGAGTGAGGATCAAAACAAGACCTATTTCAAGGATACTTCCAAAAAGTATTTTTTTACCAAAGTGCACCTAATACTTGAATAAAATACAATTCCAACCTCCGTCCTGCTAATTAATTAGTACGTATTAATTAAACGTGATTACATGATAATTAGTTATTTATTTATGACTTTGTGTCATTCTTTTATTACCATTTGTTTTGTCTGAGTCCAACTTAGATTTTGTCCAGTCTATGTATTTGAAACAAATAATAATTTATTGCTGGTGCTGATTAGAATTCACGAGAAAGTTGGATAGCTAGCTGATATAATCATATAACATTTAATTAATCATCATCACCGTTTCCTTGATAAGGTCAAAATTGTGAAAAATGATAATTAATTAATAGCTGAAACAATTAAGTGTTCATGCCTGTATTCACTGTATTCACAACATGCCTGCCCCAAACGGGCCTCTTCATTTTCTCCACCCCTTGAAATTGAATTTACAAGCAACCCAAGCAACCAACAGAATTTGAATTCATCATTTGTCCAAAAAGATTATATTTGAAACTTCTTACTTCAATAATTCTTTCTGTTTGTTGCTTGATTGCTTCCTACAAAATGTATTTATCTATAGATATATAGCAAGACATCCTACATCACCATGCCTCTCCTTACTCCAAACCCTCCTTCCTAATTTTTTCTTTTTTTTTGAATCTTTTATTTTTTTAATTTTACATAATTACCCATTAAAACAATAAGAAAATAATATAGGCTTAACAATTTCTAACAATCATAAAGAAAGAGGGATTTGCTTTTCTAATATTTAGCCAAGTGGCACCCCACTTCCCCCACTTTCTCCTAAATTGTCTCTAATACCTATTTATCTCCTAATTTATCCTCTCCCCCACTTTTTATCTACATCTGTCTAAAGAAAGTTTCAATTAAAAAATTTTAGAATTATTTAAATATTATAATCGAAATTATATACTAACCTTAAAATATTTATTCACAACTCAAAATCAATTATAATAGATTTAATATGATTCATATTATTAATAGTTCTATATTTTTACAAAATTTATCAAGAAATTATGTAGTAAGAATATAAATTATAATTCTAAAAATTAATCAATTTAAATGTTGTTAAAATAATAAAAATTTAATATTAAAAATAAAATATTATTTAAATATTTCAATAACTATATATCTTAAACAAAAAAACACTAAAAATAGATAAACAATTATATAACAAAACATTTAATATTGCACAATAACTTTAAAATAAAAAAATGAAAAATTTTAAGTATTTAACAAATTATTTAAATTATTTAAATATTTAAATTTAATAAATTAAAAAAATAAATTTATAATATAAAATATTTTACATTAAGAAATATGAGAATTTTTCACTTTCTCGTATTAAAAAATTTTATTTAAAATATAAAATATTAATATATATCTATTGTCGGGTCGGTTGGATTTGTTTATAAATGACCGAACCAAAACTGACTTAACTTGGCCGGGTTGGAAAATTGCTAAGCCAAAGCTGGTTGAAAATACTAGAAAATAGACCAACTTAGGCGGAATTCAGTCAAATTATTTATTAAAAAGTTAAAATATAAAACAATTATATATACGTCTTATCTATTTCTATTGTTTAGCTTTGACTTAACAAATCTCGTACATTTGCACGGGTCCTGCTAATAGCCAAGCAACCTATCATGAGTAAACAAGTTACTTTTTTTTTTTTTATGGTTAGGTAATGGGAGTAGGCCATCTCCCAACCTAGGTGTAGACAGAATTTAATCCCAACTCTCCACTACGACTAACAGGCTGACCAACCAGCTGATTGGCATATTGAAAAAAGAGAACAAGCCATTATTCTATACACAAAAATCAGATTTTAAATACACGGCTGCGAGGACTAAATGGGAATTTTATTAATACAGAACATTGTCGTATTACATGATTTTGCCTCCAACCCATCCGATTTCAGCCTCAACAAGTTGCATATACTTTTTGGGTGGTGGGGGTCGGCACTATTAATTATCATTGCGAGTTGGAGCGTGCTGGGGTCCATTAATTGTTGTGAATTGATCCAGGCAAAACAAACAGACCTAGAAACTTGGCTGGTGCCATGCACCTACCACCCTCTGACATCTCACGAGTCACGTCTATCCCTCGCTCAAATCCAATTATCCAATCCCCTCAAAAAAGCGTGGTCCCATGTCTTATCATCTTCTCTGTCTCTCTGTAAGTCAGCATTATTCTGGATTTCACTGATCAAATTGCGACTTGTGAGGTTTTGCCTTTACTGTATCTTTTACGGTACGAAACCGATGAACCTAACGACTAAGCTTTTACACGTGGCTAGAGGATCGCATTCATAACAGATTAACTGCTGAAGTGGATGAAAAAATGATAAGAGCAAGTCGTGTGAGCTCCATCGTATTATTGGCAAATCATTTGTTGGGTTGATTGCTAGTTTTTTGCTCCATTTCGTTTGCTCTTTGGTATGAAATTAAAATCCCTCTGTTTGGTTTGTAAGAAAAAGTAGGGAAAGAAAAGAAAAGATATGAAAACCTATACAAAGTGGTTAGTTGAGATGGGAATTGGAATAGGTTGGAATGGAATTCTCATTTCTAAAGAAGAGAAGAGAATTGATGGTGCGCGATCCGATCACTCCTATCTGGCACTTACGTGGCTCCTATAAGCTACTTGAGATAGAGAAGAAGAAGAATCCTCAGGGGCTTGTCCGGTGGGAATACTCCGATGCTTAAGTTAGTATTTTATAGGAGAAGCAAGGAGAATATGAGAGCTAAGAGTGCAGATAGCGCCAGAGTAGAAGATGATACCTCCGTTCCTTGATACTAGCTCCTTATAACAGAAATCCGTTGTCTCAGGCCCACTGGCCTCTGACAGGGCAGGTATAACCGCCACTGTCAGCCTGTCGCAACCGTTATTGGCGGGGATGAGGTGGCACACGCGGGGCTGTCGCCGCAGTGTATATGCCTGTCAAGTGTAAGGCACCCTTTGAAGGTGGCAGACACGACGCTGTCTGACGAGGGATATGGATGTTGTTCCCAGATTTGTCGGGTATGGTGGTCGGCAGGAGGTCTTCCTGTGATCTGTCGGACTACCCTCCCGCGAGCTACCCTGTGCCAGGCTACCTCGTAAGCGGCAAGCCGAGCTGTCTGGTCCAAGGTGTCTTTACCTTGGGGTATCTATAGGCGGATCGGTGTGTTCCTGTCTAGGAAAAACTTCCTGAGGAGTGCCCATGCGGCCCATCCCCGAGCTACTTTGTAGCGAGCTCGGAATACTTCAGGATTACCTTTAACAGAATTGGTCCTTGGGATGACTTGTCTGCTTGGGAGCTTGGGCGAGCTAGTTCCTCTAGCTCACGAGCTAAAGTTGCCTCGGAGTATCCCTTCAAAAGTAGCTCGGGAAACCCGGAGCTCGCGTTGTTGCGAGCTTCTCCTTTTGTGAGCTACGATGTAGCGAACTGCTTTTATGGGCCCGTCACTTAGTCGCACTAGGCTACAATGCTGAGCCGTTGTTCGTACTGAATCAGTGTCCACGTGTCACACCGTTCTGTAGGTCGGGTCAAATCATCCTCCATCAAGAATGAACATTAATTTTCTCAAATGGAGGAATGCCATTCTTAATGAAATTCGACTCCATCCAACCAAGTGGTTAGTCCAATTCTAATTCTAGACCCTTATTCCCACAAACCAAGTGGACCATTAATTATATATGTATAATTATTTTATCAACTAAAAAGCAAAATGTTGTTTAGTTTAACAACTTCAGCACTTATCAAATGGCTCCTTAGGGACTGTTTGATAGCGGCTGAAGATGCTGAAGTGAAAAGTTTATTATTTTGTCTTTTAGCGAATAAGATTTTAAGGAAGTTGCATTTTTCTTAATGGCCAAAACCAAAGTTGGACAGACCACTTTATCCATGAAAACTTAATTATTATTAAATTATTTTAACAACAAAAAGATAAAGTAATAAATTTTTCAATTCGTAAAAAGAAAGAGAGAGAGAGAGAGTGAAAATTCTTTCAAATCAACAACTTCAGCTATTAACAAACAATCCCTTACATTTATCATTTCCATATGTAATTGTTTGTGTTAGGGTAACAGGGCGAATGTGAGGCCCATTTACCATACCACGCAGAGCTAGTGGTTATGTGAATTTGATCTTACACCTTCTATTTTAGAAGGATGTTGATTGACCATCTCAACTACTGGATCATTGGCTTGGACGAGTTTTATTTAATATTCCCAATCCTGCCTTCACCCTCAACCAAATTCATGAATTCGGATTTTACCATTGCATCTATGAAATGAAAATATCTCCCAATGAATAAAAACATATTTCCAATGTATAAATGCAAAAGGTTGAGAATACAATTTTGTGAGGACCAAATTGGATCTCCAACTTCATACCTAATTGGAATTGCTTGAAGGACCATAAATGGGTCGGTTGTTTTATTATAAATTTATAATTGAAGAACCATAAATGGGTCAGTTGTTTTAAAAGAATAGATACAGTTTCATTTGCACTGCTATAAAAATAAAAGAATGAATAAATATTCTGATTTATCTTTTTTTTTTTTTCGCTTGGACGTGAGCAATTGTTTTTGTATTAAAAAACAAAAGCAACCATTGTTCAATACTCCATTAATTATAAGGTTGTTTATTTGACTAATTTGCACTTTCATACTTTTTCACCATTGCAAACAAACACTGCCTTAATTATAAGGTTGTGTTTGGTTTGAAAGAAAAGGTAGGGAAAGGAAGGGAAAGTAAGAAAACCTATATAAAGTTTGTAAAGATATATATATATATATATATATATCAGGGTACTTATGTATATTAACTTTTTACCAGCTCATAAAGCTAATAGCTCCTTATTTCTAAGGGCCCATTTGGTGTGTCTTTTTGGGAAGATCTTCTAATAGTTTTGCTAGTCAAACAATGTATTGAGCTTTTGCATGAAGATCTAAACAGTCTGAAGCATGTTTGACAGATGCACATCTTTCCGTGCAAGAATAAAATCCCAAAGATGCTAAAAGCTTCATTTAGAGCTTTTTAAATTCAACCCAAAATGGGTTTTCCGTATCTTTTCATTGTTCCAACTTTTGGAAGCTAAATCTTTTATGCATCAAACGAAAATAGACAAAAAATTGGTCTGTACAACTTATAAATAACCAAAAGGCCACATAGAAAGACACGCCAAACGAACCCTAATTATAATTTCTAAACTTGCAAATTATTTCAACTTCTCTTGTCAATAAATCAAGTCAGAGATATATCATCATATATATGTCAGGATAGACTTGTCCAGTTCAAGCGATGGGTCCGGAAAATTAATGCCACAGAACAAATTGAGCCCGGAGACAAACACGCATGACATGACCACGGCAATGGCTATGAGGGAGCTCAACTCAAACTCACTCAAGGTCAACTCAGAACCTCTCTCAAGGCTTCTAGCACGGTCAGAGTCTTAGAAATCCGGGTTGAACAATTTGTCTCAGTTGACAATTCTCGAACATATCATATGCGTTATTGAGCTGAGTTGAATAGTAGAGATAAGGCTATACGTAGCCGTGTAATGGAATTACGGCGACCCAACGAACGAGCCCGTTGGGTGTTTCAGACGCGGGAAAGGGAAGATTGGTTTCCGATTCATTTATTTATTTCGGGTTGACAATTCTCCAACAGCATAGATGAGATCTCATTAATTCTCAGACTTGAATTAACCATGTCAAACATCCAGCTCAATTCAGGAACACGGCAAAATCGGTTTTGATGGCCGTGTCAACCCTGGAGATAACCCCGAATTACCTGCTCTGATTCTCAACTGCTCTCTAATCACTTTTCCTAGAATTCAATGTCATTGGGATGTAGGTTTTCGTTCTGGTGCAAAAACCAGGCCAGTCAATGTAGAGTGGACGTAACTATAATTTAAACACAATCCATCGTATAGAAGTGATGGGTACTTTAATTTTTGCTTTAAAATGTGCTGATTCGATCAAGGATGTGTAATATTAATACCACGAGCAGATGCATGATGTCCAAATGAAGATCTGAATTACTTGTCATTTGACAAGTATTCTTGGAAAGATCTTTCAGCAGTTCAGATGGTTAAAAGACATATTGAGTTTAATTTTGGGGTTTTGTTTTTAACGATGAAGACCGTTTGACAAATAGTTCGGTCTATTAGGTTTTTAAAAATGCATTTAATGGTTATTTGTCACACGAAAGGACCAAAAAGATTCATTTAAAACTTCTTGAAATTGGTTGTTTTCCATCTTCTTCAGGTCTTTCTGCACACACGCATATTGGTCTTACTAGATTTTGGTTACCAAGCAGAAAGACATGATTTTCAATCTTTTAAGCTTGTTGAAGCCTAGAAAACCATTACAAAAAGAATTGTCAAACTTGCCTTATTTTACTAACCTTACTTGCTTCATGCTTGACATTCTTAGGCCATGTTTGAGAATGCTTAAAAATAAGTGCTTATTTGGGCAGGGACCACATCATTAAGCATTTATTGGTGTTTGGGAAATATTCATAAAATAAGTGTTTATTTTAAAAATAAAGGATTATTTTTTAAGCCCAAATTTCCAGATTTTTTTAAGTGCTTATACAATAAAATTTCCAGTTATAAAATTATCCCTAGTTGAATTTTATAAAATATTTTTATAAAAGTGCTTTCATGAAAGTACTTTCACAAAAATACTTTTATAAAAATGCTTTTCATAAAATTTCTTTTATAAAATGATTTCGTAAAAGTACTTTTATAAGTATTCTATAAAAGTAATTCAATAAAAGCACTTTCATAATGATATATTTTGAAATTTAAAAAAAAAAAATGAAGGAGAAAAAGTCACAAATGCTTATTTAAGTGCTTATTAGAGAAAAAGACTACCAAATGCCCAATATGAAAGTAGTACTTATTTTTTAAAGTAACCACTTGAAAAATTGAGTGCCAAATGCTTATAAGTACTTATTTGAATAAGCACTCCCAAACACGGCCTTAATAGGGGGGGATAAACCATCTTAAAGACAATTGTTTCATTTAGTAATCCGAAATGCTGAGTTCTGTGTGACGCTTCCCAACTGGACTGACTTGTGCACTCATCATCAATAAGGAATGCAAAGACATAATCCAACAAATGCTCAAGTATAATAAAATTAATAACATCACAAGCAGAAGAAAACAATAAAACACACTTTTTTTTTTTTTTTTTGCTTGCATGAATGCTTCTCGGTATTTTTTTTGAAAGATAAAATCAATATATTAAACAAAAGAACAAATTTCAAAGTTCCTTATATCATATATAGCAGGAGGATAAGTTTCTAACAAAAAATGATCCTACAGAGTATGTTTACTCATGCGTGCAATTTGATGAGCAGGGATGTTATATTTCCTATTAATAACTAAACATTGAACAGATTGAAAAGACTGAAATAAGTTTTTTGTTCACTAAGCAGTTTCAAAGATGACCAATGTAGGGAAACTTTCCTTGAAGTGCATGAACAGCCAGTTGAGAATTCGAGCAAACTAAGATATTCCTTTTGCCTAGTTGAATCACTTGATGGATTCCTTGATGTATAGCAAAAAGCTCAGCTTCCTCTACTAATTTGAAACGCTTCTGTCCTCTTGTCATTTGAATACATTTCCAACTAGGTGTTTAATAGGATAGTATCATAACAAAACAAAGTAGAGGTTATGCACCCTGCATATGTGAACCTGGAGTCAAACCGAGCCCTGAGGTTAGATCCTACTTCGACTGAAAGACCCACCTTGACCAAAACCCTTTGGCCCAGGGGTCTTAGTTAACATGGTAACTTGGGCTCATGTGCCCTAGACCTGCCCCACATAGGCTCATACATCATAGACATATACATTCTCAACCTGGTTACCCAATAACCCATGGTGGAAGCTCTATTCTTGTTGGTGCAGTTGTGTCTACTTGCCTACCTTTTTACATGAGAAATTGGTTTGGAGGTCGGGGAGACATGCCTCAAAAGTTTAGTGCACATGATGAAGAGCGGTTGGACGAGTGTTGGGATGCCATGGCTTCCCCATCTTATACAAGTGCAAAGGTTGGGGATCCCATCACTGATATGGCTGACATGACAGCATGCCATTAGCCATACATAGAATAAAATAATATTTTTTACAGTATTTGTGGGGAGGGGGTGCACAAAGGGACATTTATTTTCTCCCCATTCTATAAATGAGGGTGAATATATAGAACACATTTAGGTGTGTGTTGTGGGGAGGGGGGGGGGGGATTGGAGACCTAGATCACCAAGAGGTTGGTTATGTCTCTCTCATTCAACAACCACTTTCTCATCTCTTCATTCCATGGAAGCCTTTCATGGCCTAAGGTCCCTTCTTCGGTTCTTCCTCTCCTCCTTCAACGATGTTATGAAGGCATTCAGGCAAGAGTTCACATCTCCGCCCTATAGAACATTCCCGTCGTGTATTAGGAACATCTCCCGATAATGACATCATCGGTTCTGGTATTATCATTGGGAGATATTCCCAATACACGGCGGGGATGCGCTGTATGGGGCGAAAATGTGAACTCTTTAGGAAATCATCCCAAGCCAGGGCAACATTCTCAAATGCCATGTGGTGTGGTAGAAACCGGACCGGCAGAGCTTCACACCCCCTCTCTCTTTGTCAATGAAGTAAATATGTCCTTTTAAATTCCTCATATGCCGAGTTCAAATCAGCCCCTCACAAGATAGTTTCCCACAACATGCCACAGAACATCCATTCCGTGTATTGGGAATATCTCCCGATGATAATATCAGAAATGATGAGGCATCATCGGGAGATGTTCCCAATACACGGCGGGGATGTGCTATGGAACGTTGTGGGAAACTATCTTGTGGGGGGATCATTTCAACTCTCATATGCCTATTTTGGATTTGTTCTGATTTCTATGTTTTTTTCTATCCACACATACCTATATGATTTGCCAACAAGTGTTCAATTGGAGTCCGATTATGTCAGTTTTCTCTTGGAATGCCCTTTCTCAATTTCTTATGTAAAATTTTCCTTTTCGAATTTTCGTGTTCAATTGTATTTGGCTTGAAGTAAAAAGTAGGGAAAGGAAAGGAAAAGTAAAGAAACCATTATAAACCTTGTATAGGTTTCCCTTCATTTCCTTACCTTTCCCATCAAACCAAACATAGCCTAAGAAGACAATTCATCAACTCTATTCTTTGACCATTGCAGTCTTCTGCAAATTTTTTTTTGGAAATAACCATGCACAGAAAAAAAAAATCATATCTTTTAACTTCGTTTCATTGAATTCTAACTTGGAAGTTTGATATCCTTCTTCTCTTAAAGGATTTCTAGCGGTATTTCATATCTTATTTAGGGACAATTTAGCATGAAGCCCATTTTTGGAAATTTTAGGAATGAAAGAATCTATGTGTATAATTCATCGGATTACAATACAAATATCTTAGGGTCCAATCGGTTTGCGGGAATAGGAATCCTGAATTGGAATCAAAATAGTCCATTGTGATTCCAACTGTTTGGTTGGGCGGAATCAGAATCCATTTTGATTCTCATTCCTGTCAGAATGACATTCTCTAATATGAGGGAGTGGCCATTCCCTCCCCCTCCCCTGGAAATGAGAATCCATTCCATTCAACTCTGGTTCCGATTCCAATTTCAGACTAAACCAAACAGCTGAGGGGAATAGACCATTCTTAATAGTTCTGATTCCCAGTATGAACCAAACAGACCCTTAATATCGAATTAGGAAGGAGGAAGGAGCTCAGTAGGGATAAAACCGAATTGATACCATCAAGTTTTGAAAAACTATAAACTGAAACCAATCAATTAACCAGCCCATCGGTTTGATTTTTTTGGCTTTCACTGAACACCCTAACACAGTAGATTAGGATTAGATCTACATTCTTTTAGTGAAGTCAATAATCAAGAACAACCTAAACACAAAAACGTCAAGGGAATTGGGATCTGATTCTTTTAGTGAAGTCAATAATCAAGAACAACATAAACACAAAAACGTCAAGGGAATTGGGATCTGCTCAACGATCCAGGTTGAATTAACCAAAAGTCCGTTTGTAATTTTAATTCCTGAAAGCTAAGGTAGGTCTATTCGATCTCTTGGGTTGACTCTTAAAAATCTCTTGGCCATGTTTCTGCCTTTCTAGTGTGACGACTTTTTTTATTTTTGACACAGTTGCATGTACCATTTCAATTCAACTCGACAATTGTTTCGGAATCATTGTCAACCCAAATTAAAATGTCACCTGACTACTTGAATTTTGACACGGTTAAATCTACTGATTCAACGCAACCAACTCTAACCCTAATCGTTGTTCAGATATGATATTGGTGGCCCGCATGTACGTAATGGAAACCACACTCTCTAGAGTTTGGATTATTATGTCCAAGTCAGAACCTTGGGAGAAGATTTGAGTTGACCTTCATGGAGCTTCTACATGAGCTTTGCGGTCATGGGCCCTCGACATGATTCAGGATCTGCGCCTCACACTGACTTCAAAGTATGTTTTCGCCGTACATTTGGAATACCTCTCCTACTTGTATTTATTATTTATAGGGAGATATATAATGGCCAGACCGTTTGGTCTAGGAATCGTTCAAGCAATTAGTTTCTGTTTTACCTCAAATTCAATCGTTGAATCAATCAACGACCCATTAATCCATCTGACATGTTCAATGGTTTTTGGTCATTTTTAAAATTTAATTATTTTTTAATTTATTTTGTCAGAACGGGCCATCTATTCAGACCGGATGGTCAAACTATCGACCCAAAAACCAGTGGCCAGAACAGTTCCAGTTCTGAATCATTTTTTAAAATGTTAGTACCAATATAACGTGATAGCCAAATCTACAAGGTTGTACCTCTCAAATAATCATTATTCTCTACCATGCCTTCTCACACGGAAGCTCATCAAACTATAAATGTAGACAAATGCAGGTTCACCCATAAAATTTAATTAATTATAATGGGGCGATTATGATCAAATACAAGATCACTTGATCAAATAAGCTCTCATACCGTCTCAAAGAATTGTTGAATATAAAATTTAAGTTATTAGGTGAGCTCCCCGAATAGTTTTTTATTCTCTACCAGTACCAATTTGAGTATTTAAAACATGATCTTAATACTTATAACATTTATTAAGAAAACTATGAAATAAGGTTTAAGGCATTAAAAATGTTAAATGCATCAGAAAGACAATTTTAAGAGATGTATCAAAATATATTTTGGATACGTATAGATACAGACAAAAAACAAAGATACACATGTATACACCATGAAACTCAAATAAACTAAAAATATTTTAATAACAATAAGCACAAGCTATATATGACTATAAATAAATTCTTTAAATGTGTACTTACATACCTTGATTCTCATAAGATCAAAATAAGTTGTCTTAATATTTGTTAACATATAAATTTTAATAGTCAATTTTAGCATTTACTAGAATATATCATCTTGGCCCGACCCAGCTCAGAAATTCTAGGTATAGGCTTGGGTTTTGTGTTTAGGGTTGGTCCAACCTATATATTTAAGGGTTAAATACTTAAAACGCTAGCAAATGAACACAAACTTACTTATCCTACTATTTAAGAAATTACCTATTGACAACCCAGTTAAATATGGATGGAAAGGTAAAAAGACCTTACTGCCCTTCCGTTAAGTAAAGAGGTAACATGGTGACCATTGGAAAAACACACCAGAGAATATGACTCATGCAAATTCCAACAAAGATCTCTGGTGACCACTGCAAATCCCGGCAAGAGGAGTTGCAGTGGTGGTCCAGTGCTCTGAATCCAAACGGAATCAAAGAGATGAAAATCGGTTGGGAGAAGAGAAGGAAAATGAAAACATTGGAAAAAAAACCCAGACTGAGGACTTCAACTCCTCCTGTTGGTCAATTTACAAGGTTTCAGAATCACCTACGAAACCAAACTGTTGTCTCTAGTGAAGAAAGAGCCAATTGCTGAGTTTGGATTGATTTACCATATTTTGTTCCATTTTTTCTTTGAGAAGGTAAAATTGGAGTGGAAGCAATCTTGGGTGAGATTTTTGGTAGCGACCACGACGGTGGTGATGCCTGCTTTGAACATGTGACAGTAAAGGAGGAGACCCCAGAAGATGTTTTGAACATGCCTATAGCAGACGATGGTGTGGAGCAATAGCCAATCACAACATCAAATCCCATTTAGAATGTCGCCATGGGTAGGAACTCCATTGATCTATGGAACTTCAATGATGTTCCTACTGCCATGAACTAAAACAGATCTGCTTTTTTACTTTTTCCTATGGTAATGGATCTGTGATTGAGGAAGAAAAGGAGTGGACCAATGAGAATTACAATTTGTTGAAGATACAAATGTCGAAGCACCCCGTTGGAGCACCGAGATGGTGGGAGTTGCTTGGGTTTTACTACTACTTTCTAGAGGGTATTGAAGCAGTGCAATGGTATGTTGGATATTTGTGCCATCAACAACAACAACAAGATAATCTTCCCTGTCAAGTCCATCCATTAACTCCCACTCACATGGGGTAAGAGTTTGTGAAGCAAATGGAACACTCAAAAGTTGTTTGATCTTTTGTTTTTAACTGCAGAATGGGTTCCTTGTAACCCTCTATGATCAATTCACACACTCCGGTAGGCGGTAGCAATGACAACCCTCATTTTATTACCAAAGCTTAATTAAAAGCAGTTCAGTTTCTCTCTTTTTGAAGCATATATAAAGGATGAACAAGGAATAAGTAGACAAATTGTTATACGCAATATTGATGTAGAACTTCATAAATTACTAAAAGCAAATGGCAATCAATGAATTTAGTTTAGAAATGAGAAATGGAGGAGACAACGAGAGTTGATTGTTGAGGCTTTTAGAAGGCCGCATGGGTTGGACAGTGTGATTAAGACAACGAAATCGATGTTCGAGAAGAAACCTTTGGACAGGTGGTGAGGATTCGTCCTCCCAGTTTTTGAAGTAGCATAAAACTTTGGACAAGTGGATTCAAGCCATTGAAAGCAGGGGTTCAAATTGGAGGTCTAGAGAAGATATTTCTCTCCTCAATGCTCTCAAGGCATTTCAAAAAGATTTTCAATGAGATGGGAGAAGATTGCAGGAGCCGCTGGGTCTGGGGATGGTGCTAGTTCCGAGGACCTAAACAAGGGTATACAAGGAAGCCCCTGCACCTCATTCCTTGAATATTCTGTTTTCTCGAACTGAAGACTCCTACCGTCGGTCGATTTATAGAGTTTTGGAATCACTACGAAAACCAAACTGAAGACGGTCATGTTGTAGGGTTTCATCTTTGAGCTCTGCATTTTCTAAGGCATAGAGGTCTGAATGCCATTGCAAAAGCAAAGGGTATTTTGGAGCATAAAAGGGTAGTTTAAGCATTTTGAAAAAACAAAAGTCTTACGTGGCATCATAATGGCACAGTAAACAGTAGGGGGATTTTGTCCATTATTAGAAATGTCCAAGAGACTTTAAGTAATTTCTTAAACAGTAAGGTAGGTTTGTATTCATTTGCTAAACCTTAGGGGATGTTTAAGTATTTAACCCTATATTTGAATATATATATTATAATATGACACTTATAATATATATTTACGTTATATTATATTTTAATATGAAACATATAATATTTTATATTTTATAATGTATAAAAAAAAATTATATGCATATTTTATATTATATTCCATTTAACATAAAATTTTTTATATTATATTCCATTTTTTATATTCCACTAAAAAGACGGCCATGTTTATTTAAGGATCAAAATACATAAAATTTAAAGAGCACAGTGGATTTGGGTAGTGGTGGAATCATGTTCGTTACATATAATGTAATCTGGTTCGTATCAGCCAATACAGACCCGAAACGATTTGATATGGGCCCGTATTGGCTCAATACAAATTAAAAGAAACGCAACGATTGGTTTCTATACATTCTGTGTATCGGTCCATATGTTGAGAAATTTTGAACCTTGGCATGACATAAGGCAAGCTTTTCTCTTGGCTCAAGCTCAACCATACCATCCATTTTACTTCAAAATGCTTAGATTAATAAATCATTCAGGATTCACCGATTCAGAATGACTTGTAATATATCTAAGCCACCAAGAACCCATGCCTTTAAATTCCAATAAAATTTCATAAAACTCTGGTTCGACTTATATATACGGTGACCTAAACAAAATCTTTAAAATTTAGGATGAATTCAGAATATTTCCATGATTTTGACTGCACTTGAACCTGGAGTTTCAGTTTTATTTTATAATATCTACAAATAAATAAAATACATAGATAAAATACTACTAAAATAAAATAATCCCCCGAATTTCTGAAATCTTTAAAAGTTTCATCTCGCATTTTGGTTGCGAAATGCCCATAATTTCCAAACTTGAAAACTTTAATTAAGGTAGCCCGGATGTTTTGTTGATAATGCACAAAGACAATTTACAATTTTTTAACAAAATATTTGCGAATTTACAGATTATTTTTTTTTTCCACCTATTGTAGTCTGTAGAGTGAAGAAACAAACAGAGCCAATACGTAAATCAATCAGATACAGAATGGTCTCCCTACCAACTGCCGGAAAGAAGCCAAAACATCCATTTCATTGGTTAGTTTCTTTCTTCTTGTCATAACAATGGTTTCAAGCTACAAGGTTCCCAGTAGAGCACGAGACATTGGCACTCGTCAAGACACAAAATAGAGGCTGGAACTGTTTCAGTGGAACTTTCCTAGTGCATTGACTCAACCTCCCTTAACTGGAGGAAGTACTTTTAGGAAAAACAAAGGATCAATGAAGAATGGATTATGGTACAACCAGAGACCAAACCTGATCAATCTTCAAGCAGTAAAGCCCAGGAAAATTGTTGAAAACAAACCTACAAGTGAGTTTATAGATGAGAGAAAACAGATAAAACATTGGGTTCAAATTTAATGGCACATCATTTATTCATTACCTGAATGGGTGTCAGAGCCTTAAAGATGATTCTAACAACAGAACTGCAAATAAAAGCTTCTCAACATGATATTTCAAAGATACAAACACCATCTTATAAAATTCCAAAAGTTATGTATGCCCACCAAAAGTAAAATTTACAACGTTAACTCATATCCAATCTTTCAATTATTTCAAAATGCATCTGCATATCTGGGCGCTTATCTGCAAAATAAAATTTTTCACACACCTTTAGTTTTCCTCCACTCTTCTTGGATGCATCTTGAAGCAGATGAAGCAATCTGTCTTTCTCATTCCGAATCCATGATCTCATGCCATCACACCATTGTCTGGGAGTTCCATGCAGGCCAAAATGAATTTCTGAACCACCCCCCATCACATGCTCCGAGATTCTTGAAACTACATCGGGATCAGTCAGATATGCTCCAGCTGAATTTAGGCCAACATCTACATAGTGAATCTCGGAAATGCTGCTTAAGAAGCTTTGCTTTGAATTGGGTATAATCTGTTCTTCTTCCTGATCTCTAGAGAAATTTCCACCCACTGGCTGTTTCGATTTAGTAGTCCCTACTTTGTTCTCAATGCTTGAATAAGCAAGTTCGGTAACTATCTGATTAAGTACAGTTCCACCCTTGCTAAAACCAAGGACCACTGTTTTAGGCACACATGGACATGATGATGATGCTTTAACTAAAGATGGTTTTTGATGTCCTCCAGGAATCACATTCTGGGCCTGCAAATCAATAAGCAAAGGCGATGCATTTAGAAAATAAATACAATTTAGCAGGTGATTCAATTAGTTCAATCAACTGGAACTAGGTAATGAGAATCAAATAAGTGGCTCGCAAATTCAACTGTTTGAAATTACATCTATCACTCTATCTTACATTTGCAAAAATGTGCGTGTCAGTCTAGGAGTCAGATCCATCTGAACCCAAAGTATTGGGATTAGAGGGATTCAATTGCCATGGATCCACCAACCAAGTAGATACATGGATACACCACACAGCTGTAATAAATATATATAATTTTCAATTAGGATAGATGGTTACATTACGAAGATTATGAAGTTGCAGTTATAAAGTTGCAAAATGAAAATGCAATATACTTAAAATTCAATATGTTACTTGAGTCTATAGTAGATAATGTTAAAGGGTTGTACTTAGTCAAGACATTTGATTTGTCTGGGTCTCGACTTCCAATTACAGTACTACCGAATCAATGTAACTCTTAACTCAGAATTCAAAAGAGAAAGACAATTGATGTAGGAATCCGGTAAAAACCTCTTACCTCTTCAAGGCATTTTGATAAGAGCAAGGCAATTGATGTAGAAGCAGGAAATCCATGTGGACTGTAAATTTTGGGCTCTCCTCTATAGTTCACAGAGGGGATAAAATCTTTATAAACAGCAAAAGGTCCGTTAAAAATGGAAGATTCGATAACCCAAGCATTAACGGAAGCACCCAATTTCGAAACCAGAATGTCGGTTAAATTCTGCAAATCCGACAGCCTCTCGATCACGGGATTCCCAGTGCCTTCAACCCGATCTCCGTTGAAGAAAATTGCATGTGCAGAAGGTATCTGCAATTTCAGACAGGAAAATGAGGGCGAAGATATACGAAATAAGAGAAAGGGCCGAACAACTTTAAATTAGGGTTGGAATAAAAGAAGGGCTCTATCATTCCCTGTTGCCGTTGAAAAATGTATTCTATAAAAGAAGTTTGTTCTAACTTCTAAATTGTAGAGAGGACAGAAGGGGTTTGCTTTATTTCCGGTAAGTGTTGAGGTAGGAGGGAAAGGGTTAAGGTCTCGACAGGAGAGAAGAGTTGCAGAAGAGAAAGCACAGGTCAGTTCCTGGTTTTAAGGTTTCATGGCGGGAAAAAAAGGGCGACGAGACGAAACTTACAGTTAGCGATTTCGATGAAGGAGCGAGGCACAGAGAAGCCGCAACTCGGTAGTAGGCCCTACTACTGGGATCAAGAGCAACCTTTAAGACTCCACTCCAACGCTCCATGAACTTGAACTCAGAAAGAGAGAGAGAGAGTTGGCAGTTGGTGTGCTTTCATGGGCCGGGCTACGGTTTGGCTTTTGTCAAAATTTGAACGGGCCTGGTCTGGATTAGCATGTTTTGCCAATACAAACGTGTTCTTTAATTTTGACGGGTATGTATGGAAGATCAATCATGGCCATCATCAGATCAGAGGTGACTCATCTGTTATTGTTAGGGAGAACCACGGTTCAGCCTAGAGGAGTAAAGTGGCACGGGCCGGGCCGGCCCGCCTGGTGGAAATTAAGGGGTCGGCCACCTGGGCAGGGCAGGGCTGCAGGCCGTGCCATGGGCTTGGAAGGTGTTGGGCTGGGCCACAGGGCGGGCCTTGGGCCTAGGCCGAATCGGGCTGCATTATTATTTTTTTTTGAAAATTTTGATTTTTTTTCTAAGTAAAATTGTAAAATTAAAATATTTAACTTTCCTATAAACTTTGGGAATTAGGAACTATTTAAAAAATTAAGAAACGAGAAATCTAAGTTATTTAATACATAAATAAAAAAAACTACTTAACCAAATTGAAATAAGAATGATGGAATAACAAATTGGAAGAAAAATAGGAATTTTATTTCATTTAAATTTGAATGGTACAAATTAGTGAATTACAAATACAATGATTTGATTATTGCATACTTGGATGAATGAAATATAAAAATGGAATAAATTAATAAAATATTAAAATACAATATGGTTACAAATTGAAAATACAAAAGTACATTGTTAAAATATTAAAACAATATATCAAATAACTTGAAAAAATGAAAAATTCTACAAGTAGTCAAATTCATGAATCATCATTCATGACCATCTGCTTCGGGTGAAATATCCGATGTTGTATCATGCCCTCCCTTGTCTTGTAATCTATCTTCTGCATCTAGCCAATCCTTGAAGCAGATGCACATCTCTATGCTCTCATCGTTCATGCAGCTTCTTTTGTCACCCGGCACCCTAGTACCAGCACTAAAACAAGACTCCAATGGAACTGTAGACACCGAAGGGATTAGTAGACCACGTGCCATAGCGGCGAGAACCAGATAATTTTTCGAGTGTTCACTTCACCAGGCTAAAATATCAAACTATTTGATACTTTACCTAAATTAGAAAAATTTGCTTGCAATTAAAAATTAAGTTCAGTAAATGAACTTGTTGTACTTTAGCAGCAGCTCGAACATCAATTCGTGAGGCTGCCCGGGAAGAACAAAATCCTCCAAAGCGGTCGAAGATAGAAGAACCAATTTTCTTCATAAAAGACGATGCACGAGGGGTCCACTACCACCACGACGACACGCTTGTGATAAAGCTGAGGATCAACACTTTGAGGTCAGGCGCGTACTCGTTGACTCAGGCAACTCGACAGATATTCTCTTCAAAGCCGCATTCAACCAGCTTCAGTTGCAAGGAAATGACTTGAGGCCTACAAACCTTCCTTTGGTGGGCTTCAGCGGAGAAGAGGTCGTGCCCCTTGGTAAACTAACAGTACCTATGGAAGTCGGCACATGGCCCTACGTAGTCAGACTCAACCACGACTTCCTGGTGGTTGTGACCCCCTCCCCATACAATTCCATAATAGGACAGCCGATCACCCATGTCCTACGGGCAGTGGTTTCCACTTATCATTTGGCAATGAAGTTCCCTACAAGCTTCGGTGCAGGGGTAGGATGGGGCAACCAGCTCGAGTCCCGCAAGTGCTATTTCGTCGACCTGAAGGGAAAGACCAAGGTGGCCGACGACCTTGAACTGGAGCGGCCTACAGAGCAAGGTGAAGAACGAGCTGGCCCACGGAAGAAACAATCATTGTCCAGACTTCAACAAAGATCCAGATCGGACGCTTCAGATTGGTGCTTCCGTCCAAAAACCTCTACGATCCGAACTGGTACGTTTCTTACTTCAAAATTTAGATATTTCCGCATTGTCCATGGCAGAGATGCCCGGTATAGACCCTGATCTTATAACTCGCAAGCTCAATACTGGTCCTGTAGTTAGGCCCGTTAGACAGAAGAAACGCAACCTAGCCCCAGAGCGGTGGAAAGCGGTCGACGAGGAGGTCGCGAAGCACCTCACAGCTGACTTCATAAGAGAAGTCCATTACCCGAGCTGGGTAGCCAACCCCATTCTAGTGAAGAAGGTTAACGACAAGTGGCGCACATATGCGTCAACTACACCGACCTGAACCGAGCCTGCCCAAAATACTGTTTCCCGCTCCCCAGAATTGACCGCTTGGTGGACGCAACCTCAGGGCACGAGTTGCTGAGTTTCTTAGACGCCTATTCGAGCTATAACCAAATCAAGATGGACCCGGCGGATGAAGAAAAGACCACCTTCATCACAGAGTTCGGTCTATACTATTACAAGGTTATGCCCTTCGGGTTGAAAAACGCAGGAGCGACCTTTCAAAGGCTTATAAATAAATTGTTCAAGCAATTAGTTGGTAGAAAAGTAGAATGTTATGTAAACGACATGGTCGTCAAAACTCAATTCTCACTTGAATTAATACAAGATTTGCATTATGTTTTTGAAATTCTGCGTAAGTTTAATATGAGACTGAACCCAAACAAGTGTGTATTCGGTGTGACCTCGGGCAAGTTCCTAGCATACATCGTTAACCGGCGCGGCATTGAGGCCAACCCGGATAAGATTAAGGCCATCTTAGATATGAGACCACCCCGGAAGTTGAAGGAGGTTCAAAGGTTGAATGGCCGCATAGCCGCCCTAAGCCGCTTCATGTCCAAGTCGGCAAACCGTTGTCTGCCATTCTTTAAGGCAATTAAGAGCAAAGGGTTCGAATGGACCCAAGACTGCCAGCTCGCATTTGACAAGCTCAAGAAATACCTTGCTAGTGTGTCGCTCTTAACCCGGCCCGAGGATGGCAATGTTTTAGAATTGTACCTCTCGACAAGCGACGAAGTGGTCAGTTTGGTACTAATAAAGTAGGTAGATCAGGTCCAACGACCCATCTATTATGTTAGTAAAGTATTCCAGGGAGCAGAGACGAGATACCCAGAGATAGAAAAGCTAGCATACGCATTGGTAATTGCAGCTCGGAAGCTTCGCCCATACTTCCAGGCTCACACTGTTACCGTCCTCACCGACAAACCTCTGAGGCAAGTCTTACTTAAGACCGAGGTCTCTGGTTGGCTGACAAAGTGGGCCATTGAGCTCAGTGAGTACGACCTCCATTACAAGCCGCGAACTGCCATTAAGGCCCAAGCCTTAGCAGATTTCATCGCCAAATGCACATTCAACTCTGTAGCTCCCAGGCCGGTTGAGCACGAGGTCCCTAGTTCGAGTGAGCCCGAAGCTCCCTGGCCGGTTCAGTCCGAGCCCTGTGAGGTAGCAACCAGTGTGGCATCTCTCCTAGTTAAGCCAAGCGCGAGCTGGGATGAGGAGCCATGGATCCTTCACATAGATGGCTCATCGAACCAACAGGGCAGTGGAGCCGGAATAGTTCTACACGGCCCAAATGGCACGAAATTGGAGTACGCGCTACGCTTCAAATTCGCGACATCTAACAATGAAGCGGAATATGAGGCATTGATAGCTTGCTTTAGCTAGAGAAGTAAAAGCCAAGCACATTGTTATCTGCAGCGACTCCCAGCTCGTGGTCAACTATGTCACTGGCAAGTACGAAGCTTGTGAGCCAACCATGGTCGCCTATTTAGCCAAAGTTAGAGAGGCCCTGCTCAACTTCCAGTCACACTTCATCAGGCAAATTCCTAGGTCGGAGAACGCTGAGGCCGATGCCCTATCCAGATTAGCCAACATCAGTGACATCAAAATGAGAACCGTGTACATAGAGGACCTGCCTCGGCCTACTTTCTCGAAGAGGGGGAGGGGCAGAGGAGGTCGCTCCCATCGTTCAAGTTGAGCCAAGCTGGATTGACCCGTTCGCGAGCTTCTTGCTACACGGGACCCACCCTACAGATCACAATGTAGCTAGAAGGGTGCAGGCCCAGGCAGCCAAATACGTCATGATAGACAAACGACTATACCAGAGATCTTACACGCTACCCTACCTGTGTTGCTTGCGACCTACTGAAGCCGAGCTCGTACTCCGTGACACTCATGAGGGTATGTGTGGCGAACACTTAGGGGGCAGAGCCCTTGCCCAAAAGGCACTTTGATAGAGGTATTATTGGCCAACAATGAAGGCAGATGCCATTGAGATCGTTAGAAAATGTGACAAATGCCAGAAGCACGCCAATATTTGCCACCAACCTGCTGCCGACCTCAAGTATCTCACCAGCAGCAGGTCAGAGGAAATTCTTAGTAGTAGCTGTGGATTACTTCACCAAATGGGTAGAAGCCGAACCTCTTGTAACAATCACAACCTGGAACGTCCAAAACTTCTTTTGGAAGAACATCGGGTGCCGCTTTGGGTTACCCCGGGTATTGATTTCTGACAACGGCAAGCAGTTTGCGAACATCAATTCCCAGAACTGGTGTCAAGACATGGGAATCCAACAGAATTTTACTTCAGTCGCACACTCACAAGCAAACGGTCAAGCAGAAGTCACAAACAGAGCCATCCTCCGCAGACTGAAGGCACGTTTGAACATAGCTAAAGGATTGTGGGCAGACGAGCTAAAGGATTCGGGTCGATTCGGTTTTGGTTTTAACAGATAAAAACCGATACCGAACCAAACTATCGGTTTATGATTTTTTGTAACCCAAAACTGACCGATGATGAAGAAAAAACGACCAACTCGAGTTGGATCGGACTGGGTTGGTCGGTTTGGGTGTTGTTATGAACAGCCCTACTTTTCAACAATCATAGCCTCAAAGAAACTCTCGTGACTTTGAACAAGGAGCTAGCTACCACGTGCAGGTCCAAAATGTTCCTATCCAATGATCGATCTAAAGTGGCCACGTCATCTTTTCAAGTGACTCATCAAAGTGCATATATCTAGACAAAACGACTCTGGATCTCTTGCCCATGAGAACTCTGCCTAAGTCTACCCATAGTACACTATCCTCGTGAATTGGGAACATCTCCCTTGCATAATACTATGTAGGAGGATGAGATGTTCTCCACGTATGACTGCGATGTTATGTGTGTAGATGTGAGCAGAATTTATGTGGGCAGGAGATCGGAATTGGACAAAACATCCCCCAGAATCCAATAACGACACTTGGATGAATAAACCATTTGTACAACTAAGGCCTTTCATTGCTTCCGGTTTGATGATTAAACCTATCAAACACAGTTTTGGTTCAAACTAGTGATTTAGGTGGTTTTGGTATTGGAGTCTTTTTTTTTTTTTTTCAAATGTCAGCGCAGTTTGGCATATATATTTTCTCCCTCACTTTTTTCTCGTTAAGTTGGTTGAGTTCAAGGTTTTAAAAACCGGACCGGATAGGGAACCATTTTGCCCACTGGTTCCAGGTCAAGTGGTCTAATCGTCTGGGTCGATGGTTCAACTGTTTGAGTCAGTGGGTCACCAATCAAATCAACGGTTTTTTTGCCCAGAACGATTTTAAGGTGAAACAGAACCGGTTAGCTGGACTGTTCCTAACTTAACGGTCGGTCTGGTTTTCAAAACCATGTTTGAGTGTTTTCAAACAACACTAAATGACTCAGATTTTGCACAAAAAATTGAGTTGAGTCGAACCGAGTATCAAGCTGCTCGAGCTTGAGCTAAACTCAAAATCACAAAGCTCGAAATTCAACGCGAGATCAATCAAATTTCATGTACTTCGCTTGAACTCGATTCAAGTTGATTTGTGAACTAGGCTCAACTTAAGCCGATTATAAATGAATTAGTATTAAAATTATAAGTAAATTAATATTATAAATGATATAAATAAAATATAATTCATACTATCAAAATACGTTAATGTCAAAAAATTAATGTTTATTTATATTATAAATATAAATATATTAAAAATTATTATTTTATTATAAATTCGGATAGGCTCACAAGCCACTTGAACCAAGCATTGCAAAACTCAAACTCGGTTTGACCAACTAGTCAGTATGCCTTCCCCGGATATATGGGAGACTTATCGACTTTCATTTTCGGAAGATAGCGGTTTAGTGGTTTGACCGCCGGGTTGATTGGGTAAGTCAATAATATAGATTAAATAGTGATCTCATCACTGCGTTGGAATCTTTTTTATTAAGTTATATTTGCATATACTATTTAATTAATTATTCCATTCTTATACAATGTTCTTAGGAGTGTATTATTGTAGTTTTAATCCCGTCAGCACCATTTAAGTGAAAATACCCATGAGTGCATGTACATTAGACCTGTTCATGGCCAGGTAGGCTGATGGACCAGGCCGGTCTGATTTAAGTTAAGTTTGGATAAGATATTAAGTTTGCGGATTTGGGCTCGGAATTTTTTTTAAAAAGTTCGGTCTAAGCCTAACCAGACTTGATAATGTATTTATATAATAAAAATATATTTTATAAAAATATATATAATATTTTTTTTATTATTCTTATCTTTTCTTCAAGTAATAGTAAGATATTTCATTATTTTTAGATATTCAGGTCTTTTAATATAAATAAAACAGTTTATTATTGAATAAAAAAAACATTTTTCAATCTTCTAGTCAGGCTCAAGCATGGGCCTGGGCTCTAGGCTTTATATAAGGGCTGACTCAGGCTCAAGACCTAGGCCCACTGGTTGGGCCAGCCTCGGTCCAGCATATATTCTATTAATACAGAGACAAAGGCCGGCCCAACCCATGAACTTGTCTAATGTACACACAAGAATTGGGTTTCTAGAGAGGATGTTTATCATTAGAAGATGATATTCAACACAAGATATAAATGTGTCCTTAATAAGTTAGAGTCCGTTTGGTTTGTGGGAATAGGGGTTTATAATCAAAATTGGAATGGATCATTCCAATTCCAATTGTTTGGTTGGGTAGAATTGAAATTCTTGGTTGAATGGCATTCTCATGTTTGAGGGAATGGTCATTCCCTCCCTTGGGAATGAAATCTCATTCGAGCTGATTTCAATTTTCATTATAATTCCTATCTAAACCAAATATACTATGGGAATAGAACATTCTAATTCTAATTCCAATCAATTTCAATTTGATTCGAACTTTAAACCAAACAAACCCTTAGTCATAACCTCATTGCATTTATAGCATATGGCCAGACGTTCTGAAACCACTAGCTGGTGCATATGATGAGTTGTTTGATCCTACACTTCTATACTGGGTCATTGACTCAGGTTAGTAGTTTAGAGCTTGATGTTGCTCGATCCTATGTAGGGCAACAACCGAGGTCACAGTCAAATAATCCTTGCCAACTGAGCGGAGTTGAGGTGGAAAGACGAAGCTGCGCAATGATATATGAAAGCAAGAAACAAATCAAAGGCCCAAGGAGTAATCCCCGAGTAGGTACTCTGACACTCAAGTCAATAGAAAGCAGTGGATGGTCTGGTCGAGCAGTTAGAGTGTAGTGCTGGTCCGAGTAGAGTAACAGTATGAGATTCAAAAGTCAGATCCTTTACCATGAGTGGGAGGTACCTTTTTACATCCGATGATCCGTTTCTTGATCGGATGAGGATTCCGGGGTTGTCAAGATGAGATTACCTGCCGAGGTCATTGGGATAGGACCTAATCCCCAGCGGAGTTGTCCCCATCTGCATGACGATCTCCGGTCTTGGTTGTGCTAATCCACATGACCTGGTGCCGATGTAGTTAAAAAGATAAGTTGGGTCATGGAGGTGATGCGGTGCTAACATTGCCTAATAGATAATCCAGCCACGTAGGCGACATGTGGAATCTAGAACCAGCTTAACCATTACTCAAACACCACTCCCCCAATTCCAAAGCCGAGGAGTGAAGTGCTCGTCCACGGTGTGGCGTGGAATAGTTCTTTAGTTCTCGGATGAAGAACTTGAAGTTGAAGTTTGGTTGAGCATTTGATTCATACCACGCGACTTAAGGTTGGGCCAATTTTTTGGATTAACTGGGTACACGTGGGCATGACCTTGTTCAAGCGATGACTACGACAGAGGTGGTGGCGGGTCTGTCCTTCCGGGACGTGTCACTCACCTGATTGGTTAGTACACTGCAACGGTTACCTACGCAGCCCTGGATAACGGCTACGACAAAGGTCCAGTGGCGGTTATGCCCGATTTGACAACAATGCTCATATATAAGAGCCCCTTAGTTGAAGGGGAGGACTCTCTCGAATATCTGATATCTTAGCCATCTTTGCACTCTTTACTACTTTCTCCAACATTCTAACTTAAGCATCAGAGTATTCCTACCGGGCAAGTCCCCCGAGAATTCTTCACCACTCTCTTCTCAGGTACCGTCCGTCTCCAGCGATGAGCCATTCAGTTGCCAGCTAGGAGTGCCCAGATTGCGCAACATCATTTGGTGTCGTCTATGGAAAACACTTCAAAAAAGGCTTTCTCTAAGTTTCTACATCTTCCCTCTGAGAACTTAGCATTCATGGCCTCCTCCAGCAACGCTGGGCGTGGTGAAAACAAGAATGCTCTTGGAGAGCAACCCCAGCTTCCCACTGTCAGTTTCGGACAATTCACCATTCCCCTCTCTGTAGACAGGATCCCCCACCTGAACGTGCCTCTCATAGTGGCACTCGTGAACGCTTCACTCCCTTCCACGGTCAGAGCGACCTTTGCTGAACCTTCGGTCGTGCCCCCCAGTGACCACCCAAAATCAGTTGGAAGACTTAGTGCAGTGCATGCGAGCCATGCAATCTCAAATGCAGCAGTTCCAGCAGTTCCAACTCTACCAGCAACAAGTGTTGCATCAAGTCTCTTAGTACCAGTATCAGAGGAAGTTTCCTTCCTTGCCTTAGGCCCAGCAGCGGCTTCCCCCTAGGCATCCAGCAAGATGTGCCCAAAAACTCAAGAAAGCCTCATCGGCATAGTTCAAAAGGAAGGAGAGTCCAATCGGAGTTACATCAAGTGATTTAATGATGCTTGTCTGCAGATACCCAATTTGAAACCCGTAGTTCGCCTCGCCGCGGCCAAGCGAGGTATTAACCACAAAGAGTTCAAGTGGCACATGGTCGTCAACCAACCCAAGACCGTGACCGAGTTCCTCAAGCTCACAAATCGGTTTATCGGGACTGAGGAAGAGATCAACCAGAAGGATGAGCAGGCCCTCAAGAAAAGGAAAAGGGAACCAGAACCCTCAACTCGGGGTGACAGCAAGAAGAAGAAGGACCAAGATCGGAGAGCAAAGCCAAATTAGCCTTTCCAAGCTCCAACAGTAGAAATAGACTACACGCCCCTCAATGCAAAGCGGGTCGAGATCCTCGTGGTGATCAAGGACACCCCATATGTGAAGTGGCCACCTCGGCTGAAGGCAAACCCTAATGTTAGAAATAAAAATTTGTATTGTAGTTTTCATAAAAATCACGGTCATAGCACCGAGAACTGTAAAAACCTCCGCGACGAGATAGAGGAGCTCATTCGTCGCGGGTATCTGAGAAATTTTGTACAAAATAATAAAATAATAATAATAAAGCAGGTCGGCAGGGGGAGCAGAGTAGAGATGCTCCTGAGTCCAGCAGACAGGCAGAACAACCACAAAAGCAGCCCCCCAAAGAGAGACCAGTTCGGGGGACCATCCATGTGATAGTCAGAGGATCAATTGTGGCAAGCTGCACCTCAACCGCAGCTCGGACATAAGCTTGCGAGGCTGCCAAGGATGAACAGAACCCCTTGAAGCGGCCAAGGATGGAAGACCCAATCTTCTTAACAGAAGATGATGTGCACGGGGTCCACTACCCCCAAGATGACACACTCATCATAAAGATGAAGATCAATGAATTTGAAGTCACACGCATCCCCGTCGACTTAGGCAGCTCAGCGGACATCCTCTTCAAAGCAGCCTTCGACCAACTTCAACTCCAAGAGAGCAACCTGAAGCCCACGAACACTCCCCTGGTAGACTTCAGCGGAGAGGAAGTCAGGCCCCTAGGAAGGATTACAGTACCTATGGAAATCAGCACTTGGCCTAGCATAGTGAGGTTCAACCACGATTTCTTACTGGTCGCAACCCCGTCCCTATATAATGCCATAGTAGGTCAGCCGATCACCCATGCTTTACGAGCTATGGTATCCACCTACTACTTGGCCATGAAGTTCCCCACAAACTTTGGAATCAAAATAGCGCGAGGTGACCAGCTTGAGTCTCGTAAATGCTACGTCACCACCCATAAAGGGAAAGCCAAGGTGGTCGATGACCTCGAGCTGGAGCGACCTACGGAGCAGAGTGAGGAGCGAGCTGCGCCCATAGAAGAGACCGTCTCCAACCCAGCATCGACAGAGGACCCAGCCCAAACACTTCAAATCGGCGCCTTCGTTGAGAAGCCTCTGCGATATAAACCGGTACGCTTCTTACTTAAAAATATAGATATTTTTGCATGGTCCGCGGTAGAAATGCCCAGCATAAGCTTAATACTGATCCTGTAGTTAGGCCCGTTAGACAGAAGAAACATAACCTAGCTCCAAAGTGGTGGAGGGCAGTCGATGAGGAGGTCGGGAACTCCTTGCAGCCGACTTTATCAGGAAAGTCCATTACTCGAGCTGGGTGGCCAACCCCGTTCTGGTAAAAAAGGATAACGGAAAATGGCGCATCTGCGTCGACTACACTGACCTGAACTGAGCTTGCCAAAAGGACTGTTTCCCACTCCCCAGGATCGACCATCTGGTGGATGCGACCATGGGGCACAAGCTACTGAGTTTTCTAGATGCCTATTCGGGTAACAACCAAATCAGGATGGACCTGGATGATGAAGAAAAGACTGCCTAAACCGAGCTTGGCTTGTACTGCTACAAGGTCATGCCCTTTGGGCTTAAAAATGCCAGGGCAACCTTTCAAAGACTTATAAATAAGTTGTTTGAGCCATTGATTGGCCAAAAAATAGAGAGCTATGTTGATGACATGGTCATCAAAACCAAGTTTTCGCATGAATTAATACAAGACTTGCATTCAATTTTTGAAATTTTGCATAGATTTAATGAAGTTGAATCTGAATAAGTGTGTCTTTGGTGTCACCTCAGGTAAGTTTCTGGGGTACATCGTTAACCAGTGTCGTATTGAGGCTAACCCGGATAAAGTAAATACCATCCTAGACATGAGACCACCCCGAAAAATGTAGGAGGTTCAGAGGCTGAATGGCCGAATAGCCGCCCTGAGTCACTTCTTGTCCAAGTCGGCAGACCATTGCCTACCTTTTTTTAAGGCAATTAAAAGCAAAGGGTTAGAATGGACCCAAAATTACCAGCCGCATTCGACAAGCTCAAAAAGTACCAAACTAGCATACCGGTTTTAAACCGGCCCAAGCAGGGCGATGTTTTACAGTTGTACCTCTCGGCAATTGATGAAGTGGTTAGCTCGGTACGAATAAAAGAGGTAGATCGGGTCCAATGACCTATCTACTATGTTAGTAAAGTGTTGTAGGGAGCAAAGACAAGATATCCGGAGATAGAAAAGCTGGCCTACGCAATAGTTACTGTGGCCCAAAAGCTCCATCTGTACTTCTAAGCTCATAATGTTCTCGTCGTCACCAACAAACCTCTAAGGCAAGTTCTGCTCAAGCCCAAAGTATCTGGTCAATAGACGAAGTGGGTCGTTGAGCTCAGCGAGTACGACACCCAATACAAGCCGCGAACTGCTATTAAGGCCCAAGCCATAGCAGACTTCTTCGCGGAATGCACTTTCAGCTCCGAAGTCCCTAGGCCGGTTGAGCACAAGGCCCCCAGTTCAGGCGATTTCGAAGCTCCCAGGCCGGTTGAGTCTGAGAATCGTGAGGTAGCAACAAATGCGGCATCTCTCCTATTGAGGCCAAGCGCGAACTGGGATGAGGAGCCCTAAATCCTTCACGTAGATGGCTCCTCAAACCACCAGGGCAGCGGAGTCGGAATCGTTCTATACGTCCCTAGTGGCACAAAGTTAGAGTACGCACTATGCTTTGAGTTCGCGGCATCCAACAATGAAGCAGAGTACGAAGCGTTGATAGCCGGGCCTACTCTAGCCAAAGAAGTAAAAGCCAAGCATATCGCCATCTGCAACAATTCCCAGCTCGTGGTCAATCAAGCCACAGGTGAATACAAAGCTCGCGTACCAACTATGATTGCCTACTTAGCCAAAGCAAGAGAGGCTCTGCTCAACTTCCATTCACACTTCATCAGGCAAATCCCGAGTTCGGAGAACGCTGAGGCCGACGCCCTATCCCGGTTATCCAGCACCAGTGATAATACCATGAGAACCGTGTACAGAGAGAAACTGTCCCGGCCTAGCATTCTTGGGGGGGCAGAGGAGGTTGCTCTTGTCGTTCAAGCAGAGCCGAGATGGATCGATCCGCTTGCGAGCTTCCTACTACATGGGGCCCTCCCTGCAGACCGCAATGCCACTAGAAGGGTAGAGCGTCATGCGGCCAAATACGTCATGATAGACGAACGGCTGTACCGAAGATCCTACACGCACCCCTACATGCGCTGCTTGCGACCTTCCAAAGCTGAGCTCGTACTCCGCGACACTCATGAGGGCTTGTGCGGTGGACATTTGGGGGGTAGGGCCCTCACCCAAAAAGCGCTACGACAGGGGTACTACTAGCCAACAATGAAAGCTAATGCAATTGAGCTCGTCAGAAAGTGTGACAAGTGCCAAAAGCATGCCAATATCCACCACCAGCCCGTTGCGGACCTCAAGTACCTCACCAACCCATGGCCTTTCACGCAATGAGGCATCAATCTACTCGAATTGTTTCCACCAGCGACAGGCCAAAGGAAGTTCCTAGTCATAGCAATGCATTATTTCACCAAGTGGGGAGAAAATGAACCTCCCGAGACGATCATAGCTCGAAACGTCCGAAACATCTTTTAGAAGAACATAATGTGCCACTTCGGGTACCTCGAGTACTGACTTCTGATAACGGTAAGCAATTCAAGAACATTAAATTTCAGAACAGGTGCCAAGACATGTGGATCCGACTGGACTTCACTTCAGTTGCACACCCTCAAGCAAACGGTCAAGCAAAAGTCACGAACAGAGTTATCCTCAGTTGACTAAAGGCACGGTTAGACCGAGCTAAATCACTATGGACAGACGAGATACTCAGTGTTCTATGGGCTTACCAAACCACAGAGAATACCACCACAGAAGAGACCCCCTTCAACCTCACCTATGGCACCGAAGCAATCATCCCAGCTGAGGTCGAGGTTCCCTCGCTACGGCTGGAAGCGTAGGATGATAAGGCAAATGAAGATGAGCTACGTACCAACCTCGACCTACTCGACGAAGTAAGAGACCTCGCATATATCAGGACCGCAACTTACCAGCAAAGAGTAGCTCAGTACTATAAGTCTAGGGTCAAGAAGCAGAACCTCTGTGTCGGCAACCTGGTCCTTCATAAAGATATGGTACCTAAGCCCGGCGTCGGCAAGCTCGGACCGAATTGGGAAGGACCCTACCGAGTAAAACGGGTGCTCGGGGAAGGAAAATACGAGCTCAAAACCCTTGAAGGAAAACAAGTACCTCGGGCATGGAATATTGTCCACTTAAGACAGTGTTACCGGTAACTACTGAGTAGACCACAAGTCACTCTTAGAGCATAAGGGCCAAAAATTCTGAGCTAACAAAGACCTTGGCACGATAAGACCCAGTTGCCTCTATGGCAAGGACGAACAACTGAGTAGACCACAAGTCACTCTCAGAGCCTAAGGGCCAAAATGCCGAGCTAACACGACCTCGGTGCAGTGAGACCTAGTCGCCTCCATGGCATAGGCAAACTCCAAGAGTGGACTATAAGTCACTCCCTCAGCCTAAGGGCTAAAACACTGAGCTAACTAAGACCTTGGCATGATGGAAGACTTAGCCGCTTCACCGGTAAAGGCAAAGTATTAAGTATCAGAGGCGTAGGCAGCTCGGGTCTGAACCCTATGAAGCATAGCTCGTGTCAGCATATTGGCTGAACTTCATAAGGAACAACCTACGAACATATAGTTCAGGCATACATGGTAGTTACTTTGGGGTATACTATAAAAATACCTCAAGCATTAAGGGATAGCTCGAGGTAACAACTACCGAAAAATCTTACTTCGGGTATGTAGCTCTAACAGCCCGAGTGATGAAACCGCTTCGGAGAAAAATAAAGAGCACACCATACTTAGCAGAAAAAGAAAAATTCCATTACTAATTCATAAATAAAAACCGGGCTTAACAGCCCAGAGAGAGTTCAACAAAAGTAAATAGGGCACAATTGCCCAAGAAAGAGATTTTGAAAATAGGGTTCTAACACCCGAGAACCACCTGAATTCAGTCAGAAGAAAATAACAGAAGAGTCGCCAGCCTCAAGGGTCCACTTCCTCCACTTCGTCATCGTCCTCCGGGGAGTGAAGCTCCCCCTCCTCCGCCTGGTCCGTCGTCTCAGGATCCAGGCCCTTCATCGTTATACCCTCGAGGTTGAGCCTAGAGAACTCCTTTTGCACCAACTAGTGGCAAATCTTGAATCTAGAACGGTATGAGCTCGAGCCATATTCCACTTGGAGGTCGTGATACTCCTGTGAGTCCTTGAAGTCCCATACCACCTTAGCCCATTCGGCCACCACCATGGCGTCGAAGTTCCGAGTTTGGTCCTGAAGCGTGGACTCCAAGTCTCGAACCTGCTGCCAAAGAAGCTCCACTCCGCCGACACCCTCGATGACTCCTCCCTGTAGCAAGCACTCTCCTCAAATAACCGGGAGATTTGTGCCTCTTGGTCCCAGACGAGCAGCTCCTGGGCCTCACTCCACTTTTGAGCCTAAAGGACTTCACATCGAGCCCGTTTGAGCACACCCTGGAGCTTCTGCACGGTTGACCCCTGATTACGAGCATCGCTAGAGTGGATGTTGGTCTGGAGGGCCATGGCGTGGATGGCGGAGTTCACCTGCCAATAGGAGACTAAGGTTAGAAAAGAGAAAAGGAAAAACAAAAAGAGAAAGAAGGAAGAGAAAGGACACTTACCACTATGCCGTGGGCGGAGGCAAACCTGGCAAGCTTTGTGGGGTCCATCTCTCCCCAACAAGCGACCTCCTCATGGAAGATCGCCCTTTGGCTCTTTTGTGCAGCCACGATGTAGTCATTAACACCCTCCTAGTTCTCGGTAGGGAACTGCGGGAAGGGAAAGGGGTAGGATGGCCCAGATGAAGGAAACTGCCCTTGTGCGGGGAGCTCGGGCCCTTCTGCGCCACCTTCCGTGGTGACTCCCTCGAATGGGACAAGTGGAACCTCAGGTGGTGGAGAAGCGAAGACCGGGTCAACAGACACTAACTCAGCACCCCCAGAATTGGAGGCTTGGTCAGGACGCGACCTCTTCGACCTACGCTTCTGGTTGCTGGAAAGAAGGTAGTGTGTGTCAACACCAGGCATGATGGCTGCCAAAAAACCATAAGGTATTAGTCCAGTAAAAAAAAATTACAAGGCACTACGCGATCAAAAAGGCAACCTACCCGGGCTTAGACCGGCCTATGCGAGCTTCTCCTCGATCAGGTAATCCAACCAATAGAATTCTACCCTAACTCGTTCCAATACTTAGGCAGAAAAACTGCTTCAAGGACCATTTCAAGAGGAATCACCTCGCAGTACCCACAGGAGCTCACTACAAAGTAGCTTGTGACAGGTAGCTCGCTACTAAGCGACGCGATGTTTTCAGGAAGCTCCTATCTGACAAGACCGTACCCGTCAGACTACGTCACATCTCCTGACCGACAGCGCAACCCCTGCCGGACCGACAAGTCTGCGTCCACGTCTCTTGATAGGTGGTGTCGTGTCTGTCCTTCTGGGACATGTCACTCACCCGAATGGTTAGTACACTACAACGGTTACCTGCGCAGCCCGGGCAAATAACGGCTATGACAGAGGTCCAGTGGCAGTTACGCTCGATTTGACAACAACGCTCATATATAAAGCCCCCTAGTTGAAGGGGAGGGCTCTCTCGAATATCTGATATCTTATCTTGAACTTACTCAAACTTTCTCTCAAGCAAACTCAGTGATCTAACGCGACCAACACTCTTTGCTACTTTCTCTAGCATTCTAACTTAAGAATTGGAGTATTCCCACCAAGCAAGTCCCCCGGGAAATCTTCACCGCTTTCTCAAGTACCGTCCATCACCAGCGAGGAGCTAGTCAGTTGCCAGCTAGGAGTGCTCAGATTGCACAGCATCAACTTCCTTCCTGATGTTGATCCGCGTCGGACTGATGAACGAAGAGGTCAATCTGATTTGTTGCTTTGGTCTTTTATTTTCTGGTCTTCTTCTTTCCCGAGTTGATGACTATTACCACTTAGGCGCTTGTTTTCCTGCAGGTGCTAAGATGGCTAGATAGGAGGAGATCCTTTGTTGAATGAGGGAGGGGCAGGACAGACGAAGCCAAGGTGCACGAGGGGCCCAGCCATAATCTTAAGCGGTGCCACCGAGTGGACTCCCAGGCAGGAGAGGAGAGTTAGGCAGAGGTCCGAAGAAGAGGTTGTGGTGGTTGACCCGAAGGAGGGCACCTAGGCCGCATACACCCTTCTCCACAAGCGAACGCATCGAAGGGCGACACAATATCTCTCCATAACCGCGATAGAATGTCAACTCGAAAGACGGGATCGAAATGGATGGTGTGCCCGACCAGCTTCTCTGTCTTCGGTCGCTACAGGACCTTTACGAGGCAAGTCACACCGAGATCATGTAACTGAAGGCTCAGCAAGATGAGCATGGGGCAGGAAATATATGGATGACCATGCTGGAAGATGAAGTGGCCGAGCTTAAGCACGGCATTGTAGAGCGGTCTGACACCGAGATCTTGCAACTGAAGGCTCACCTGAAGGGGCACATTATTGAGTTGAAGGTTGTGCGGGAGCAGCTGAAAAAGGAGGTTGACGAGAGGGAGGCCCGGGAAGGTGACGTGGCGATTGATCGGTTTAGGGGTTCAGTGGAGTACTGACATGAGATGGATGAATTTGTCACACGCTCCTTTGACACGGGGTTCGATCTCTTTCAGAATAGGATTTTGCGTCGCTTCCTCGATATTGTAGAGGTTGCACAAGGCTTGTGCCCCTACGGTCCTGAAACTCCACCCGCTGAGGATAACATAGCCTTTGTTTATGTACTTGAAGGGAATGAGGAGGCCGATGATCACCCAACCGAGGACTAAGGTGTCTGCCCACCGCTATTGCTACCGTTGTCCTGCTTTTTGTCGATATTGTCTTTTCCTCTTTTTCCATTTTTTTATTTCCAATGATGTAAACTGCTTGGTATGCCAACCTTAAGTCTTGTACAAAGTTTTGATGATTAATGAGAAGGGTGCTTTTGGCTCTTTGTTGCCGAGATCTTACCATGACCAAGGACGGAAGTGGTCGAGATCTTTAGTCTTTGGTTTTTTCCCGAAGTGTTATCCGAGCTCTCATCTCTTGGAGGGATACCCAATTGCAGGTCTCAGGAGATTTTGGCTCTTTGTGGGCTAGTCGTTCCTCAATTAGCTCTAATCTGATGCTTCGTCAATGGGGTATGTGGAGTTCGGTGACCGCCCTCAGGCCTTAAGAGGCAGGAGCATTCTTCTCCACTTTGGGCTCTGGTCGTCAATCAGTCGATTCAACTGGGATGCTGGATTATGAATTGCCAGGCTAGCCAGTGTCTATGCGTTGCAAGCTCTGGCCGTTATAAGTCAGTCGAGTCGATGCGCGTAAATTCCAACCATTGAGAGTTTGGTTGAACATCGTACGTTGTGCTGTGTGTTGAGTAGTATGTGCCACGTAGTGTGTTTGTAGTGTGTGTGGTGTGCATTGAACAACCACATTGTAGGACAAACAAACTCTTTACTGATGTACAATCATTGGTAGTACATCTGCAGTTTTCTGGTATTCTAGCTCCTCTATATGGGCTTGCCGTCGAGGTCTTGTAGCCTAATGGTTTCGGATCCGAGCTTTCCTTCTAATAGCATGGGCACTATGACCTTCCGAAGAACAAGGTTGTCGGTCTTGAATTCTCTTCTTTGGATTTTGGAGTCGTAGTACTTCGCCATTGTTTGTTGTTACGGGACCATCTTGAGTTGTGCCTGATCACGTGATTCTTCCACTAAGTCGAGCTCTGCGCGGAGGTCTTCATTATTCTACTCCTCATCATAGAACTCAGTCCTGTGAGTCGATGAGCCTATTTCCATAGGTATCATGGCTTCGGCCCCATAGGTTAGGCTGAAGGGTGTCTCTCCGGTAACTATTTGCGATGTAGTCATGTATGCCCACCTTCCCTTGGCCTGATCAAGTCTGATTTTTAGGCCGTGTAGTTGAAGGGATAGGATATCCATCACATGGATGCCCAAGGATTATGGAATAAGGGGCGAATTTCAAAAATTTTCCCTCCCTTCAACTGGGAATCGCATTCCCTATTTAGAAAATCAAATTTTCAAAGATCATTCTTTAACCATAAATTGAACCAGATCTGAACCAAAAGGAGTAGGAGAGGGTGTACCTGATACAGAGAAACAATATCTCCCAATGGAGGTGTTCACGCCCAAGGAATGATCTAAAATCTGCTCCCACTGAAAATGGCACAGTGCAGGGTGGAGCAGAATCAGTAGTGTTCTTCCAAAAGAACTAGACCCTTCGCAAAAATCAACAGGATGGCTTGTGAATACATCTCCAATCAATCTTTTCCCCAAAAGAATGACATCAAGATCAAATCTTGATTACTCCTATAGAAAGTGGAGATCGAACAGCTGGAGGTAGCGACTACAGGAAGGAGTCGGCAAAAGAGTATTCGCAGGGTGCAGAATTCTCTATTCTTGTGATTTCAGCTCTGAAGAAAAGAAAGTGTTGGTTGCATGTCTAAAGGTTGCCGCCCCCTCCGTCTTTTATATACATAAAAAGATCAACTCCTAATCCCATTTGGAGTTGCTGATCCAAATCAAATTTCGATTTGAAGTCCCTTTAAGTGATATAGGATAACCCCTATCTTATCTACAGATTGGATCTGCCATCTCCTAATCTAATTAGGAGGGATCCAGATGTAATTCTTATTTAGATCTTGGACTCCCTAAGTGGATAGGGTCTGGGCCCAATCCTATCAGCTGATCCATCTTAGAATTCACCCCTTTAAATGAGTAATCAAATCAGCCCTGTTCGAAATGGCCTTAAGGCCCATTTAAGTTTATGTATTCACTTAGCCTTACAAACTGCTGCCCAGTTGGGCTTCCTTGTATGGCGTGGGACCCAAACATTGATCTACACATTAGTCACATGGGTTCAGCCCAGCCTTTGTTACAAGGACTAACAGAATACATTGTTATGGACCGTGCACCCCTTGAAACCTATCTTATGGGCTCTATGGGCCCAACACTTACACTAAGTGGTCCCTGGGCCAAACCACCTTGTAACATCCAGGGACTGTGGGCAGATGCAAGATTAGCCCATCAGGTATTATCCTCAATGATCTTACATTTAACCTCTCAGCCCATAATGATCATACACTGCTCGATAAGAGAAGACCTCTCCCTCGACTGCAAGGAACAGTGTTGCACCCTTTGTTTATATGGATCCCGGGAATTAAAACCTTCTTGCAAACAGTTTAGAAACCATAATATATATATACTTTTATATCTCATATAAAATATATTTTATAAAACAAATCTCAACGATTGAAATCAACTGCCAGCAATCTTGGTTTCCATCAGTGGGAGTGCATCCCGATCATTACCTTTGTCCGACAAAGGGGCTGATCCTGTCACTATGATCACCCACTCAGATGAATTCTCAGACTGTCCCAACATACCTAGGTTTTGACCCCCGCTAAGGATCTCACTGAATGGTACATCAAAAATAGCCCAATCCGACACCTAGTGCAGAATCATAATCGACTCTAGGGGTCGGGTGTAACTTTCCAGTTTTGCCCATCAATCTCCAAGGTCCAGGGCAATACTGAAAATTTGGTCCAGTTCAAATATTCAAATAATCCTACAATATATGTGCCTAGGGTCTCACCCTGGCAACTGAGACAGGCCACCCCAACCGACTTGGTGGCACCACAGTGTCAGCCTTTTCAGGATAGGTCTCCACAGACCGACCCATTGGCTATGAACATTCTAAACTAACACGAGTATCATTAAGTGTCCAATTTAAGGGTATTACACATAAACATACCAAGGGAACATGAATCAAATACGCACTTTCATTCATTTACAATAAACTCATAAAATACATCATTTTTTATTGAAGCTAAGGGCATACAAAACTGTCTAATAGCAGTAGGGTTCGGTTGGTAACTTCGGTCTATCCATTGCAATGAGGTCGGTGCACGCCTGTATTTCTATAGTCGATCTTCAGGTTCATGCAGAGCACTTTGAACTTCTGATCAGTGAACTGTTAGCGATTGTTGATGATGAGAATGAAACGGATGAGAGATCCATCACATGGACACCCAAAGATTGCGGAATAAGGGGCGAATTTCAAAAATTTTTCTCTCCCTTCAACTGGGAATCACATTCCCAATTTAGAAAATCATATTTTCAATGATAAATCTTGAACCTTAAACTGAACCAGATCTGAACCAAAAGGAATGGGAGAGAATAATACCTGATACGGAGAAGTAATATCTCCCAACGAAGGTGTTCACGCCCAAGGAATGATCCAAAGACTGCTCCCACTAAAGATGGTGCAGTGCAGGATGGAGCAGAATCAGTAGTGCTCTTCCCCAAGAACTCTGTCCTTCGCAATAAACAGTAGAATGGAACGTGAGCACAGCTTCCTTTTCAATCCTTTCTCAAAGAACTGATGTCAAGATCCAATCTTGACTTCTCCCACACCTGGAGATCGAACTGGCAAACAAGGCGACAAGAACAGGGAGGCGGCAAGAGAGTATTCGCAGGCTACAGAATTCTCTCTTCTTGATTTCAGCACTAAAGAGGATCTGATGTGTTTCTTGTTGGTCTCTCTCAAGGCTGCCGCCCCCTCCTTCTTTTTGTTAACTTAAAAGATCAGCTCCTAATCCCATTAGGAGGAGCTTATCCATAACATATTTGGATCAACCTTCTCTTCTAGTGATAAGGATAAACCCTTATCTTATCTGCAGATTAGATTAGCTTTATCCTAATCCCATTAGGAGGTTTCTAGATCTGAATCACATTCAGATCTGGACTCTCTGAGTGGATAGGATTAAGACCCTATCCTAACTGCTAATTCATCTCAGAATTCACCCCTTTAATTAACAAAATAAATAGCCCAGATCGAAATGGGCTTTAGGCCCATTAAGCTTATGTGCTCATTCAACCTTCCTAACTGCTGCCCAGTTGGGCTTCCTTGTATGGCGTGGGACCCAAACATTGATCTACACATCAGCCACATGGGTTCGGCCCAACCTTTGTTACAAGGCCTGGTCGAATACACTATTAAAGACAGTGCACCCCCTAAAACCCATCAAATGGGCTCTATGCGCCCAACACTTACCCTAAGTGGTCCTGGGCCAAGCCACCTTGTAACACACAGGGACTGTGGGCAGATGCAAGATTAGCCCATCAGGTATTATCCTCAATGGTCTTACACTTAACCTCTCAGCCCTTAATGATCATACACTGCCCGACAAGAGAGGACCTCTCCCTCGGCTGCAAGGAACAGTATTGCACTCTCCACTTATATGGATCCCGGGAATTAAAACCTTTTGCAAACATTTTAGAAACCATAATATATATACTTTTATATCTCATATAAAATATACTTTGCAAAACAAATCTCAATGGTTGAAATCGGCTACCGGCAGTCTTGGTTTCCAACAGTGAGAGCACATCCCCGATCATTACCTTTGTCAGACAAAGGGGCTGATCCTGTCACTGTGATCACCCACTCATATGAATTCTCGGATTGTCCCAACATACCCAGGTTTTGACCCCCGCTAAGGATCTCACTGATTGGTACATCAAAGACAGACCGATCTGACACCTAGTGCAGTATCATAATCGAGTCTAGGGGTCGGGTGTAACTTTCCAGTTTTGCCATCAATCTCCAAGGTCCAGGGCAATACTGAAAATCTGGTCCAGTTCAAAAGTTCAATTAATCCCACACTGTATGTGCCTAGGGTCTCACCCCAGTAGCTGAGACAAGCCACCTCAACCGACTTGATGGCACCACAGTGTCAGCCTTGTCAGGATAGGTCTCCCCAGACCGACCCACTGGCTGTGAACTTTATAAACTAACACGAGTCTCAATAAGTGTCCAGTTTAAGGGTATTACATAGAAACATACTAAGGGAACATGAATCAAATATGCAATTTTATTCATTTACAATAAACTCATAAAGTACATCAATTTTGATTGAAGCTAAGGGCATACAAAACTGTCTAACAGAGCACTCGGGGAATACCAAAGCAGCAGAGAACACTTTGCTAGAAGAAGTTCCAGGTGTTGTGTGTGGTAATATGTCCCAGGGCTTCGACTTCCATTCACTTGGTGATATAGTCCACGACAACAAGGAGGAACCTCTTTTGCCCGACCATGGTAGGGAAAGGTCCGAGGATATCCATTCCCAATCACGAAAGGTAATGGGCTAGTGATCGGCTTCAAGGGAATTGTTGGTTGGGAATGGATATTAGAATAACTTTGACATCGGTCGCACTTTCTGATGAGTTGGGTTGCATCCTGCTTCATGGTCAGTCAGAAGTACACCTGTCGAAGCGTGATGTAAACTAGGGTTCGGGCAACCTGAGGTGATCTTCGTAGATTCTTTCGTGCATTTCCCTGAGGACATAGTTGGCCTTGGAAGGGGGAAGACACTTTAGATAGTGGAAAGTGTGTGACCAACGGTAGAGTTTTCCCTGGATGAGGCAACATTGGGCCAACTTGTGTGTGAGTTTCTTGGCTTCTACTCGATCTTCAAGCCATGTGTTGCCCTGTAGGTACTACATTATCGAGTCCATCTAGGATGGGCTTTGCTGAACTAGAAGGACAAGGAACATCGCAGGAGCAATGCTGGGTTGGACTAGAGTGTCAATCCAGACTGTTGCGTTGAGCTCAATCCAAGGAAAACTAGCCAACTTTGAGAGTGCATCAGCTCGAACATTTTTAGCTTGAGGGATCTATTGAATAATGAAATTATCGGGTTGTTGAACGATCTCTACACCTTTTATAAATAGATTTCAATGGTCGGAGTCCACGTCTCGAACTGACCATGGATCTGGCTGACTACTAACTAGTATTCACTGAAGGCTTCGACATGTCAAGCACCGATCTCTAGGGAAAGTCAGAGTCCGGCAATCAGGGCCTCATATTTTGCTTCATTGTTGGAGGCCTTGAACTCGAACTTGAGAACATGCTCTAGTACAGTATCTTCTAGGTCAAAAAGGATGAGGTCGGCCCTACTACCTTGCTTGTTGGACGAATAATCCACATGGAGAGTCCATTATGTAGTTCTGGGGCTGGGTCTTGAGTTGTAAAGGTGCATTCTGCCAAGAATTCGGCCAAAGCTTGGGCCTTGATGGCAGGCCGAGGGGTGTACTTGATGTTGAACTCACTTAGTTCCACACTCCACTTGATTAACCGACTAGATGCTTCTAGCCTCTGTAGTACTTGCATAAGGGATCCGTCGATGAGCACATGGATGTTGTGGGCTTGGAAGTATGGCCTAATTTTTCTTGTTGTCATGACTAGGCCCAGAGCCAACTTCACGCCATTGAGGAATTTTTTAGTGCAGAAGATTGACTTTTGTACTCAATCTTCCTCTTTGACCAGTATCGAGTTGACCACCTCGTCCCTGGCCGAGACATAGAGCAACAACTCATCCCCAGGGCTCGTTTTGGTAAGGAGATGTAGCAAGCTTAGGTACCTCTTCAGCTCTTGAAAAGACCGTTCGCATTTATCAGTCTATTGGAAGTCTTTTACCTTTTTTATGGCCCTGAAGAAGGGCAAGCACCGATCTACGGACTTGGACATGAATCTACTAAGGGCAGCTACTCATCCGGGGAAGCGCTACAATTCTTTCTAGATCCGGGGTGCATGTCGAGGATAGCCTGGACTTTTTCTGGACTAGCCTCAATTCCTCGTTGAGTGACCATGAACCATAGGAATTTGCTAGAGCCAACCCTGGAAGCACATTTGGTCGGATTCAACTTCATCCTTACCTTCTGGAGGGTGCCAAAGGCTTCCCTGAGGTCGGCTAGGTGGTTCTTGGCCTTCTTCCTTTTCACGAGCATGTCATCGATGTATGCCTCGACATTACAGCTGAGTCGATCCTTTAATACCTCATTCACCAGCTGATCCTTGTAACAATATAGTTTGCGGTCTGTGACGAAGGTGGTCTTCTCCTGATCATCGGGATTCATCTAGATTTGATTGTAACCTAAGAAAGCATCCATGAAGCTCAAGAGTTCATGCCCGTCGTTGCGTCGACGAGCTAGTCGATCCTCGACAAGGAAAAGCTGTCTTTGGGATAGAATTTGTTCAAGTCAGTGAATTCAATGCAAATTCTCCACTTCCCGTTCACCATCACCATGTTGGCCAGCTAGTCTGGGTACTTTACTTCCTAGATGAAGCCGGCATCAAGCAGCTTTTGGACCTCAATGTTGATTATCTGCCACCATTCTACGGAGAAGCTCTTCTTCTTCTGCCTAACTGGTTGGTAGCACGGGTCAGCGTTCAGGTGATGGGTGATGACCTTGGGGTCGACCCATGGCATGTCTTCTGCCGACCAAGTAAATACATCGGCATGATCCCTCAACGGCTGCATAAGGTCCTCACAAAGATGATCATCTAGGAGAGATCGAACCTGGACTGTCTTCTCGGGGTCTACCGCAAAGAGCGGAACTTGGATGACATCCTCGAATGGTTAGCCACACTGTGTCCTCAGCTCGTCCCGTAGATCTATGCATTCTGTTGTCAACATCTTCACAACTTGCTGCTTTCCTCGACAGGATGTCAAGTTGCATTGCCATGTCGCTCTTTGGTCTCTATAGGCCACTTCCACTCCATATGGGATCAGGAATTTCATGGCTAGGTGGAAGGTAGACACAAAGGCTCATAGAGCATTCTAGGTCGGCCAGCCGAGGATGGCATTGTAAGAAGAAAGGCACCAGGCGACAGTAAAGTCCACCATGACTGTAGAAGTGATCTAACTCTTCAGAGAAACCCATCAAGGGAGTATTGACAGGCAAGAGACGATCTCTACTGATGCCAAGCTTATCAAAGGCCTCTTCAAATAAGATGTTAGTTGAACTCCCTGTGTCAACTAGGATGTGTCGTACTTCGTAGTTTGCTATCTCGTTCATGATCACTAGGGCATCGTCATGCGGGGTTTGGACCCCCCAAAGGTTTGTCTTCCGTGAATGTGATCAGATCCTCTTGTCTTTTCTTCTATTCCTTGTTATCAATCTCTAGTAGTCGTGCATATCTCTTCCGGATTGAGCTGCTCTCCCCTCCAGAAGTCATTCCACCTGAGATCACTACAATGATTCCGGTCAAGGGAGCTCAACCTGGGGACCTAAGGCGCCGCTCCACCTTAGGTGGGTTGTCCTCTTTTATGTCGATGAAGCCCGCAAGGTAGTCGTGCCTACTTTTGTGAATGGCTCATCAACATGGCTATGGTCAGAGCAGGATTCTTCGAGATGGAGAAGTTGAACGGGGAAGGGCGGAGTCCATGCTGTATGGTTGTGATGGCCACTGACTGGTTCATGTGTCGGACCTGTAGTGCCTCGATATTGAATCTTGCTATGTAGTCTTTGAGAGATTCCCCTTTCCTCTGCCACACTTGCATGAGACTCGCCGAAGTCTTCCAATGCATTTGGCTTGCTGTGAATTGCGCCAAAATCTGGCTCTCCAACTGTTCCCAAGAGGAGATGCAACACGAGGGGAGAGAGGAATACCAAGTCAGGGCTACCCCTTTGTGGATCACCACGAAAGCTTTACACATCGCCTTCGGACGAGTCGTGCAACATCATTTGGGTTTTAAAGGCTGCAACATGGTCATCGGGTCCATATTTCCATTGTACCTTTCGAATTGCGATGCTCGCCATCCTACTAGGGAGAGCCCATCCACGATGTCCTGTATAAAGGATGGCTAGTTGGTGCCCTGGCTCCGCTCCAACTCAGTCAGGCGTTGTCGGAGTTCCTGGATCTTCACATCCCTGTTGTCTGGAACCGCGATAGGCAGGACTTGGGTGGTGTTGGGCGGTCCTTGACCAAATTGGACTCGGCAATGAAGACCGGCTGGTGCAGCGTCCATTTGCCGAGCCTTTCCTTGGTTGGAATCCTAGTAGACGGGTGGGTCCTGTTGTGGTTGTCACGTTCACGGGACCGGGCAAACATCTGGTTTTCTTGCTCGGATCTGGGTAGCCTTTCCTTGGCTGGAATCCTATTGTGGCTCGATCTTCTTGAGACGTCTGTTTTTCTTCCTCAAGTCATGCCCCATCTTTGTCCGATCGGTGTGTCATGGATCCCAGCGGTTGCATTATAGCCAAGATCTTATTGACCTTTTCGTGCATCACTTGGAAATGGGCAGGATCGACTGCAACTTGTTGCTGAGGTTGCTAGGTTTCGTGGCACGGAGGACTACGATGAGAACAAGATCCCCGAGACAAGGATTGGCCTGTCGATCTTTCAGTGTTGTTTCTCGGCATCTTGATCAGTTCTTGATTGTGCGGTAAAGAAAGGGTTTCGGGAAAAGCTTTTTCTGCATTTCCCACAGATGGCGCCAATCCGATACTACTCGATCTTAGGTAGTGCAAGAACTGAGGTCATAGTCAGATAATCCTTGTAACTGTGGAGAGCCGAGGTGGAAGGATTAAGCCACGCAATGAAATCTGAAATCAAGAAACAAATCAGAAGCCCGAGGAGTTATCTCCGGGTAGGTTCTCCGATGCTCAAGTCAGTAGAAAGTAGTGGGTAGTCAGGTCGTGTAGTTGGAGAGTAAATGCTGGTCCGAGCGGTAATAGTATGGGAGTCAAAAGTCGGATCACTTACCTTGAGCAGGAGGTACCTTTTTATAGCCAATGATTTGTGACTTTATCAGATGAGGCTTCTAGGGTCGTCGAGATGAGGTTACCCGCCGAAATCTTCTGGATATGACCTAATCCCCAACGGAGTTCTCCCCATCCACATGATGATCTCCTGTCTTGGTCGCATTTATCCACATGACATGGTGCCAATGTGGTTGAAGACATAAGCTGAGCCGTGGAGGTGACGCGATGCTGATGTGGCCAAAGAGATAATGTGGCCACGTTGGTGACACGGGGCGTCTGGAACCAACTCAACCATAACCCGAACAAATCTATTATTTTACGAGCTGTGATTATTGGTCCTACAACCCGTAAACAAAACAGCTATCAAGTTCAGCTAATATGAACTCCTATTAGAGGATCAAATAAGCCAACTATCCCGATCTTTAAGTCATTGACCTCGTCAAGAGTTCTTTATTGTTTTTGTAATCTGTCGCGTTAATTACAGGCTAATTCAGTTTGGGATTGTAACTTGGCCACTGTTTGGAACCGATGCCATTTTCTTGAAAAACGATACTACAATTAAAATCTGTTTTTTGAGAGCACGCTTTATGATTGGTTAAATGTTTTGTTTTTTTCAAAAATCCTTTTTTTTTTTGTTTTCTCTAAAATTGCAGAGTTCAAATAAGTTGGCACAACTTCTCACACAGCACATCCCCATTGTGTATTGGAAACATCTATTGATGATAATACCAGAAATGATGATGTCATCATTGGGAAGATGTTCCCAATACATGACAGGAATGTGCTGTGAGACGTTGTGAGGGACAATCTTGTGGGGGGTTGATTTGATCTCAAAATCGCATTGAAAACCAGGAAAGGTATGGTGGTCTAAGAAAACAATAATTTTGGTGTTTTCTGGTTTTATTACTGTTAGTACTTATGTGGAACCAACGGTCGTGGTTCAATAATTTTGGTTTCGAACATGGCCTAGATCACTGGTTCAAAATATTGTAAAAATCAATTTTGGACTAGATCCACTTTGGCCGCAGGTTTCTGAGTTAACAGTTTAATCATTTGGTTGGAATGGACAACCGTTTCAATTAAAAATAAAATAAAATAATTAAGATAAAAGTAGCCAAAAACTATTGTCGGATTAATGATTCAACTGCCCGAATCAATGAATCACTGGCCAAGTTAATAATTTTTGGCGAAACTATAGGTGAAGGGTGAAACGGAACCGATTACGTGAAAAGAAATACATATATATTGTGCCACGTAACGTTAGATGCAGAAGTTTCCTTCTACCTTCTTTGAGACTATGGCCATTACCTTGAGAGTCAAAAGAGGTAGAATATAATTCTGACTTGGACTTTCAGTATCAAGCACGTGAGGATCCAAAAGTCCATATTCTGACTTGGATTTTCAAATCGCAGAGTTTTTCGGTCCATATTCTGTTGAACTCGGGCTTTATTGACCAATCAGGACTCTAACAACAAAACATATAAGTTCGAATCAACTGAATGTGATATTTATTCAACCAATGGGAATGTCCCAATCCATATGACTCCCATTTATTTTATTATTGGTATAGAAAATTATCATTCGCTATATTTTAATAAGATATTCGATATCGATACTTTAATATTTAATATTTAGTTATATATCCTTATGAATAATTATTGTATTTAATTAATTTATACTTACAACTAGAATTTACACATAAAAGATGTAAGTCTGTTAGCCACTCTTGTACTTACAACTCTCATTTAATTTTAACTAGTGGGGACCCCTTCGATGCTCATGATTTGTTAAGCCAAAACTAAATAATAAAAAGGTCATTTATTAAAATACCTCAAATAGTTTTTATGGATTTACTAAAATCTATCCTATAATTTGTATTTTACTAAAACACCACTTATAATTTGCAATGGATTTAACCAATCTTCTATTAGATGACAATGAAAAATGACAGTGTTGATCCTAATGTTCATTTGAATAAATTTAATCAAAAGAAAATAAAAATAAAATACCATTTTAGCCTCTAATAAGACACGAAAAACCACTATTGGTTATATTTGGTCAATTTTCTTTTTTGTACAAAAAAGTGTTAAAGGGTATTTTTGTAATAAAAAATCATGGGCCTAATGACAAACCAAACACTCCTTAATGAAAGGTTCATTAAGTAAATAAAGTGTAAAATATATGGAATATTTTAGTAAAAATAAAACAATAAGGTAGCTCTAAGTAAATATGTAAAACTATAAAGTGCATTCTTGTAAATGACCCTAATAGAAACACATAAGAGTATGAAATTATTTTCTATTTTTCAACTTTTTAAATAATTAATAATTATTCATATTTTATATACTACTTTGAATAAATTTCTTATAATACAAAAATAACAATAATTAATTTTAGTTAGGTTTATTCATAAAATTGTTGAAACCAACCAACCCGATCAACTTGACAAAGTTGGATCAATTTTGTTTTGACCATTTATAAACTGACCGAAATCGAATGACCGGACCATTTGTAAACTGACAAAAATAACAACAATTAATATGCTATTTTAAATATATTATTTAATATGGAAAAGTGGGAAATTTCCCATATTTCTTTATCTAAAATGTTTTATAACATAAATTTAATTTTTAAATTTATTTTTTAATAATTGCACAATAATTTTTAAATTTTAATTTTAATTTTTAAGTTTAAATCTTCTGAACTCACTGACCAAATCACAAAATCGACCCAAAATGATACAACCTGAATGGGTACAATCTTAATGAAAGGTTGAAAGTTATTTTCTTGATTTATTAATTCATATACGTCAAATTAGTTATCTACAATATCATGTAAAAATATAAATTATTATTAAAGTTATTTCATTATTAATTTTCTAAAATATTAAATTATTATAAATTTCAATACTATGTTATAATTATTTTTCTACTTTTCAGATTTTTTTTAAATTTATTACATATTTTTGTTATTTTAACTAATTTAAATATATTTATGTTAATTATTTTGTTATTTAAAATAATTAGTTATTTAAATACTTAAATAATATGTAAAATATATACATTTTAAAATATTTGTTAATTATTGAATTTAATAATCCATGAAATTATAATTTATACTATTATTACATAATTTCATTTTTAATTTTATAAGACATAAAATTATTATTGATTTCATTATTTCAATATCATGTTATAATTATTTTTCTGCTTCAAAGCTATTACATACTATTAAATATTTTTTATATAATTATTTAGATATTTATAATTGATGTAGCGCGATCCGGGCACTCTTAGCTGACGCTCACTGGCTCCTTGCTAGCAACGGGCGAGACCTGAGAAAGGGAAAGGAAGGATTCCCGGCGGTTTTCCCTGTGGGAATACTCCGATGCTTAAGTTAGTACTGTGTAGGGGGAATGAAAGGAAAAATGAGGGTTAAGAGTGTAGGTCGCGCAGGATTCCTGTACTCAAGAGATTTTTTAGTCTATATTTCTCGGAAGAAGTTTTCTCCTCTGCTCTATGGGTTTTTATAGGGGCGTTCCTTGGGGGGATTGGGCGTAACTGCCATTGGGCTGCGCAGGTGGCCATTGGGGCGTACTCCTTATCTGGGCGAGTGGCATGTCTCCAAGGTGACAGGCACACCTCCACCTACTGAGAGACGTGGGTGCAGACTGCCGAAAGGACAGTGACTACGCCGTTAGTAGGTGACATGGCGCAATCTGACTGGTACGGGCGATTTAGCCTTCAGGAGTGCCTTTAGTAAACTATTTGGGACTTCTTGTCCGCTTGGGAGTTCGGGCGAGTTAGCCTTCTCAGCTTGCGAGCTAAAGCTGCCTCAGAATATTCCTTTGGGGGTAGCTCGGGGAACTGGGAGATCGTGTCATGGCGAGCTGCTTTTGGGGCCTGTTTACTTAGCTATACCGGACCGCGATGCTGAGCTGTCGCTTACGTTGGGTCAGTGTCCACGTGTCGCTGTCTAATTGATCGGGTCAAATCACCCTTCATCAATTGCGCCCCACTCCTCAGGCTAAGAGTATTGCCTTAGCGGGGGGAGTTCATGAAGCGTGATAGACTAATTTGACAAAAATTCGAACCTGATTAACTACCCCCACTAAATGCGTTCGCGGGAATCAAGAGATCTTTGTCTTCCCTAACTTTTCGGATTTCGAAAACATGCTAAGGTGACCTTTAATTCTGAACGCCGTGCGGCTGCGACTACCCCGATCGTGGAAGACGTGCCACCAATCGCCTTCGGTTTTCAGGAGGCATGCGGTCAGGAAATCTGTGGACCGTTGGATCTACTTTGATCCGGGCCGTTAGTTTGAAAGGGTGGGGGCTATAAATAGGGGCCCCCCCTCAGGCCCTACCTTCTTCCATGCCGTCCTATAGATTCTGAGGTCGCATACTTTCCCCTAGCTTTCTCAAGTTCTTTAGTCAGCTCCGTTCCATCTTTACTCTGGTGAGTCGCAATCGCCGTCAGCCATGTCCGGGTACCCACGTCACGCTCATCACAGGGGCGATAGCCAAAATGATGACGCTCCCTCGAGCTCGGGGGGAGCCTGGGAGCGTACTCCGGAGGCTCGGGAAGCCTCTGGCGATAATGCATCTACTTCTAGGGGAAGGGAGCCTGATACCTTTGGCCCTTCCTTAATGACGGTGGAGAGACTCAAGTCTCTGATCCGCTATTTCCGTCTCCCTGGGGACCTGGTTTATAGCCTCCTGACTAGCAACTTCCCTTGGGAGCATTGTCCCAATGACATAGTAATTTTTCAAGAACAGCTCGAGGCCGGTTCGCGTCTCCCCCTGCACCCTCTGATAGTGGAGGTGCTAAATCACTTTAATGTCACTATTAACAAACTTCATCTCAACACCATTCGAAACATGGTTGGGACTATATCTTTGTGTTACGAGTATTGTCTCCCTTTAGATCTTGATATCTTTGCATCTATCCTTTGTATCAAGAACGCTGCTCCTGGGGTTCCTCCGGAGAGGCATTTTTATTACCTCTCCCCCCGTCGCGGTTATAAGCTCTTATACGAGCTGCCGAATAAGATTCCCACCTGGAAGCGGGACTATTTTGTGGTCTGTAACCCTGAGGGGTGGACCTTTCCTACTGCTTGGAGGGGCACTGTCTAGGACCCCGAGGCCGAGCTGGACCCTGAGACTCAAAAAATGATGCTGTCCTGGGCATCGGTAAGCTTCCATTGCTCAAACTACTTAGCCGAGGAGAAGCTCGTGCAGGCAGGCTTGAGCCCGGGTAGGTCGGCCTTCTAGGTCGCGTAGTACCATGCTACTTGTGTACACATGCTTTGTTTATTTTCGGACTAATACCTTGTGGTCTTGTGGCAGTCATCATGTCTAGTGCTGATTCGTGCCGCCTTCTCTCGAGCATCCAGAGACGCCAAGCGAAGAGGACGCGCCCTGACCGAACCCCGCCTTCGGGGAGCAATGAATTCAGGTGTGCCGAACCGGTCCTTCCCTCTCCTTCGCCCGAGGTTCCGATGCCCCCCCTGAGGGGACTAGTGGGGTTAACCCTGGGGGGAGCAAACTCCCTCAGTCGGGGGAGGCATCCTGCAACCCCCTTCAGCCTCGTCCTTACCCCCGATTCCCAATGGGGAACTGGGAAGGGGTAAACGACTTTTTGGTGGACCGCCGGAGGAGCCGGAAAGCGGTTACCAATGAGAAAATCACTCAGTGGGGGAACATGGAGCCCGGGGATTTATACGCTTTAGCCTCCGCTCACTGTATGGTGGTAAGTGACCTTTCTTCTTCTCTTGTTTTACCCTTTCTCGTTGTCTTCTGATCTCTCTTTCTTGCCAACAGGTGAATTCCGCCATTCATGTTATGGCTCTCCAAACACACATCCATCGCGTCGATGCTCTCGACCAGCGTGCCACCAACCAGAGGCTCCAAGACGAGCTCGACCAGGTCCGGGGCGAGCTCCAGCACACCCGCAAGGGGATGCTCGTTCATGACTAGGAAGCCCAAATCCCTCGGCTTACTAAAGAGAGTGCACGCTACAGGGAGGAGTCGACGAGGATGGCGGGGGAGAGGGAGTTTCTCAGGCAACAGGTGCGGGAATTGGAGTCCATAAGAAGTTTTCCGGGCTCAACCTCGACGGCATTACTATGAAGGGTCTGTCTCCTGAGACAGCGGACCAGGCGGATGAAGAGGAGCCCGATTCTCCGGAGGATGAGGAGGCGGATTCTTGAGGTGGTGTTTCTCTGGGCTTCTACGGCTTCCGGGTGCCACAAACCGGTCTTTCACAAGTTTTTCAGTTGGGCGGTTGTGCCCTATGGTGATGGAACCTTGCCCGAGCTTGTTTATCTTGGTTATTGCACTTGTCATTTTTCTCTCTTTTTTTTTTTGAATGAGTGAATGAATGAAAGTTTCTTCCTTCTGAATATGATGGACTTTACTTTTACTAAAGCAATCTCATCACTTGAACTATTGAAGTTACATACCTGAAGTAGGGCTCTTTGGTAGGCGTTATCCCGATTTGTCACATTTAAGGCCCGCGTGCTATATCACGGAGTGATTGCAATGTATGCCCGAACTAAGCAACGGTTGGCTTTTTCTCAGTTCGACCAACGTATCGGGACGAACTATGTTTCACAGGGTTTATACCCGAACTACTTACGCTTTTAATGCTTTCATGCCTTTGCTAGTGTCGTTTCACGCTGAGGACTTTGTCAGCTCGGTGTTCTGGCCCTTTGGCTTTGGGAGGGACCGTAGCCCGCTCCTGAATTTTCCACAGGCCGAAGTGGCAACTGGGGTCTTCTTGTGCCGAGGTCATGTTAGCTCGGTATTCTGGCCTCTAGGCTTTGGGAGGGATCGTAGCCCGCTCCTAAATATTTACAGGTAATATTGCCTCAGGTTGACAATATTCCATGCCCGAGGTACTTGTTTCCCTTTGAGGGTCTCAAGTTCATATATTCCTTCTCCGAGAACTCGTTTCACTCGGTAAGGACCTTCCCAGTTGGACCCGAGCTTGCCAGCATCGGGCTCAGGCACCATAACTTTTCGACGGGCCAAGCTGCCAACACGGAAGTTTCGCTTCTTGACCCTGGCGTTATAGTACTGAGCTACTCTCTGCAGGTAGGCTGCGGTCCTAATGTACGCGAGGTCCCTTACTTCGTCGAGTAGGTCGAGGTTGGTACATAGCTCATCTTCGTTTGTTTGATCATTGTACGCTTCCAGGCGTAACGTAGGTACTTTGATCTCTGCGGGAATCACTGCTTTAGTGCCATAGGTGAGGTTGAAGGGTGTTTCTCCCGTGGCAGTCTTTTCCGTGGTTCGGTAGGCCCATAAGACACTTGGTAGTTCATCTGCCCACAATCCTTTAGCTCGGTCTAGCCGTGCTTTTAGTCCGCAGAGGATGGCTCTGTTCGTGACTTCTGTCTGACCGTTTGCTTGAGGGTGCACGACTGAAGTGAAGTTCTGTTGGATCCCCATGTCTCTGCACCAATCTTGAAATTTGATGTCTTCGAACTGTTTGCCATTGTCAAAAATCAATACCCGAGGTAGTCCAAAACAGCATACGATGCTCTTCCAAAAGAAGTTTTGGACAATTCATGCTGTGATTGTCACAAGGAGCTCCGCTTCTATCCACTTGGTAAAATAGTCCACCGCCACTACTAAGAACTTTCTTCCTCCTGTTGCTAGCGGGAATGGCCCGAGTAGATCATTGCCCTACTGCGCAAAGGGCCACGGGCTAGTGAGATACTTGAGGTCAGCAACGGGTTGGTGGTGAATATTGGCATGTCTCTGGCATTTCTCACATTTTCTGACGAGCTCAATAGCGTTTGCCTTCATTATTGGCCAATAGTACCCTTATCGAAGTGCCTCTTGGGTGAGGGCCCTGCCCCCCAAGTGCCCACCGCACAGACCCTCATGGATGTCACGGAGTACGAGCTCGGCTTCGATGGGTCGCAAGCAACACAGATAGGGGAGCGTGTAGGATCTTCTGTACACCCTTCTGGCTGCATTGCGGTTTGCAGGGAGGTTCCCGTGTAGTAAGAAGCTCGCAAGCGGGTCAATCCTCTGCCCCCCTGAGAATGCTAGGCCGAGACAGGTTCTCTATGTACACGGTTCTCATGGTGATGTCGCTAGTACTGGCTAACTTGGACAAGGCATCGGCCTCAACGTTATCCTACCTAGGGTTATGTCTGATGAAGTGTGATTGGAAGCCGAGCAGGGTCTCTCTGACTTTGGCAAAGTAGGTGATCATGGTCGGCTCGCGAGCTTCGTACTCATCGGTGACTTGGTTGACCACAAACTGGGAGTCGCTGCAGATAACGACGTGTTTGGCTCTTACTTCTCTGGCTAGAGTTAGTCCAGCTATCAACGCCTCGTATTCTGCTTTATTGTTGGATGCTTCAAACTCAAAGCGTAGTGTGTACTCCAATAGTATGCCGCTTGGGCCGTGTAGCACTATTCCGGCACCGCTGCCCTATTGGTTCGCGGAGCCGTCTACTTGAAGGATCCAGGGCTCCTCATCCCAGCTCGCGGTTGGACGAGCTAGGAGAGGTGCCACACTGGCTACTACCACACGGGGTTTGGACACGACCGATCCGGGAGCTCCGGGCTCACCCGAGGGGGGAGCCTCACACTCAACCGAACTGGGAACTTCGGGGCTGAACGTACATTCGGCTAAGAAATCTGCCAAGGCTTGGGCCTTAATAGCAATTCGCGGCTTGTACTGGATGTCGTACTCGCTGAGCTCAATGACCCACTTCGTCAATCGGCTAGAGACCTCGGGTTTAAGCAAGATTTGTCTCAGAGGTTTGTCGGTAAGGGCGATAACAGTATGAGCTTGAAAGTACGGGCGGAGCTTCCGAGTTGCAATTATCAATGCATATGGTAGCTTTTCCATCTCCGGGTATCTCGTTTCTGCTCCTTGCAATAGCTTACTAACGTAATAGATGGGTCGTTGGACCCGATCTACTTCCTTTATCAGTACCGAACTGACCACTTTGTCACTCGCCGAGAGGTATAGTTCTAAAATGTCGCCCTCCTCGGGTCGGGTAAAGGTCAGCACATTAGAGAGGTAATTCTTCAACTCGTCAAACGCAAACTAACAATCTTGGTTCCACTCGAACCCTTTGCTCTAGATCGCCTTAAAGAACGGCAGACATCGGTCCGCCGATTTGGACATGAAGCGGCTTAGGGCGGCTACGTGGTCATTCAGCCTCTGAACCTCCTTCAGCTTACAGGGTGGTCTCATGTCTAAGATGGCCTTAACCTTATCCGGGTTGGCTTCAATGTCGTGCCAGCTAACGATGTATCCCAGGAATTTACCTAAGGTCACGCCGAACACACACTTGTTAGGATTTAATCTCATGTTAAACTTACGCAAAATTTCAAAAACAGAATGCAAGTCTTGTATTAATTCATATGAGAATTGAGTTTTGACGACCATGTCGTCTACATAGCATTCTACTTTTCTATCGATCAACAGCGCAAACAATTTATTTACATGTCTCTGAAAGGTTGCCCCTGCGTTTTTCAATCCAAAGGGCATAACCTTGTAACAGTAGAGGCCGAACTCTATGATGAAGGCAGCTTTTTCATCGTCTATCGGGTCCATCTTGATCTGGTTATAGCCCGAATAGGCGTCCAAGAAACTGAGCAACTCATGCCCTGACATCGCGTCCACCAGATGGTCGATTCGGGGTAGTGGGAAGCAGTCTTTTGGGCAAGCCCGGTTCAGGTCGGTATAGTCGACACACATGCGCCACTTGATGTTGGCCTTCTTTACCAAGACGGGGTTGGCTACCCCGCTTAGGTATTAGACTCCTCTTATAAGTCCGCCACGAGGAGCTTCTCAACTTCTTCGTCGACCGCTTTCCACCGTTCCGGGGCTAGGTTGCGTTTCTTCTGTCTAACGGGCCTAACTATAGGATCAGTGTTCAACTCGTGAGTTATGATTTCGGGGTCTATACCAGGCATTTCTGTCACAGACCATGCAAAAATATCTAAATTTTGAAGTAAGAAACTTACCAGTTCAGATCGTAGGGGCTCTTGGACGGAAGCGCCGATTTAAAGCGCCCGAGCTGGGTCTGCTGTTGAGGTCGGGACCGCGACTGTTTCTTTCGTGGGCACAGCTCGCTCTTCGCCTTGCTCTGTGGATCATTCCAGTTTGAGGTCATCAGCCACCTTGGTTTTTCCCTTTAGGGCGGCAACGTAGCACTTGCGGGACTCAAGCTGGTCGCCCCGTGCTACTCCCACACCAAAATTTGTTGGGAATTTCATAGCCAAGTGGAAAGTGGAGACCACCGCTCGTAGGACATGGGTGATCGGTCGACCTATTATGGCATTGTAGGGAGAGGGGGTTGCTACCACTAGGAAGTTATGTTCGAATATGACCACGTAAAGCCACGTGCCGATCTCTACGGGTACTGTTATCTTCCCAAGGGGGCGGACTTCCTCTCCGCTGAAGCCCACTAAGGGGGTGTCTGTAGGCCACAGATCACTTCTTTGCAACTAAAGCTGGTCGAACGCAGCTTTAAAGAGGATGCCGGTCGAGCTGCCTGAGTCCACGAGCACACGCCTGACATCGAAGTCGTTGATCCTTAACTTTATCACGAGTGCGTCATAATGGGAGTAGTGGACCCCTCGTGCATCGTCTTCCGGGAAGAAAATGGGGTCTCCAGTCTTCGGCCGCTTTGGGGGTTCTGCTCTTCCTGGGCGGCCTCACGAATTGACGTCCGACTTGCTGTTGAGGTGCAACCCGCAACGATCGAACCTCCCACTATCATGTGGATGGTTCCTCGAACTGGCCTCTCCTCCGGTGGCTGCCTCTACGGTTGTTCGATTGTTCTGTTGTTGGATTCCGGAGCGTCTCTACCGTGCTCCGCTTGCCGACCTGCCCTACTATTATTATTATTATTATTATTATTATTATTATTATTATTATTATTATTATTATTATTATTATTATTATTATTATTATTATTATTATTATTATTATTAGCATTAGCATTTTGTATAAAGTTTCTCAAATATCCGCGACGGATGAGCTCCTCTATCTCATCGCGGAGGTTTTAACAGCTTTCGGTGTTGTGACCGTGGTCTTTGTGAAAACTACAATACAAACTCTTATTTCTTTCATTGGGGTTCCCCTTTAGACGGGGTGGCCACTTCACGTATGGGGCATCCTTGATTGCCATCAGCATTTCGGCCCGCTTCGCGTTCAGTGGGGTGTAATCAGTTCAATCTGGTGCAGGAGCTTGGAACAATTGACCCGGCTTCTAACTCCGAACTATTTCCTTCTTTCTTCGGGTATCTACTTGAATGGGTGGTTCCTCTCTTTTCCTTTTTCCTGATGCGCCCTCCCCCTTCTGGTTGATCTCTTCTTTAGTGGCTATGAATTTATTAACAAGCTTTAGAAACTCGGTTATGGTCGCGGATTGGTTGACGACCATGTACCACTTGAACTCCTTATGCTTCATGCCCTTCTTGGCCGCTACCAGGCGTACAGCGGGATCCAGGCGCGGTATCCGCATACAAGTGTTGTTAAACCGCTTGATATAGCTCCTGATGGACTCTCCCTCCCTTTGTGCTATGTTGAAGATGTTTTCTTCAGTTCACGGGCACCGCTTGCTAGTGACGAAGTGCGACGTGAAGGCTTGTGCGAACTACGCCCAACTTCTGATTGACCCGGGTGCCAAGTTCTGGTACCACGTGCGGGTTGCTCCCCTAAAAGTAGTTGAGAAGGCTACGCACATGCACGGCTCGCTGGCTCGTGCTAGGTGCATCTGTGACTGAAATGCATCTACGTTATCATTCGGGTTGAACGACCCATCGTACTTATCAAGACGAGGGAGTTTGAAGTCTTTGGGCATCGGAACTGCCAAAAGTTTAGAGGACAGGGGGGACGGAACTGAAAGAAGGGGAGCTTTGGCTTTGGTCGAGCGTACCTCTTCCTTGCCAATGAGCTCGGGCAAGTAGCGGGTGACAGACTGGCGAGCTCGGCGTCGGCACTTCTGCTTCCTGATGGGCTCGGCATTTGTGTTGCTCGCTTCCGTGCTATCCAAGACTGTTTGCACTGGGGGTAGCTCGGTCCGCTGATGATGGCTGCGGACAGAAGGGGGTCTGTCTGGAGTCTGCTGCTAGGATTTCAAACCGGTTCTCCAGGATTGGAGTTCCAAGCTTCGACTGCCGGGGCGACGTAGACCTGCCCGGCCGGGGTCCTCCCGGCCTGTCCGCCCGCGATGAGATTTGGGTGGTCGGTCTCTCCCATCTGCCGTGGGGAGAGGCCTGGTTTTTTGGGAGGTTTTGGGGGGCCTCTCCTCGGCCGGAGTTCTCGTTCTGCTGGAGAGATCCGGCTTGCTGCGAAGCTAGGCGATGAGGCGAGAGCTGAGGCTACTGAAGCTAAGGCTGGGGCAGCTAGGGGAACTGCTGTTGGTATTGGTACTGGGAGAGCTGGTGCAGTGCGTGCTGTTGGTAGAGTTGAAGTTGTTGGAATTGTTGCATTTGAGCCTGTGTCTGATGCAGATAGTAGGAAGCTGGGAGTGTTCCCTAGAGTTATCCATCTCCGTGCTTCGTCCTACATTGCTAGAGGAGGCCATGAGCATTTGACTGTTTCAAGGAAGAAGAAAGGACTGAAAAAGCTTAGAGAGAAAGGCCTTTTGAAGTGTTTCCCACAGATGGCGCCAAATGATGTAGCGCGATCCGGGCACTCCCAGCCGATGCTTACTGGCTCCTTGCTAGCAACGGGCGAGACCTAAGAAAGGGAAAGTAAGGATTCCCGGTGGGAATACTCCGATGCTTATGTTAGTACTGTGTAGGGGGAATGAAAGGAGAAACGAGGGGTAAGAGTGTAGGTCGCGCAGGATTCATGTACTCAAGAGATTTTTTAGTCTATATTTCTCGGAAGAAGTTTTCTCCTCTACTCTGAGGGTTTTTATAGGGGCATTCCTTGGGGGGATTGGGTGTAACCGCCACCGGACCTCCTGTCATAGCCGTTATCTGCCAAGGCTATGCAGGTAGCCGTTGGGGCGTACTCCTTATCTAGGCGAGTGACACGTCTCCAAGGTGGCAGGCACGCCTCCACCTACTGAGAGACGTGGGTACAAACTGCTGAAAGGACAGGGACTACGCCGTCAATAGGTGATATGGCGCAGTCTGACTAGTACGGTCTGTCAAATAGAAGCTTCCTGCGGAATGCTTCTATAGTCCACTCGCGAGCTACTTTGTAGTCAACTAGGAATGCTTCAGGAGTGCCTTTAGTAAACTATTCAGGACTTCTTGTCTGTTTGGGAGTTCGGGCGAGTTAGTCTTCTTAGCTTGCGAGCTGAAGTTGCCTCGGAATATTCCTTTGGGGGTAGCTCGGGGAACCGGGAGCTCGCGTCATGGCGAGCTGCTTTTGGGGCCTATTTACTTAGCTATACCAGACTGCGATGCTGAGCTGTCGCTTACGTTGGGTCAGTGTCCACGTGTCGTTGTCTCATAGATCGGGTCAAATCACCCTTAGAGAACAATTAAGTTTGAAACTTTCACTTGGCTCTAAAAAATATCTGATAACTACTTCTGTTATTACTTACGCTTCTGATCATCTGATGGATCTACTTAGATAAAACTTTATTTTATTCAATAAGATATTGAATCGCATAAACGACTTGCAAAAAGGAATATAGCATGACTTTTGATATAGCACAACAATGTTTTAAAAATCGACTTGGCACTAGAATCGTTCTAGCCACTGGTTTTTAAGTTGACAGTTTGATAGTTTGGTTCGAATGGATGGTTCCTTTTGGTGAAATTTTTCAAATATATATATATATATATATAATAATTAAAATAAAAAATGGCTAAAACTATTTAACGGGTCAACATTTCGACCGCCTACATCAACGAATCATTAACTAATTCAACAAGGTTTGAAGTAAAATAGAATCGGTTGCCTAAACAATTGTCGAACTGAATGGTTCAACCGTATGAGTCAACAGCGATTAAAAAACATTGCAGCACAGTAACAATTAAGGTTGTATTGAGTTTAATAGACTTGAGTGGAATCACAAATTCTCCTAATATATTATTTGGACATAAAAATAATAAGATGCTACGTTTGGACATAAAAATAATAAGATTACATTAATAAGATGTAATCTGATTCCAAAATTGTGAGATTTAATAAGATGCTACGTTGGGAAGATAATGTAAAGAAGTGGGCTCCATTCAGCATATTTATTCCTAATAGCCCAAGTAAAAATTCTTTTAACAGTTTCAACGATTTAGTTAAAACAATAAAGTGTAGAGTTCTACTGAAAATATAAACTAAATTTAATGATAGTTAAGCATGTATTTTGTTTTGTGGACGTTTAGTGAGAGATGTTAAATTAAAATGCCATTATATCATCGTTAAATCAGCAATTTTCTCATTATGTTCATTGATATATATTGATATTCACAAAAGTGTGTTTTAACTTATATGCACACCAACCGTTCAAGAATGTTCATTTTAACACTTCTCCTAACACCGGAGCATTTATTCACTCAACCACTGATGTGACACCTAATTATCAAAACGGTTTATTAAATACTTTTCTCAATTTTAAAGATAAATAGAATCTATACAAATGTTTATTTAATAAATAGAATCTATACCAAACACATACTAAATGCTCACTTAGAAGGGCTTTCTGCAGGGGCTTCTCGTATTGTACCTTGTAAACAAAATCTCACATTGAGAATATTTTTCATACATGTATATTAAACTCATGAAAAGTTGTTTCCAATGTGTGATTGGATTCTCATATTTTTACAGAATTTGCAGAGTTTTTGCTTGAAGAGTATCCTGTTACACACATCATATGGTAGGCTCAGCAATAGTGAAGTCCTCACAAATGAGCTTTGAAGGGGGAAAGTTGAGCCGCAATATTGGAGCTGGGTCACAAAGAGGCAAAAGGGAACGTGACTCAGCTGCCCTAAGGTGACATAAAGAAGGCAAGTAGGAGCTAATGGGGCCCATTGTGTCCTCTAAAAGATTGACTTGTTGGCTTTAAGTCTTATCCGCACAATGTGTTTGATTTGATGGGTATTTATTGAAGTGTGTTTATTAGATAAATATTTTATTTGATAAATACGATTTTTAAATGTTTATTGCTTGTATTGTTTGATTAGACGCTTTATGTGTGTTTCAACTAACGCCGTACTAGATAAGCATTTCGTTTCAATAAATATCCAAGCATGAAGACCTTGGGGAGATAAGAAATTGAAGTTTCCCCCAACGCCCCATGGACATAAATGAAAGCATTTCTGTTTTTTAGTGTATTTTTAATAAACATTCAAACGAAAAAAATAAATTTCATGGTTTATTTTTAAAACACCCCTTATAGTTTAATAAATTTACTAAAATATATCCTATAGTTTATGTTTTACTAAAACATCTCCTATATTTTGAAATCAATTTATTTATCAACCTTCTATTAAATGAAAGTAGAAAATGACAGTTTTAACCTTAATATATATTCAAATAGGCTTAATCAAAAGAAACTAAAAACACAAATACCTTTTTCCCCCTAGTAAATATAGACAATCACTCTATTCTTCTTTATTTGGTCATTTTATTTTTTTATACAAAAAAAGGTGTTAGAGTTACTTTTGGAATAAACAACCATGAATCCATACCCTTGAACATTTTCCACTCAGTTTAGGGGTATTTTTGGAGTAAATAACCAAGAATTCATTCCCATGAACATTTTTTTTTCATTTAGTTTAGGTGATCATGTTACTATTTTCATATGACAAAACAAATAATTCTTAATGAAAGGTCGATTAAGTAAATAGATTACAAATTATAGGGGTGTTTTAAGTAAAATGAAAACTAGAGGGTAGGTTTAAGTAAATATATAAAACTATAAGGGATGTTCTAGTAAATAAACCCAAAATAATCAGGAAGAGTTGGGACCCCTATAGGGATGAGGATAACCTTGTTCCCATTGGTGGGGATGGAGATGGGAAGTGGCTCCTCGTCCCCACCCTACCCCATTGCCATTCCAACTTTCCATACAATCTCTATACCTATGCTACCTTCTTCTTCTTCTTTTACTTTCACCAAATATTTTCTGTTTTTGGAATTTTGAATGAGAAGGAGAGAGAAAACAATTCATCAAATCCATTAATCATAATCCAAGATGGAACCATCTCAATGGGCCACACATATAATGCCTGTGGCTACATTATTGCTTTAGGCTCGGTTGGAAGGAGTACGAGTACAAATATGTACAGTGTAAATACATACAAAAATAGTATAAATCATGAGATTTTGCACTGGACATATTTGTATTTATATTCCTTCCAAACTGAGCGGATCCCCATGTGATGTAGGAGAAAAATATGTTTAGACTTAAAATTTATTATTTACAGGACTATACAACCTAAGGTTAGGGATGACAATTTTCACCATCTCCCTACCTGACCACAAGGAGTGCCCCACAACCCATACCCTCTATCAATTTGGGAAATCTCCCCGTTACAAGCACAAGAGATATTTCCAATGCTATGAGTCACTCTTATGTGGGGAGCCCACCTGAGCTCTTATTGAAATGGAGATTCACTTTTTGTTAGGTTGAATTGCATAAACTAAAGCATTTGTACTTTCATTTATCTTGGATTATTTGCAATGATTAACTTTTTTTTGGAAGAAACAGTTTTTCCAATAGCAAAATTAAAGTATGTATTTGGCGTTGATGCTGTGAATACAGCACTGTTGTATATGTGCCAGTTGTAAGTACTGTTTTCTCAGAAAATGAAGTCTTTTTTTTGTTTGAAATCGTTGTTCTAACGTATGACTTTTTCTAAGACAACAGCACCACCTTCGGCACTGTAGTGTTTTCAGCACTAGTATCTATTATCCAGTGCTTCTGTTATGTATATTCTATCTTACATTCAAGGGTGGAAAAAAATCCTATCTTCATCATACGGTCCCAATTGTAGAATAGCGTGTAAAAATAAAAAATAAAAAATTATGAAGAAAATGACAAAAATCAGAAAATTACAAGTAGTTCATAAAAATTGCAAAGACAGTAAGTCGATAACAACCTTTCCACAGTCATTTAAACACACCAAAAAAAATCCGAAAAAAAAAACAATATAATTGGGATTGATTCAGATCACTACAACTTTATAGCAGCCACAGAATTACATCAGAAAAAAAAAAAAGAAAAACAATATAATTCGGATTGATTCAGATCATTCCAACATTATAGCAGCCACAGAACTACAGAAATTTGACTGCAATAAGACAGCTTTGGTTCATAATGTAGAAAGCTTTTCATTAATTTAATCTTTTCATTTTTATTTTCAAAAAGGTAAAGCAACGGTTGAACCCTGATAAAAAATAATGGAATACAGTAGAAAACCCAGATGACAGAACGGAAAAGGAAGACACACGTTCAATCCTGAACCAGTGAAGGTTGATCCTCTGGTGTCTCAAACTGCACAAGGTAAACCTCCGGTGACTGTATTTGACCTCCGGCAGCTGAAAATGCACAAGGTATATATCCGGTGACTGTACTCGACCTCCGACAGCTGAAAAAGCACAAGGTAGACCTCCGACGAGGAGATCGATCTTCCAGTGACCGGTTATGCACAAGGTAGACTTCCTATGACTGAAAGAAAAGACACACCTACTATTCGAGAGCAGTGGGCCTTTGATCTTATATTTTACAGCAATCCCAATTTTAATTCGTTTGAGACCAGTGGCTTTGTGTTCATCGTCTTCCTTTTCTTTTTTCACCCAAGAAAATATTTTCCAGCAATCGCAATTCGTTTGAGAGCAGTGGGCCGTTGATCTTATATCCGTTTGAAGGCTCTATAATAATATTGAAACCCTCCAATTTCTCTTGTACTTTCACTACGATCTTTAATTTATGCAAACATATATATGCCGAGATTTCGAGACAACTGTAGTCTGTCAAGAGTAGTGTAGATAAAGATACATCAGATCAAAATTAAAGTATTAAACATGGAGTCTTCTGTAGATTATCGTGATGACTCAAATCCCGTGGCTAACTTTGCTAAGGATATCCAGACACAAATAATACAACCCAAAACTCTGCTACCATTACTCAGCTGCTTGCTTCAGCATACCACACCAGCGGTAGATGAAAATTATGAGACGGTCGGCAATGAAGACGGGAATGGCGTCCCCGTAGCGTTTTCCTCTTGAGAGAACAGCAGAGGAAGACGATGAACAGTATTAACGCAATTTTTTTATATTTTTTTAAAAAATTACCTTATATTAATTATTTTATAAAAATATTATTTTTATTGATATTCAAGAAAACAAGTTGCCCTTATCTGCTAAAAAGCCCAAAAATAAAATCAAACATGAGGCAACTTTGTAGAGTAACACTTTCTGATGTGATGCCGTTTTCTAAAGTTTCTTACAATGATGGGAAAACGTTTTCTTATACTATGTGATGCCTAACGGTGCTCAACTGTTCGGTGTACACAACACCACCCACTTCCCTTGTTTCAAATAAATTCCATACAAACGTTGCTTGAGAAAACCCAATTGTCCCAAACAGACTGTCTTTCACAGAGAAAAAATTCATCAAAATGAAGAAACAAAGAAAGAAATAAATTTTGGAATAAACCTACATGTAGTAGTTGATAGGGTTTGCACCTATTGCCACATCATCTTTCAATTACAAATCTCCGTCGTCCATTTGGTGGTTAGTGATGATCTTAGCATGTGGCCACCTGTTATCCACGTAATCAATCTTGAAGTATCATTTCCAGACCGCACTTTTTATTTGATTTACGATAAAAAGCAGGTTAGGTTTTGATTTGTAATTGACGAATATTTTAATCAGCCCTTTACTTCATTGGGAGGCCCAGTCACGTGTATTAGTGAAGAAAAAAATAAAGATCTGCTGACTGGGACTTCCAACAAACAGCACGTGAAGACCCAAGCAGTCTCTATCCAATGACGAGTCTAAAGTTGCCACATCATCTTTTCATGTAGGGCAAAAAAATGTATGAATCTGATGAATGACCGCTGCAAAAGCCGAAAGACTAGATGAAAGACCGTGATATTGGAGTATGAGCTTATACCCTAACAACGGTCTGGAATATTTCCATAACTTTAAAATACATGGGGAAATATTTTAAAAAACCCAAAAGCTTTTAGTTTAGCATGTGGCCACCCTAACAAGCAGTCTCTATCCAAAATACATGTGACCACCTGTTAGCATGAAATATTTCCATAACTTTAAAAAACCCAAAAGACTAGATGAAAGGACTCACCATAAAATATTTATGGAACAGATTTCATAAATAATAATGTCTTAAAAGCTTCAGCTTTTCTTTTTTTTCTTTTTTTTTTTTTATAACTAAGATATTTGGCCTCAATTCAGACATGCATGCCATGTGTCAGAAACACATACAATAAACTAAATCCTTATCAAATATAAAATTCTTCATTAATAACATGTTATCATTTAACAAAATCCGGATTAATATTTTATATATCCGCATGGTGACGCTTAAACCAACAAAGCCCACCAGGAGGATCAGCCGAAGCCAATACTATCAATAAACAATGATCAAAATTACTTAGACCATGTTTGGAAGTGCTTAAAAATAAGTGTTTATTTAGGTAGGGATCACATTGGTGTTTGTTTGGAATAAGTGCTTATTTTAAAAATAAAGGCTTATTTTTTAAGTCCAAATTTCTAATTTTTTTAAAGTGTTCATCCAATAAATACTTATTCAATTTTTTTCTCCTATAATTGTTTTCAGTGAATTTTTAGAATACCAAGTATACCCTTTTACAAAAACAAAAGCACTTTTATAAAAATACTTTTGTAAAAGTAATTTTATGAAAGCATTTTTGTAAAAATACTTTTACAAAAGCACTTCTTTCAAAGTACTTTTATTCATTCACTTTGAATTGGATATTTTGAAAATTTGCAAGAAAATGAAGGACAAAAGAATCACAATTGCTTATTTAAGAGCTTATTGGAGAAAAAGTCCACTAAACGCCCAATACAAAATAACTGCTTAATTTTTTAAAATAAGCACTTGAAAAAATTGGGTGCCAAATGCAAATAAGTGCTTATTCAAATAAGCACTTATTTTTAACATAAGCACTCCCAAATATACCCTTGGGCCCTGTTCACTTTTCGATAAGTTACTTACCTGGGTAAGTTTTTCCTGGGAGACACTTACCCAAGTAAGTGTATTTACCAATGTTCTTTTATTTCCGAGGTAAGTTTTTGTCATTTGTAAAACCTAACTTTACTGAAATCATGTTAACAACAACAGCAAAACAAACAAATAAAACAAAATTTGATATCACAACAAATAAAAATCATGTTTACAAAAGCCCTAAAATACTATGGTTGTGAACTTTTCAATGTGCCATGTTTCCTCCAATTTCCACTGTCTAGCACAATTTCTAAGCATAAATGTGATGTATTAATGCTGCTTGTTTGGTAGGGGTGTCAATTGGACTAGATTTGGTCCAATCCGATTCTATTATAAATGGACCAGGTCCAATCCAATCCAATGAATATTTTGGATCATATTGGATCAGTCCAATTCAATATTTGGACCGTCCAATCTGTTCAAATTCGTTTTGATTTAGAATGGTTTCAACCCAAACCCAATCCATTAACACCTATATTCTTATCTTATATCAGCGGACCAAATATTGACTTAATCAAATATAAATTCATTACGGATGGACTAGGTCCAATACAATCTAATAAATATTTTGGACTGGATTGGTCCAATCCAATACATCTTATCGGTCCCTCCAATCTGTCCAATCCTTATTATGCGATTGGACATACAATATGAAACCACACTTCCTCGAAATTAAGGCCTTATGGTCCGAAAAGGTGTGGCTAATCTCAAAGCACATCACATTAGCATCTAGTGTGGTTTTAGGATGAAATACAACAAATGACATGTTTTACATTATGGTGTATTCTTAATAAAATATGTTAATTTGCAACACATATATGACATAATAAATTGATACCAATACAATTGATGAATACATATATTTTCAACGTGTATGTGTTGGTCTGGCTGAACTGGCCCAAGATTTTGTGTTCCCTAACCAACCTTAGCTCGATCGTCCTGAAACGAGCCACACCCCTAAAAGAACTTGTTTTGTCATGTCTCATGGTCGGACCGTCCAGTCTGGAAAACCATTCAGGTTACCAGTTCCATTTTAGTCTTGAGCCCTTGAACCATTATTTTCTCAAAAACTTTGAATTGGTAAGCAATCCATTGGTCTGGGCGGTTGAACCGTCAACTCAAACAATGGTTTTGAGGCCAAATTTTATTTTAATTATTTTTTTATTTTTAAAATGTCAAGGCTAATATCCATTATGAGCTATGACCAGACAGTCGAACCTCTAACCTGACACCGGTGGCCAAAGGAGTTTCAGTTCTATCTAAATTTTTTATAAAGAAAATATGAATATTAGTTTTAGACAGTGTTTGGCATAAGGGTGTATCGAATCGATTTTTAACTGAACAATTTAAGCTCGAGTTTTCAAGTAATGTAAAAGTCAATTAGTTATTCAAATTCGAATTTAATAAAAAAAATAAGAAGGTAAAAGTCAATAAAAGATGGCTTCTGTTTATACGCTAATACGGCTGAAAAATATTTTCGATCTGACTTCTTAAAGGTGAGAAGGCCAATGAGACAAGCAAGAAGTTGCGCCAAACACAACCTTAGATAGTTAGATTGATTGGTAATCATACATAAATATCAACGAATCAGTGAGTCGGTCCAAGCACACCGCACACCAGAGTAGCTGAGAAGAGAAAGCCCCCACCAAACTAGAGCTAGTCGAACGCTCTATTATTGGTTCATTAGGGTAGCTACTAGCTAGGAGGATAAGGTCTATTGACCATTTGACCTCTATCGTAGATTTGCGTAGAGCCAATGTAGATTAAATGGGAAGAGGAGATCAGAAACGTTGAAACTCAACCAATCATGACCGCCTTATTTGTCATTAATTTTCTTCGTCTTAACCTTAGGTTAATCAATGAGACGAAGAATCGTGGAGCTCCGAGCTCGACGTTCAGACTTGACCAAGATATTGCTTGCTGCGATCTCTGATCTTGAATTCTACGGTCTAAAAGAACCTGATTTTGCGGCTCTTCTGTTGGTTTTTAGGACCACTTTAGACCAAGTCCAGTAATTTGGTGGGCAGAGGACCGCCTATCAGAGTAGTACTTCTTAGAAAAATGAAATGGGTCGGATCTATTCCTTCTGGAAGTTGGATTCTGCAGACAACTTCAGTAGGATTATTTCTCATGGTCTCGGGATCCGAATTAGATCTAAATGGAACGAAAATGTAGATCAAATATGTACCTGATTATTGAAACTATGTAAATGGATACAATGTTAAAATCCATGGGTTCGATTCTGGATCCGACACAAATTATGACATGAATATGCATTAGAGCATGTCATGGTTGGATACAACCTGCCGTGACCCGGGTATAGCACTCTAGGCAAAGCAATCCGCATATTGATCAAATCACAAATAACAAAACCAACGAATATTAAAAAGTAGGCAAAACACACCGAATCATCTATTATTTTATGCTACGTCAACGACTACAATATTATAATAGAAATAACTTTTAAAGCTGGGAAGAGCCAAAGATCTTTTTTATTAGAATTCCACTCAACAATCAACACCAACCATTGTTGTACTTCTTTTTCTTTTAATTTTTTAAATAAAAATAAAAGCAGAAAACCATGCTTCTTCGTTCCATCCGATTTAATCACGTTTGCCTAAATAATTATTTTTTGTGTAGGACCCACGATTGAAAAATCGTAGTCGACATCTTATGGTAACTTGGTCTCAACAGGCAACAATGCGGTGGTCTACTTGTCCTGCGCACACGTGAGGGATCGTTGGGATTGGAGGTAGCAACGTGCGCACGAAAGCTTACCAAAATTAGAAAGTTAGAAACGTTACGTTTCAGAGTCTACAACTATGACCACATTTCGTCAATTCAACTCTTGAATTTTGAGTCATGTCAAATTCTGCGCCGTACGATGGACCATCCCACTTATCGACGGTGTATCCTTTCGAGTTTCGAACACCGACATAACGACTCAAAATTGCTTATTAATAAAGCTAATTAATCTTTAATCAATCACATAATGGATCAAGATGGGCATGGGTAATAAAGGGATGGATCTTTGAACCAAAAAGGTTACAAAGCCGTTAATTACATTTGGGCCCACTATAGCTCCAAGAAATTCATTAGTTTAGTTTTTTTTTCATGCATCTTGTTTTATATTATTTGGCATGAAGTAATGAAATTACACCGGAGTTTGGTTTTAATTAACCAAACCCAAAACAAAATTAGCAAAACATATTTTCAGAAATGCTTTTGATGGAGGGTGATTTGGCCCGACCTCGTAGCACGAATACATGTGGGCATGACCTTGATTAAACAATGACTCAATATGACAGCGCAACGGACGTGACCACAACTCCGAGGGAAGGTCCCACCGAGTTCAGCTCGGCAACTGGGCGGATAGACTACTCGTTGGAAGTCGCCTTACCCGCACCCCCTTCCCGGGGTTAAGGTACTTCGGGGCGTCCCGAGTTCGGGGCGCCCTGACCTCTCTTGAGGCCCGAGCTCCTCCCAATGGACCTCGGGCCACTCCTAGACAGGAACGCACAGATCCATCTATGGACACCCCGAGGCACAGACACCTCGGGTCAGCCAGCTTGGCATAACTTGCTACAGGCAACTCGTCACTCAAGAGACAGCCCGTCGCAAAGTAATTCGTGGAAGGATAGTTCGGTATACCACAGGAAGGCTTCCTGTTCGACCACCATACTCGACAAATCTAGGGACAGCAGCCATGTCCCTCGTCAGATAGCGTTGCGCCTGTCACCTTTAGAAGGTGTCTCGCACCTGACAGGCACGTACCTCGCAACGATGGCCCAGCGCATGCCACCTCAGCCTTGCCTGTAACGGCTGTGACAGACTGACAGTGGCGGTTATACCTGCCCTGTCAGAAGTCAGAGGGCCTGAAGCGACGAAATTCTGTTATAAGAAACTGATTCTCAAGGAACGAGGTATCTTCGAACCACTGGCGCAATCAGCACTTTTGGCCTTCGTCTTCCCTTTACTTCTCATACAGAATACTGACTTAATCGTCAGAATGTTCCCACCGGGAAAAACCCCCCGGGAATTCTTCTTCTTCCTCCTCGTTTCAGGTACCTCTCAGGAGCCACGTGAGTGCTAGCTAGGAGTGACTGGATCACGCTACATCATTTGGCGACGTCTATGGGAAACGCTTCGAAAAGCCTTTCTCCAAACTTTCATGTCTCTTTATTCTCCAGAAACCCAACACTCATGGCTTCCTCTAGCAATGTCAGACGAAGCACGGAAATGGATAACTCTAGGGAAGAACCCCAACTTCCTACTGTCTATATCGGACAGTTCACCGTCCCCCTCTCGACGGACGGAATCCCCAGTTTGAGTGTGCCTCTTACATGGCACCTGTCGTCGCCCCACTCCCTGCTACAATTGGAGCGACGTTCACGGAACCTTCGGTAGAGCCCCCAGCAGCCAACCCAAATCAACTAGAAAACTTGATGCAGTGCATGCGGGCCATGCAGGCCCAAATGCAACAGTTCCAACAACTTCAGCACTATCAACAACATGTGTTGCACCAGGTCTCCCAGTATCAGTATCAACAGCAGTTCCCCCAGTTGCCTCAACCTCAGATTCAGCAGCCGTAGTTCCCGCCTCGGCACCCAGCCTCGCAGCAAACTAGGTCTCGCCGCCAGGACGAACGCCCCTCTGGCCAAGGAGAGCCCCCCAAAACCACCCAAAAAACCACCCCCCCCCGTGGCAGACGAGAGAGACTAGCTACGCCGGTCTGCCACAGGCGGACAGGTCAGGAGGACCCCAGCTCGCCAGGTCTACATCACCTTAGCAGTTGAAGTTTGAAACCCCGCTCCTTGAGAACCGGTTTGAGATCCCAGCAATAGACTCCAAGCAGGATCCCTCTGTCCGCAGTCATCACCAGCAAACCGAGCTACTTCCAGCACAAACCATTCTGGACAGCGCAGAGGTGAGCAGCACGAACGCCGAGCCCACCAAGAAGCAAAGACATCGTTGCCGAGCTCGCCGATCTGTCACCCGCCATTTGCCCAAGCTCAGGGGCAAAGAAGAGGTAAGCTCGGCCGAAGTCAAAGCTCCCCTCCTCTCAGTTCCACCCCCCTGTCTTCCGAACTCCTAGCAGTCCCAATGCCCAAAGACTTCAAGCTCCCCCCTCTTGACAAATATGATGGGTCATTTAACCCAATCTGTTTTTGAACTTCTATGTAAGTTTAATATGAGACTGAACCCAAACAAATGTGTATTCGGTGTGACCTAAGGCAAGTTCCTAACATACATCGTTAACTGGTGCAGCATTGAGGCCAACCCGGATAAGACTAAGGCCATTTTAGATATGAGACCACCCTGAAAGTTGAAGGAGGTTCAGAGGTTGAATGGCCGCATAGCCGCCTTGAGCCGCTTCATGTCCAAATCGACGGACCGTTGTCTGCCGTTCTTTAAGGCATTTAAGAGCAAAGGGTTTGAATGGACCCAAGACTACCAGCTTGTGTTCGACGAGCTCAAAAAATATCATGCTAGTGTGTCAATCTTAACCCGGCCCGGGGAGGTTGATGTTTTAGAACTGTACCTCGCGGCGAGCGACGAAGTGGTCAATTCAGCACTAATAAAAGAAGTAGATTGGGTCCAATGACCCATCTATTATGTTAGTAAAGTATTGCAGGGAGCAGACACGAGATACCCGGAGATAAAAAAGCTAGCATACGCACTGGTAATTGCAGCTTTGAAGCTATGCCCGTGCTTCCAAGCTCATACTGTTATCCTCCTCACCGACAAACCTCTGAGGCAAGTCTTACTTAAGTCCGAGGTCTCTGGTCGGCTGAAGAAGTGGACCATTGAGGTCAGCAAGTATGACCTCCAGTACAAGCCGCAAATTGCTATTAAGGCTCAAGCCTTGGCAGATTTCATCGTCGAGTGCACATTCAGCTCCGAAGTTCCCAGGCCGGTTGAGACCGAGGTCCCCTGTTCAGGTTAGCCCGAAGCTCCCAGGCTGGTTCAGTCCGAGCCTCGTGAGGTAGCAGCCAGTGTGGCATCTCTCCTAGCTAGGCCAAGCGTGAGCTGGGATGAGAAGCCAAGAATCCTTCATGTAGATGGCTCCTCGAACCAATAGGGCAGCGAAGCCAGAATAGTTCTGCACGACCCAATTAGTACGAAACTAGAGTACGCGCTACGCTTCGAGTTCGCGGAATCTAACAATGAAGCGGAGTACGAGGCGTTGATAGTTGGACTAGCCTTAGCCAAAGAAGTAAAAGCCAAGCACATCGTTATCTACAACGACTCCCAGCTCATGGTCAACCAGGTCACTAGCGAGTACGAAGCTCGTGAGCCGACCATGGTCGCCTACTTAGCCAAAGTTAGAGAGGCCCTGCTCAACTTCCAGTCACACTTCATCAGACAAATCCCTAGGTCAGAGAACGCTGAGTCCGACGCCCTGTCCAGGTTAGCCAGCACCAGAGACATTACCACAAGAACCGTGTACATAGAGGACCTGCCTCGGCCTAGCATTCTCGGGGGGGCAGAGGAGGTCGCTCCCGTCGTTCAAGCAAAGCCGAGCTGAATTGACTCGCTCGCGAGCTTCTTGCTACACGGGATGCTCCCTGTAGATCGCAATGCAACCAGAAGGGTGCAGCGCCATGTAGCCAAATATGGCATGATAGACGAACGATTGTACCGAAGATCCTACACGCTCCCCTACCTGCGTTGCTTGCAACCTGTCGAAGCCGAGCTGGTACTTCGCGACACTCACGAGGGTCTGTGCAGCAGACACATGGGGGGCAGGGCCCTCGCCCAAAAGGCACTTCGACAAGGGTATTATTGGCTAACAATGAAGGCAGATGGTATTGAGTTCGTCAGAAAATGTGACAAATGCCATAGACATGCCAATATTCACCACCAACCCGCTGCCGACCTCTAGTATCTCACCAGCCCAGGGCCCTTTGCATAGTGGGGCATCGACCTACTCGGGCCATTCCTGCCAGCAACAGGTGGAAGGAAGTTCTTAGTAGTAGCAGTGGACTACTTTACCAAGTGGGTAGAAGTCGAACCCCTCATAACGATTATAGCCCGAAATGTTCAAAACTTCTTTGGGAAGAACATCGTGTGCCACTTCGGATTACCTCGGGTATTGATTTCCGACAACGGCAAGCAGTTCGAGGACATCAAATTTCAACACTGGTGCCGAGACATGGGAATTTGACAGAACTTTACTTCAGTCGCACACCCTCAAGCAAACGGTCAGGCGGAAGTCATGAACAGAGCCATCCTCCGCCGGTTAAAGGCACAGTTGGACCGAGCTAAAGGATTGTGGGCAGATGAACTATCAAGTGTTCTATGGGCATACTCGACCACGGAGAAGACCGCCATGGGAGAAACACCCTTCAATCTCACCTACGGCACCGAAACGGTGATCCCCGCAGAGATCGAAGTACCTACGCTGCGACTAGAAGCATACAGTGATCAGAAAAACCAAGATGAGCTACGTACCAACCTCGAAGTACCTCGGGCATGGAATATTGTCAACCTAAGACAATACTATCTATAAGAATCGAGTATGCCACGAGCCACTCCCAAGGCCTAAGGGCCAAAATACCGAGCTAATATGACCTCGACACAATAGGACCCAGTCGCCTCTATGGCATGGGCAAACTCTGAGAGTGGGCCACGAGCCACTCCTCCAGCCTAAGAGCTGAAATGCTGGGCTAACGAAGAAACCTCAGGAGCATACAAAATTAAGTTACCCCATCAGCATGAACTAAGTACTTGCAGCGCCTGAGGTGCAGGCAGCTCGGGCACGAACCTTACAACAAATAGCCCGCCCTGGCATGCAAAGAGTTGGACCCGCTAAGGATAACAGACGGCAACCTACCTCGGGTGCAGACGAATCAGGCATGTGCCCTACTATGTCCCTCACCCCGGTGTACACGAGGCTACTCCTACTAAAAAGTTTGGGGCCACGATGGTCGTTAAGGAACACCCACTTGGGAAGTTCAACTCGATAGGTTAACAGCTTGGGGTGAGAACTATTTCGACAAAAATGAATTGCGCAAACTTTTGACAAAAGGAAAAAATTTCTTCATTGCAAAAAATTCATTACATAAATTCCATTAAGAATGTCTTGATTACAAGAAAGAAAAAGGGAGAAGATTAAGCTTACAAATACAGGGAGCAAACTACTTCGGAAGCTCGTTGCCTCTGTTAGGTACATCCTCGGGGGCAATAACTGGGTCAGCACCCTCTACTTCATCTTTGGCGCCCTCATCTTCAAAATCTGGATCATCTTTTGACTAACGCACGATGTCGTCAGTGATCCGTGAAGTGGTGACGACACTCATATCCAGGTCGGGGTAGAGGTGCCTGATTAGCCACCAACTGAGCTTGAAGCCCTTACGGTAGGCCTCCATCATCACGTCGTTAAACCTTGAAGAGTTGACGTATTCGATGATGGCTTGAGTTTTGGCCTCCTTGAGAGCACCCTCAAAGATCGCAGTCTTCTCTCTTATGTCTTCCTGGAGGTAGCCCACTTCGTGCTCCAGCTTCCCCTTCGCCTCCTTGAGGCCTTGCACCTCATGCTTCAAGGCATCCCGCTCAGCCTTGAGACTGTTCACCTCAAGCTCAAAGGCCTCTTGACCGACCTTGAGCCCGTTTACCTCAGCCCTCAACTTATATTTGTCTCGGGCCAACTCCCCATTCTCTGCCATTAACACCTCGATGAAGCTCTTCTAAGCCGAGGCGTCACTCTCCATGTGGTGGACCTGACAGCGAGCTGCCCTCAACTCAGTATGGGCTGCGCGAGATGACTTCTCAGCCTCCAGAGCCCACCTCAAGTGCCGATCTGATTGAAGAGTCAGGGCGCGAATGGCGGCGTTCACCTACAAAAGGGAAACCGGTCAAGAGGGAAATCAAAAAAAAGGGGGGGGGAGAGAAGGGAAGAAAAGAGAAGAGAGACTCACCACCATAGTATGAGTGCCAGCTCGGGCACCGAGATGACCAGGAGTGAGTTCAGCCCACTTGCTTACCTCCCCCGGGTATGCAGTCAGCTTGCTCTTCTCCAGGCTGCACTGGGGGTTCAGGACGGTTTGACTCCCCTGGCCATCCGAGCTAGATGTTGTCATCTCTACGTTGTGAGTGGAACTCTCAGAGGCCTCGGCGGCAGTTTCGGCAGGACGAGCCCCGACAGTAGCCCCTGCAGCACGAGCCTCGGCAATGCTCTCAGCAGCTGGCGCAGTGGGCTTGGCAACAGGTTTGGTGGGCCTAACGGCAGGCTCCGCTAGCACCTCGGGCCCCTGAGGCACCGCCCCTCCTTCCAAGTCGATGACAGGCTTCGCTACCACCTTGGGCCCCGAAGCTGAAGTCTCTGGAGGTTGGGCCTTGGCTGAAGCTTGCGGGGACTCAATGCGCGCCTTCTCTGCTGCACGTTTCTTTCTCTTCATCTGGCAAAAGAGCTTCTGGTTATCTATTCTCTCCGCCTCCATGGGACTTGCAGCAAGACACAGCTTTAGCAATCCGAAGTAAACATACGTGCAGAAAGCCGAAGTGAAGGAAAACCGACCCGGGCTCAAGCGGGCCTAGATGAGCTTCTCCTCGGATGTGAAGTCTTTATAATTCAATTCGAGTTGAGTCAGTGACTAGAGCACCTTCTTGGTCTTCCCGTCTAGGATGACACCGGAGTCTTGAACGGCCATCCTCCAATCAGTGGGGAAGGGTCACCCCGTGCTGCTCTGAACTACAAAGTAGTCCAATTTCCAAGCTGGGACTTTACTCGGGAGCTTGTGCATGAGCTTGAAACCCGGGCGGGGAGACAGGTAGTAGGACCGCCTGTGCCCGGGGAGAGCGTCCAAAGCACTCTTCTTTATGGCCAAAATTGTGCTAAGAATATCTAAATCTATGGAGAGAAAATGGTCAAAGCAAAGAGAGATGAACCCCACCACATTCCGTATGGAGTTTGGGTGGAGTTGGTCTAGGGTGATGTTAAAGTGTACCAACACCTCAACGATCAAAGGGTGAAGAGGAAGTCGGAGCCCGGCTATTAGTTGCTCCTTGAAAATCACGGTCTCGTCGGGACCGTGCTCCAATGGAAAGTTGCCGGTGGGAAGGCTATATGAGTATTCCTTAGGGAGGTGGAACCTCTGTATGAGGTCCTAAAGCCTCTCCGAAGTCATTATAGAAGGGTCGAACTGATCTGGCTCCCGACCTCGGTGGGAGGTGGACGCCAGGTGACCCGAAGCCACCCGTACTTCGAATGGCTGAGCAGCGGAGGAGCCACCCCGAGCCAAGGTACCCACCTCGGGATCGTCGATAAGGTTGTCTACACTAGATGACATAGTGAACTAAAGTGAAGAAACAAATTGAAAAGGGAAAGGAAGCTCGGGAGGACTCACCAAAAGAAATGCAACCGGACTAGGAGAACAGGACGAACTGGAAGACCCGAGCCAAGAGAACTCCGACGCGAGCTCAAACGCTAATGACGAGAGCTTTGTGGCGAACATGGTTTAGCACGTTTTTGACATCCGCGAAGTCCAAATCGCGTGAGATCCGCGCTTAATCCAGACGCGACTCGAGTCTTTTTTTATCAAACCAGGCACTAGACCGGTCCAACTGGATGGAGCGCACGACAAAGCAGCATGAATACCGACGCCAAATCCACCCGGCGTGTCATGACCTCCCCGCGTTGGGTCATCGCCACCAGCGCAGCGAGTGGGGGGCAATTGATGGAGGGTGATTTGGCCCAACCTTGCAGCACGGGTACACGTGGGCGTGACCTTGCTCAAACAGTGACTCAGCATGACAGCATAACAGATGTGACCACAACTCGGAGGGAAGGTCCCACCGAGTTCAGCTCGGCAACTGGGAAAATAGACTACTCGTCGAAAGCCGCCTTACCCGCACCCCCTCCTCGGGGTTAAGGCACTTCAGGGCATCCCGAGTTTGGGGCACCCTGACTTCTCTTGAGGCCCGAGCTCCTCCCAATGGACCTCGGGCCACTTCCAGACAAGAACGCACCGGTCCATCTCTGGACACCCCAAGGCACAGACACCTCGGGTCAGCCAGCTCGGCATAACTTGCTACAGGCAACTCGTCACTCAAGAGACAACCCGACGCAAGGTAATTCGCAGAAGGATAGTTCAGTATACCATAGGAAGGCTTCCTGCTCGACCACCGTACCCGACAAATCTGGGGACAGCAGCCATGTCCCTCGTCAGATAGCGCCGCGCCCGTCACCTTTAGAAGGTGGCTCGCACCTGACAAGCATGTACCCTGCAACGACGGCCCCACGTGTGCCACCTCAGCCTTGCCTGTAACGACTGTAGCAGACTGACAGTGGCGGTTATACCTGCCCTGTCAAAACTCAAAGGGCCTGAAGCGACGGAATTCTGTTATAAGAAGTTGATTCTCAAGGAACGAGGTATCTTCGAACCATTGGCGCAATCTGCACTCTTAGCCTTCGTGTTCCCTTTACTTCTCATACAGAATATTGACTTAATCGTCGGAGCGTTCCCGCCAGGCAAACTCCCCAGGAATTCTTCTTCTTCCTCTTCGTTTCAAGTACCTCTCAAGAGCCACGTGAGTGCCAGGTAGGAGTGACCGGATCGCGCTACATCAACTCCTAAATTTAATATTTTGAACCTAAACATTTAAATTTGAACCCGAATCGTTTACAAGTAAAAACCCTGCCCCTATAACATCGAGTCATATATTGGAAATATCTCCCGTACATATATATTAAATTGGTGAAAAAATATTTTCATTCGATTCTCATGTTTTTACAATGTATAGAGAGCTTTTACTTGCAGAGAATCTTGTCGCGTGTTGTTTTGGCATGAAACCCCTCCGGCACCAAAGACAAAACTTCATATAAAAATAACTTACCAGTTAGCATGCAATATAGGGGTCCCTAATGAAAGAAATAGATTAGATCTGGCAAAAAGTTAATCCAATCCGCGAACCTGACCCAACCCAACCCCAAAAAACAGGGTCAGGGTCTCATATTTTAGTTATCCGAATGTGAAAATGACCCAACCCGACCCAATCTAAAAAAAAATTAGGTTGAGTTGGGTTGGGTCATGGGTCAACCCACTGACTTGATTGTCAAGTCTAATTGGGAATATTTATGTATTATTGGAAGTTTTCACTCTTTAATTTTTTCTATTTAGTTTTTACTTTTTATTATTTACTCTTTAAATTGTTAAGTGTTCAAGTTTTTTATTTTATATTTAGAATTTTAAGATTAATTTTTTTTTAATTTTGACATTTTTTATGTAATTTTTCTTTATTTTTTTTAATTTCAATTTTTGGATGACCCAAATTGACTCATGGGTCAACCCTAACCCGAATATTTAAGATTAGGGTCTAGCATTTGATAACCCAACTCGAAATCAACCCAAAGTACCTTGACCCAACTCAAACCCAACCCACCCAACCCAATTGCCAAGTCTAAAATAAACAACAATATATTTCACTTTGTTATAAAACTTATCGGATAAAGTGGTTATTTCCCTCTTAAGTCTATTTGATTACACTCTTTATAGGTCCACTTGGATCTGAAATTTTAATCTGATCAACAAGTTATTGAATCGCGTAAACGTCCTAACGACCCCAAAAAAAGTAGAAGAATGGTCTGAAATGGTAAGAAATGATCTAAGGACCTACAATTCGAAAGAAAAAATGACTTTTCATAAAACACAACGACAGGAAGATATTCGTGCAGCCGGCCCCAAATAGATACATCATAAAGACTGTGTTCATCGAATAAATAATGAGGTTGTGTTTCGTTTGATAGAAACAAAGAGAGATAGAGGGGGAAGTTAAGATTCTTTAAAAGCCCGTTTGTTTTTTGGTAAATTATTTATCCATGTTTTTTTATTTCTCATATAAATAAGGTAATGACCATTTTAGCCATAAGACTCCATTATTAAAAAGGGTATTTTTATTTTATTCAAGTATGGGCAACTTTTTTTGTGGGAAAGTTATTTATCCACCTATGATATGGATATCCCGAATAAGTAATATTCATAAAAATAAACTTTCCCTGATCCCCACATAAATCTGAAAAAAGAATACGGAATTCTTGATCAATGGGAATCAAAACCCCATTAACCAATTTTCCTCTCTCAAAATCAAAAAAAAAAAAAACGCCCTAAAAAACTTTTCCCCAAATTTCTTTTTCTTTCTTAATTTCTATCAAAGCAAACGCAGCCTAATTGATTGAAATCACCAATTCTCCTAATAAACTGTTAAATATAAAAATATGCTCTATGATCTTATCTAATTAATAAGATATAATCAGATTCCAAATTTGTGAGATTTAATAAGATGGTTGATTAGGATCATGTAAAGTCAGTGGTCTCCATTCAATTTGTTTTTCCCCAACCCAAATAGTTAGTAGATATTTAATGGTAGAATTAAAACGGAAAGGTGAAGCCCAGCAGGCCAGCAGTGAACGCAATGTGTCCAGCTGGGCCGCAAAAATCCTAAGAAAGGCAAAAGGAGGCGAGGACTCTGCTTCCATGAAGTGACATAAAGAAAGCAACTAGGAGCTAATGGGGGCCTAGTGGGGGTCCAGTGTGCTCTCCTCAAGATTGGCCTGTTGGCTCTTATCCACACAAAGTCATAAACTTCGTCTTCCCACCCCCGTGCAAGGGACGGTACATATCTTCCTTCTTCCTCTATCTCTATGCCCCCTTCCCTTTTCACCTCTTCTTCTTCTGTACCTTTCACCCGCTATATTCTCTCTGGTCTGATTTTTGGAATTCGGAATCCCATCTTGGGCTCAGAGAGCGAATGAGAAAAAATTAGCTAATTCCCGTGATCAGACTCCAACATGAGTCCATCATGGGTCACATACATTATTACTAAAAAAGGGCCCACATACATGTTGTCCTTGCCTGCAGTATTACTAGATAAAAATAATTAAATATTTATTAAAAAACTCACTGTGGCAGAAGAAAACACATGTAAATCATGCCTACCCATAAAGAACACTTAAATAAATATTCATAATTTTGTAAAGAATAAAAAAAAAAATCATGGTTACGGGCCTAACAATAAGAACCAACAATATTATTCAAAATCGATGCAGATATCATAAGGATTTTGATCAATCAAAATCTTATTGAATTTTGATAAATACTATCCGATTGGTTCAAGTTTTTCTGATATCATGCTTTTCCAGTATCATACTCGAATTCTACTATTGAAAATCCATACTGCCGGAAAAACATGATACCGAAAGAGCTTTCACCAATCGAAATCCTCCTCTGAATTTTAACAAATATCATAGTCTAATCCTTTTATTTTGTATTTTACATACCACTTTTTTACTGATGCTTTTAATTTGTAAAATTAGTTTAAGTAACTATTTTTTTAACCCAACCTCCAAAAGTGGATGAAACTTGTTTTGCTTTCAAAAGCAGCCACTATGGCATATGTTTTGTGATGTAATGGTCACACATTGTATCAAGGTTTTTAAAATTGACCTGGGCAATGAATCGGTCAGGGGTCTGATTCCTGGGTTGAACGGTCTGACCATTCAATCGAATGAATGCCTATTCTAACAAGAAATAAAAAAAAAATTTAAAAATTGGCTAAATCATCAAACGGTTCAACCATTTGGATTAACGGCTTACTGATCAAATCAACAGTTTTGGGAGAAATAACGGTTCTGGATAAAACGAAACGGGTCACCTAACCAGTTCCTAGTTTTTTCGGTCCAACTATCCAGTCCGATCCAGTTTTAAAAATATGCTTTGTACTGCCACCTCAAATTTTCATTTGTAGTGTTCATGCCAAACAAGATTTCAAATCAATTTTTTTTTCTTTCTAGGTATGGGTTTCTGAGTCTTTCCTTTCTTTTTTTTTCTTTTTTTTTCTTTTTTTTTTTTTTATTATATGATTCTAGAAGGGGAGTTCCAATAATTTCACGTGGAATGTATCATCTACCAAAAAATACGCTTTGGTACTTAAATGTGTAATAACAAAATGATGTTTGTGAAAGACAGCATACCATAATGATTCAATGAATCAGCACCCTGAAATTATTAGTATTTGAAACATAAAAAACTTTATTCATTGTGTGGTGATTCTCATTTTTTTTTATACTTAGAATCCGTAATACTTAGATAAATATTCTGATAGAATAGATATTAATCCATCATTTTCTATACAAATTACATACACCCACTCTGTGCTTATGGGTTATGGGGTTGTGATATTGAGTTCTCCGACATTGCTTTAAAAGGCTTAATACTTGAGACAGAATCAATGGATTAGGCCTCTGTCTAAAAGACGTGTATGTCTCAATTCTCAAGGCATAAGGTGTGAAAAGGTATAAACCTCAACATTAAACTATTATTTAGTGATTTAATACAAAAATATATTTTATACATTTTTATAGTTTGAAATTTATGAGAGATATTTTAATAATTATATACCAAATAAAAAGAGTAAAAATAAAAAAGCCAAAAGGACCAGTTAAGTTCTCTTAGCATTCTAGGAAAGTTCAATGCAAAAAAAAAAAAGTCAAAGCAATTTTGATGATGGAGAATCTAGCATCTCAAATTTGTTATTTTCCTTATTTCTTTTTGTAATTGAATTATTTACTTTTTATTGTTTTTTACACATATCAAATAAACTAAGTTGTTTCCTTTGCTCAAAAATGCCGAGTAACCCATAAGTCTAATATCGATTATATGGATGATTCATTATATCTTCCCATTTGCGAAAACAATTTTATTGATGATGGAGATTTTTTTTTTTTTTGACCAAAAAATTATGATTAGTCATTTGAATTATTTGAGAATATTTCCTTTTGAAACTTGAAATGTAAATGGTTTATACTTGTTAATTGATTAACTATTATTTAGTTTAGTACTTAAAAGGCTAGATTTATTGTTTATTGTACTTTCTTATCATTCTAAGTTGGTATAGTATATGTTATTTTTATCATTTATAAACTTTAACTATTTTTTTCTTAATTGTTGAGGCCTACACCTCTCTTTTTGGGTCATTATGCCCTTAGCATTTTAAAGCCCCCCAACCCCAAACAACTACCCTTATTTTATTTTATAAGACTGTTTTACCCTTTTAACTTTTTTTTTAATTAGAATGGGTATTTTCTTAATTTTTGTCACTAATGATGTCACTCCATAGAATTTCGAATGGCAATTTGATATTTTCACAACCCTCTAAGGGTGTATATAATTTACCCTTTTATTATTTTTATTTATTATTTACATCCGATCCCATTTAATTAGTTGATGTTGTGTCTACAATGCACGATACATCAAACAGTAGCATATATCAGCCTTCTGAAAATGTAAACAATTTTTTTTCATTTTTTTTTGTTGATTTCAAATGAAAATATTTTACACTTTGTGTTTTTACTTTTTTACTTATTTGCTTAGCTGAGGCATACTTTAGAAACAAGAAAAAAAAAAAAAAACATTCATGTTGGAGAGAGAAAACACCTCCAAAAGACAAAATAATAGGAAAGAGCCCAATATCCAAGGCTTGGATAAAAATTAAATTACTTTTCGGGGCCAAACAAAAAACACTACCCCGGATCGTTTATTGGAGCATGGCCCACACTAGTGATGCTCCACAGTGATTTTGTCGCATTAAAATCATACGTAGTCCCATGAGAATGATTACACTGCTTTGGCGACCAGCGACGACAAGATAAGCTTCACCGGCCAATCACACCACTACTGGACCCATAATCAATTCCAAACATCCCCCCGGAACCTGAAAGGCTAAAACGTAAAACCTGCAACCAAACGTCCCCCACTATCTCTTCGGCGAGTTGATCAACGGCCGAACCGAACCGAAGTCTTTCTATTCTCTAGTTCTACCTTCCTGCGATGAGTATTACGACTGACGACTAAAGGTGCTGCCAATGAACTGACGTGGCCCGCTGCTTCGCTAAGACTCGTGACGTCAGACCAAATTCAATCAATATAAACCACGTGATCAATTCATCTTTTCTCTCTCTCTCTCCCACTTGCAGAGAGCGGAAATTTCAAAGAAACTCAATTAATTTTAATTTTTTAAACGAAAATCGGTTCAGTGCATGAACCTTTCTCTCTATTTATACCCTCCACACCATTTTCCTCCAAATTCGATTCTCTCATGTCTCAGGTCTTAATCCACTGAGAATCGCAGAGAGAAGCAAAACCAAAATCCCTCAAATTTTTATAAAAATTAAAAAAAAAAACCTAAATTCAAAAACTCAGAGAGGTTGGAAAAAAATGTACGGGATTAACAGTGGTGATTCTGAGTTTGCTGTTCTTGAATCGATAAGAAGACATCTGTTGGAGGAATCGGAAGCTTCAGCGAATTCGCAGATGAATGTTCAGGCGAGGAATCAAGGGCAAGGGCAAGGTCCCGTTTATTGCAGGAGCTCCAGCTTCAGTAGCCTCTTCCCTTGCTTGACCGACAAGTGGGGAGATCTGCCTCTGAGGGAGGATGATTCGGAAGACATGGTGGTTTTCGGCATGCTCCGGGACGCTTGTAATGTCGGATGGACTCCGTCACTCGGACAGGAAACGGCGGCATCCAACTTTAACTTAACTGGGACGCCGGTTAAATTGGAGCCTCAGGAAACGATGCCGGAAACGCCGATGGCGTCTGCAGCTGTAGCTCCCCCAATTTCGATTCCGTCGCTGGCGCAGCAGGAGAAGCCGAAACCGGCTCCAGCTCTGGCAGCTCCGTCGAAGGGGAAGCACTACAGAGGCGTAAGGCAAAGACCGTGGGGGAAGTTTGCGGCGGAGATTAGAGATCCGGCGAAGAACGGCGCCAGAGTTTGGCTCGGAACATTTGAGACGGCCGAGGACGCCGCGATGGCTTACGACCGAGCTGCTTACCGGATGCGCGGCTCTCGAGCTCTACTTAACTTCCCACTCAGAATCGGATCGAATGAACCGGATCCGGTGCGAGTGACCTCCAAGCGCTCCTCCCCGGAACCCTACTCTCCTTCTCTTTCGTATTCGTCATCGACGTCGTCGTCCGACAACGCCTCACCTAAGCGGAGGAGAAGAGGGGTGGTCAGTTCGGCTCAGGCAGCTCCTGCGGCGGCTCAAGCCGGCTTAGAAACGACGAGTCGATCAGAAGTCTTTCCAGTTGGGGCCCCACTGCTATGTGGCGAGCAGCTATTGGTCAGTTAGTTTTTGTATAGGGCTATAAAAAAAATATGCAGAGCACGAACAGTGGGAAAACGAGTTCATCCTTTTCCACGTTATTTTTTCAGGGACAATAGAAAAATAGAGACAAGTGTGTGAACTGTGAAGTGGTGTTTGGATTTGTGAATATTAAAAGAAGATTTGTTATTATTTCATGAGGTTTTATTCTAAAGTTTGGGTCTGAAAAAATCAAGACAAAGGGGAGAAAATGTGAGAGCAATGATCACAGAATGCTGGAAAATGGAAATGGGATCCAAAGTCCAACCTTGATCATCACACTTCATCTGAACTTGGCCCAAAACATGAAAAGACATTCCATGATTGATCCTGAGCTGGGCCTACCATTAATGCTTAATAATTCCATTATGACACCCTTAAATCTGGCCAACAAGTAAAAGCCCAATAGTACAGAGAAGCACCTGACGCAATTGGAATCCCAAGATGGGCTGAGTTGATGCAGGAGAGCCCAAGACGACTGGACCCTCTGGGCTTTACAGTTTTGTTGACTGATGTAGATAAGGCTGTGGAAAAAATAGGGAAAGGAAAGAAAAGGTAAAAAAACTTTTATAAATCTTGTATAGACTTTTCTACTTTTTCTTACCTTTTCCTTCAAACCAAACATAGCCTAAGGCAAAAACAATAACAAAACTGATCATTTAATCGTACCATGTGATAATGAGTAATGAAATCGTTTCATTTTTGTATTGAAACTTGTTTGTGACTTGTGAGAGAACAAGGGATGCCGGTCTTACTCGTTCATCTGGTGTGAAACCGTTGATTGGATGGGATGATGGTTTGGATTTTGAAACAGTTGAGAAGTTTTGTGAAAGCAAGAAATTGCTAATGATTGATTGAAGATGTTTAAAAACTACTTACTGACTTATTTCTATACTTGTTGGACCTAAGATGCATTGGCTTTGCGAATTATTTTTATCATTAGCAATAGTTAGTGATTTATAAACCAGACTGACAAGGACTTGGATAGAAGTAATAGAAAATGATTTAAGCACTCATAATTTAACAATTGGTATGGCATCCAATAGAATGATGAAACAAGATTCATGTAATCAACTCCATATAAATGGGACAAGGCTCCATCATCATCTAAGCCTTATTACAACTATATGGGATTGGCTACTTGAATTTTATTTCTCCATTCAGTATGTTACTTATTCGGGTAAATATACTTATCCGTGAAAGTGTTTCCTACGAAAGACTTACCCGGGTAAGTGAATACCCATGTTCTTTTATTTTCAAGGTAAATATGGCAATGATCATTTTAACCATAAAAATTCATTATTAAAAGAGGCATTTTTGTCCCATTCAAGTGTTAGTGACTTTCCCCCAGGTGGGAAAGTTATTTACCCACCTAGGAGTTGTGTAAACGATACCCAAGAAAATAAACTTTCACAGTCCCCACATAAATCTGAAAAAAAAAAAAAAAGAACATGAGTTTCTTGGTCAATGAGAACCAAAATCCCATTGTCCAACTTTTCCCCCTCTCAAAATCCAAAACAAAAAATATGTGATGAGTCTATTAGGTGGTATTTGATAACACTGAAACAGGGTCTAATATCTAAAAAACTGGCTTTCCAAAGGATGGATCTTGTTTGCATTAACATCTAAACCATACCTTTGTAAAGTGATAATAGGTTTAATTTGAAAAAGGTGGCTCATGTGAGGAACATTTTCAGATGTGTTTTAAGTAACTCATTATGACTAAAATGCCCTCCTTTTTTAATATTATAGACTTTAGAGGCCCTGAAAAGTGAAAAAGAAGGTTTTCTATTTTCAGATATCAAATCTATAAAAAACAGTTTTCTGCATTTTAGATAACAACAGAATTCAGTTTTATCCTATATCACCTTTCTGTTTTATTTCTGATTAGTTGGACCTAAGATGATGTAATTACTGGTCGCTACTGGCATCTAATTTTTGAAAAATAAATTAGAAAATGGATTTCCAAAGTTTGAAAGCAGTTTGAACTGTTTCTTTTTCAGTCATCTTCAGTCCTGTTTTTTTCTTTGCATATATCAAATCAACCAAAGCTTAGATGATATGATGATTTATTAATTGAAAAAATGCAAAACCTTTGACTAAAACATCTAAAGAAGAAATTTATAATCCGAGCCTCATCCCAACTATATGGGGTGGGTTACATGAGTCTTGTTTCGCCATTCCATTCTATTTACTGTCATATTGATTATGCATCACTTTGTGGAAATAGCCCAATATATCTTGCCTATTTATCACCACTGTTAAGAAATTTGCAATGATTGATTCTGTTTAAAATTGCATTACTTACTGTTTTATTTCCAATTGGTTAGACCTAAGAAAATTAAATTAGAGATGGATTTTCAATGTTGAAATTAAAACCCCTCTTTTTTTAAATTCTTATTTTCATTGGTGTAACAGGAAAAAAATTATAAATTAAACCCTTTTAGAAACCATTTATCTCGTGATAACTATGCTAGTTATTATGTTTTTTCTCTCGAATAAAATATATCATAGAAGAAAGAACACACTGTAACCCTACAAAACGTTATTGCTACAACATTCTTGTATTAAAAAAAAATAAGGGATCCTTCACCTTCATTAGTTAAATATGTTTTTAGGGAAATTGTCAAAAACTCACCATGAGTTTTCAGCATTTCTCTTAAACTCGTCACAACTTTTCAAAATGTCTAAAACTCACCATGTCACTAACTTGATGTTAAAGAGACTAACGGCTGTTAATATATTACCATTTTGATCTTCATAGAAAAATATAAAATATATACATATATAAAGTATATACATATATTTTAATATTTAGACATGAAAAAAAAAAAGAAAAAAGTTCAAAAAATATTTTCAAATATAAAATACATAAAAACACAGAAACTACAAAAAAATGTAAAAAAATATAGAAGTTGCACACAAAATAAAAAAATTATTTTCAAATTATAGAAACTATAGAAATTGAAAAACAAAAATCAGAAAATAAAAATTGTAGAAAAAACACCAAAAATTATAGAAAAACACAGAAATTGCAAATAAATAATAAAAAAAAACACTGGAAATTTTATAGATGGTAGAAAATAGAAAAATGTAAAAAATCAGAAATTATAAAAAAAAATAGAAATTATAACAAAACACTAAAAATGTAAAAAAATGAAAATTGAAAAATGAAAAAGACCATTTTCCTCTAACTCACCATTCAAGGGCGATTTTATTATAAAAATTGTTATTTATGCTGGCGTGGAGACCTCTGTTAAGAAACATTAACGGTGCACTAACGGAAGGTGGGGTTTGGAAAATAAAAACTTACTGACATGGTGAGTTTTAAATGTTTTAAAAAACTGTAGTCTATAGCGAGTTTAAGAGAAATATGAAAACTCATGGTGAGTTTTAGACAATTTCCCATATTTTTTTTAAATGAAAAAAACAAAAAATTATCTTAGTTGGTGGTAAGGAAACTATACATGGATTCTTGCTCTTTTGTAACGGGAATCACAACAAATAAATGTTTTTTCACTTTCCAGCATAAGAACACAGGAATGTATATGAAGGAATCGTGACGACCTTGGCTTCTAATTTATACAGACTGACCAACTCTGACCCACATTCATATATTTTGAAGAAATTAGATGATAATCCTCGGGCCTTTACGCTTCTTCCCTTAACCAATCAAGGAAATTGTTGGGGCGAAGGCATCATGCTTTTTTCTTGACTTTCTAGAAGCTTTTTTTTTTTCCTCACATCTAAGAAAAGGTACCTTCGGGTACAGAGGCTGAGAAACAATTTAGCCAGTGGGACAGGGGCCTGGGGAGAGAGAGAGAGAGAACATTGCACAATTACACATTATATTTGATTAGCAAGCATTTAGCAATTTCATACTAGTGTAAGCAATTCAACTCTCAGCTTCCTCTACACCACCGTGGCTGATCCATAGCCGTTAGATTGGAATTTTCAATTTTCCTCATTTGAGAATTGATCGGTTAAATCCAATCTTATCGGTCATCATCAACCTAGTGGAACGACAAGCCACGTGGCCATGTGGCGATGTGGGCCTGAGGTTTGTGTTTGTCGTCAGTGTCCACGTCCCCAACCAAGAGATGGGTCCACATCCAGAATGGCCCACGCACATGACTGATGACACATCACACATCACACATCTACGTTTACTAATTAATGGTTATTAATTATTATAGATAACTAGACAACGGTCAAAATCGAAGGATCAGATAGTAGAGGGGAGAGGGGGGCCTGGAATTGAATTCTGCATCGGGTGTATCCGTACTTCTCCGACAAAATCATCTTCTTCTCATATTCAATTCAAGTTAAAAACGGCGCACACAAGACCAGGCCAGGCCCTTTTATCCCTATAATAATAAATGCTCGAGTTATCAAAATCCAATCACACGTGCTGAGAAAACGCTTGACCCAACAACTCATTTGCCCCTTAAGTCTTGACTTTCAAAGTCTCAAAAATCAAAATCTGAATTCCTGAGGTGAGGTGGTGAGGTGAGGACTGAGGGTGGCTTTATTTTATTACGTACTATTATAAGTTAAGTTACAATATCCATTTCAAACAAATCTTATTACCATCTATGACCCTCCACCCTGGTTTCTAGCTTCTACCACAGGGGACCGGAGGACCACCTGAGGATCCGAAAGCCCTTCAAATTTGGTCTCCACTGGATCTGGATGTGACTACCATAGACTAGCCCTTCAGATTGGTCCACATTGTTCAACTCCACAGTTGATTTTACTTTTTCAAGGATGATATCTGTGAAACCATATTGGCAAACAAGCTTGCTCCGTATTTGGTTTACAATAAACACCCCCTTTTACCCGGGATAATTGCAATCTGAGAGGCCACAAAACAACCATGATTACAAGAAATTTGTAATGGGGTTTTATCAACCATCATTCATCATTAATCAAATCCAGTAAACCCCAGTTATTCTATCTCTATCTGAGCTGGAAAAGGCCAAAATTTCATTACTACCTTAGTTCATAGGTGTCTTACTTTGGGCGTGCGTAGGTAGCAGGATGAGTAATGACTGAACACAAAGTATTAAATCATATGACGATACTTGAGTATCATAAGCATCACTAGTTATTTTCTACGCAAAAGAACGCAAAGATCAAATGATAATATTTGAAATGTGGTAATTCTGAACTTCCTTCTAAGACAGGCACATGGCAATATGGTATATACACCACCAGCACCTTGTCTGAGGTTGAGCAGATAGACTATCTGATTTCAAAAAGATGGGTGACCTATCATCATCATGACCTCAAAACAACAAAAAGAATGAGAAATACAACCTTTCTGTGCTAAAAGTTGTACGATATTCCATCCACACCTCTAATCCAATCTCCGTGTCTGATCTAAATAGGAGTGGATAGAATGAGAAATTCAAACTTCAAATCACACTACCAATTCCAAATGCATGAATTCTAAATTTCTAATGGTAATGGTGTACACAGTATCAGAGAGGGCATGATGTCTCAACAGAAGACAGTTTATGATACCAGTATGCCATCCATGAAAATCTGAGAAGCCACTTGAAAACCTGTTCATGGGTTTCCTTCACTCTTATTCTTCATGATGGTTTCCTTAACTCTTTTCTGTCATGATATAGGTGGTCGTCTCCTGCATTTTGCAGTTTAGCAAGAGGATCAAAAGGCAGGATGAGTGTAAACCAAAGTATACATCTCCATTAAATTTAAGTACTAACGCAAGTACTAGTCATTTACACATCTATGGTCTATGTTTAAAAAATAATTACACATTTAGTTAATTAGAGTGGACAAACATTTATCAAGTCTTGAACAAATGAAGTATGTGAACAGAAAAGCTAATTGATTTGCTCACTTTCTTATGGTAATCAGTACCCAAATTATGTAATGACTTGCATCACAATCTAGGGAGCAAAGAGAGATAATAGTACCTCTTGGGTCGACTTCGATCTTCCTCATAGTCCATCACTCCACCAGGTTCAGAATAGAGGATCTCCTCATGACTTCGGAACTCCATGTCTGCCTGCTTACAGTGTGTAACTTCTGCCACCACGTAAGTAAGACAATCGACCAACATGTCCCAATATAAGCACTAATTTCTATAGTCCTACATCAATTACTTCCAGAGACATTTAGCTTCTAAAGTTTTATGCAGAGAAATCAGGAACAACCAAGCATTAATTGGTTCAACTCAAGAAATAGAAAATCAAGATTCAATTTCATATAATGTTTGTGACCATCCAATTTATCATATTTTTTAGTATCCGTTAATTATTATGCTTTAACTAAAGGTTCAACTGAATACCCAAGAAAAAAAAAAAAAAAAAAAACTAAAGGTTCAACTTGGGAGGGCTTGAGTTGAGGATTTCTTAAAAATTGAATGGGCCTGGCCAAAGGGCCCAAATTCGATGCTGAATAAATTCTTCAATTCAGGTAGCTGACTCACACCACCTTCCTTCTACACACAATCTCCCAGTTAATCATCTGATCCATCTTTTTAGTCCCTAGCTCCCATAGAAAGTCCCTCACTTTTTTTCTCTAACATTTTTCACCAAAAGAACTAGAATTATGAACATGGGAAAAAAATGAAAAATAGCAGGTAAGTTGGCAAGGGTGGAGTTTATTAGTGTTGTCTTCCTTCCAAAAGAAATGTAATTCATTTTCCAATTTGTTAGCTTTTTACAAATCTATCCACTATAGGGTTCCGGAAATTGCAGGTTCCAGGGTTCCCTCCTAATAGTAGATGTACACCTAGATGGTTCAATGGCCATTCCCCTCTAGCACGCCCCAACACCATAACATATCTCCCCACTATTGTTACATCCATGTTCATCCCCATTAAGTAGCTTTTCTAGAGATTGATCTTCAAGTTGGAGCCAACTTCAAAGCAAAGGAGTGTAGGTTCCCTCCTAATAGTAGACCTAGGTAGTTTACTGGACACTCTCCTCTAGTACACCCCAAATCCCAGCATATCTCCCCACTATTGTCTCATCCATGTTCACCCCCACTATGCAGATTTTCTGGAGATTGATCTTCAAGTTAAGAGACAAATTCAAGGGACTTATCAAAAGAACAAAAAAATCAAGGGACTTGACTAATAAGTGTAGGTTCCTTGCTCCTTCCTCTCCATTGTCCTTAACAATATTATGTCATCCGACAAAATACAATACTGCCACATCTCTCCCTATCCACCAACCTCTCACAAGACCTAGTCAGTTGGCCCCAGACAAAATCCAAAAACATCTGCAATGATGGTAAATAGGAATGGTGGCAAGGGATCTCCTTGTCTAAGATCCCTTCAAAGCTAGAAAGAAATCTTTCACAGATGCATTCACCAAAATCAAATAGTGACAAGATTTTAAGCATATCCATTTTCTCCATCTTTCTCTATAGTCACTCTTCTCCAAGGACCAATCTATCATGTCATAGGCTTTTTCTAGATCCAATTTGACACTCAACCTTGCCTTTGTTTTTCATATCCTGCACATACTCATGCTACCATGATTTGGTCTATGATTTGTTTACCTTAGGTTTAAAATGTTAGTGCCAATGAAAATGTCAAGCATCCAAATATAGGACACATGTCAGAAATGTGTCATATAGAAAGGTTATAAAAATAAAGGTAAAAGACGTAAACCTCACCTGAGGTTTCTCTTAAATACTGAAACCTCCCATCTGTTTACAAATTTGACTAAAATCTCCCCTGGTAAAGTTATGTCTAACATAGTAATTAAAATGTCTCTTTTTTGAATATTTAAATTTTGGAAACTCTGTCACCAGAGAGTTTTAGATATCAACGGATTATGTATTCTCAAGCACAAGGTAAGAAAAAGGAATACCTCTTTATTTCAGTTTGTCCAATGTGTAGCTAAGAGAAATTCAGATTTTGCATTAGTGCTGCTGATCATCCCCAGACCATATGCCTTGTTCAAACAAGGCCATAATGATTTTTTTTTTTATCAATAACACTTTCATTAACTCATCAATAGAAGAATTACATTAGGAAGACAAACACACTTATCTTCCAAAAACAACAAAGAACCTCAAGAAAAGGAAAAAAAGAAAGAAAACACACTATAGTTACAGCTTAGCCCAAAATAGTGAATCCCTTTCTGCCCCTTGTTTAGCTAAACCGTCAGCTATAGAATTAGCCGATCTTTTAACCCAACATATCTTAACTTCCATCTCTTGCACCAGCCACTTGAATTTCCTCCTCTCATTATTGCACTTCCATAAGCCATTGTGATCTTTTATCAGCCACCCTATCACCACCTCTGAATCCCCTTCAATTAAGAGTTTCTTGATGTTCAATTCCTTAGCTTTCTAGACTCCTTCCAAAACTGCAAAGATCTCAGCTCTAAGGGAGTCACCCACTCCAATTGGACCTGAGAACATGGCAGAAATTACCCCATTTTCATCCCTAAAAACACCCCCAATCCCTGATTGTCCCGGATTTCCCCTGCTACACCCATCAAAGTTTAATTTCACGAATCCACCAGGTGGAGGGGTCCAAGCCACACTCATTACTGACTTAGTCTGTGTGCAACTTGCAATTTCACCCCACTTCCTCAACATGTCATCCACAGTGTAATCTGTGAAAAGCTCCAAAGATTTCAGCCACTGTACCGCCCTAATATGAATGATAGCCCTCAGATCTGCTGCTCCTCTTTGAGCTTCTAAGAATATCCTGGAGTTTCTTTCTTCCCAAAGTATCCAACATACTGCAGCCCTTAGTCCTCTCCACATTGTCTTTCCCCTTTTTATCCACCACCTGAAAAGAGAAGGGGAACAAAGGCCCTGCAAGTCTGATGGGGGATTCCAGCTACATCCAAATAGGGACAAAGCCCATTCCCACATTGACCTCGCAAAATGGCAAGACACCAGGAAGTGAAAAACAGTCTCCCCATCCGCTTTACAAAGAACACACCATTGAGGTGACAAACAAGTATTGGGTCTTGATGGGGGGTGATTTGGCCCGACCTCGCAGCACGGGTACCGTGGACGTGACCTTGCTCAAACAGTGACTCAGCATGACAGCGCAACGGACGTGACCACAACTCGGAGGGAAGGTCCCACCGAGTTCAGCTCGGAAACTGGGCGGATAAACAACTCACCGGAAGCTGCCTTACCCGCACCTCCTCCCCGAGGTTAAGGCACTTCGGGGCGTCCCGAGTTCGGGGTGACCTGACCTCTCTTAAGGCCCGAACTCCTCCCAATGGACCTCGAGCCCCTCCCAGATAGGAACGCGCTGATCCACCTCTGGATACCCCGAGGCACAAACACCTCGGGTCAGCCAGCTCTGCATAACTTGCTACAGGCAGCTCGTCACCTCAGAGGCAGCCTGGCGTAGGGTAACCCGCGAAAGGGTAGTTCGGCCTACCACCGAAAGATCTCCTGCCCGTCCCCCAGCTGCCTCAACCTCAGCTTCAGCAGCCGCAGTTCCTGCCTCGGCACCCAGCTTCGCAGCAAGCTAGGTCTCGCCGCCAGGACGAGCGCCCCTCTGACCAAGCAGAGGCCCCCCAAAACATCCCAAAAAACCAGGCCTCCCTCCGTGGCAAACGAGAGAGACCAGCTACCCCGGTCACACCGCGAACGGACAAGTCGGGAGGACCCTAGCTCTACATCACCTCGGCAGTTGAAGTTTGAAACCCCGCTCCTTGAGAACCGGTTCAAGATCCTGGCAACAGACTCCAAGTAGGATCCCTCTGTCCGCATCCATCACCAGCAAACCGGGCTACTTCCTGCACAAACCATTTCGGACAGCACAGAGGTGAGCAACACAAACGCCGAGCCCACCAAGAAGCAGACGCCACCGCCGAGCTCGCCGATCTGTCACCCGAGATTTGCCCGAGCTCGGGGGCAAAGAAGAGGTAAGCTCGGCCTAAGTCAAAACTCCCCTCCTCTCAATTCCATCCCCCCCGTCTTCCGAACTCCTAGCAGTCCCAATGCCCAAAGACTTCAAGCTCCCCCCTCTTGACAAGTATGACGGGTTGTTTGACCCAAATGATCATGTAGATGCCTTCCAGTCACAGATGCACCTGACGAGAGCCAGTGAGTCGTGCATGTGCGTGGCCTTCTCCACTACTTTCAGAGGAGTAGCTCGTACATGGTACCGGAACTTGGTACATGGATCGATAAGAAGTTGGGCGCAATTCGCAGAGGCCTTCACGTCCCACTTCGTCACCAACAAACGGTGTCTGCGAACTGAAGAAAGCCTCCTCAGCATAGTGCAGAGAGAGGGAGAGTCCATCCGGGGCTATATCAAGCGGTTCAACGATGCTTGTATGCAGATACCGCACCTGGACCCCGTCGTACGCCTTGCAGCAACCAAGAAAGGCGTAACACACAAAGAGTTCAAATGGCACATGGTCGTCAACCAACCAGCAACCATAACCGAGTTTCTGAAGCTCGCGAACAGGTTCATAGCTACCGAAGAGATCAACCAAAAGGGCGAGGGCACGCCCAAAAAAAAGAAAGAGGGAAGGAGAGCCTTCAAGTCAAGGGGACAGCCGAAAGAAAAAGGATACAGCTCGGGGGGCAAAGCCGGGTCAATTGTTCCGAGCTCTTGTAGCGGACCGAGCTGATTACACCCCACTGAACGCAAAGCGGGCCGAAATCCGGATGGCGATCAAGGACGCCCCGTACGTGAAGTGGCCACCCCGTTTGAGGGTGAATCCCAATGAGAGAAATAAAAATATGTATTGCAGTTTTCACAAAGATCACGGTCACAGTACCGAGAGTTGTAAAAACCTGCGCGACGAGATAGAGAAGCTCATCCGTTGCGGATATTTGAGAAACTTTGTACAAAATAATAATATCAATAGTAATGAAACAGGTCGACAAGGGGAGCACGGTAAGGATGCTCCCGAGTCCAGCAGCAGGCCGGCCGAACAACCGCAGAGGCAGCCTCCGGAGGAGAGGCCAGTTCGGGGGAGGTTCAATCGTTGCGGGTTGCACTTCAGCAACAGCTCGAATGTCAGTTCGTGAGGCCACCCGAGAAGAGCAGAACCCCCCAAAGCGGCCGAGGACAGAAGAGCCAATTTTCTTCACAGAAGATGATGCACGAGGGGTCCACTATTCCCACGATGACATGCTCGTAATAAAGATAAGAATCAACGACTTCGAGGTCAGGCGCGTACTCGTTGACTCAGGCAGCTCGGCCGGCATCCTCTTCAAAACTGCGTTCAACCAGCTTCAGTTGCAGAGAAGCGACTTGAAGCCTACAAACACTCCTTTGGTGGGCTTCAGCAGAGAAGAAGTCCGGCCCCTTGGGAAAATAACAGTACCTGTTGAAGTCGACACATGGCCTTGTGTGGTCAGATTCAAACACGACTTCCTGGTGGTCGCGACCCCCTCCCCTTACAATGCCATAATAGGTCGACCGATCACCCATGTCCTACGGGCGGTGGTCTCCACTTGCCATTTTTGGCTATGAAGTTCCCAACAAACTTCGGTGTGGGGTAGTGCGGGGCGACCAGCTTGAGTCCCGCAAGTGCTATGTCGTCGCCCTGAAGGGAAAAACCAAGGTGAACGACGGCCTCGAACTGAAGCGGCCTACGGAGCAAGGCGAAGAATGAGCCGCGCCCACAGAAGAAACAGTCGCGGTCCCGACCTCAGCGGCAGACCCAGCTTGGACGCTTCAGATCGGCGCTTCCATCCAGAAGCCTCTACAATCCGAACTGGTAAGCTTCTTACTTCAAAATTTAGACGTTTTTGCATGGTCTGTGGCAGAGATGCCCGGTATAAACCTCGAACTCATAACTCACAAGCTGAATACTGATCTTGTATTAAGGCATGTTAGAAGAAACGCAACCTAGCTCCGGAGCGGTGGAAAGCGGTCGACGAGGAGGTCGAGAAGCTCCTCACAGTTGACTTCATAAGAGAAGTCCATTACCCGAGCTGTGTAGCCAACCCCGTCCTAGTAAAGAAGGCCGAAGGCAAGTGGCGCATGTGCGTCGACTACACCGACCTAAACCGGGCTTGCCCAAAAGACTGTTTCCCGCTCCCCAGAATTGACCGCTTGGTGGACGCGACCTCAGAGCACGAGTTGCTAAGTTTCTGGGATGCCTATTCGGCCTATAACCAAATCAAGAAGGACCCGGCAGACGAAGAAAAGATTGCATTCATCACGGAGTTCGGTCTGTACTGTTACAAGGTTATGCCCTCCGGGTTGAATAACGCAAAGGCAACCTTTCAAAGGCTTGTAAATAAATTGTTTGCGCCGTTAATCGGCAGAAAAGTAGAATGCTATGTAGACGACATGGTTGTCAAAACTCAATTCTCACATGAATTAATACAAGATTTGCATTCTGTTTTTGAAATTCTGTGTAAGTTTAATATGAGACTGAACCCAAGCAAGTGTGTATTCGATGTAACCTCGAGCAAGTTCCTAGGATACATCATTAACCGGCGCGGCATTGAGGCCAACCCGGATAAGATTAAGGTCATTTTAGATATGAGACCACCCCAAAAGTTGAAGGAGGTTCAGAGGTTGAATGGCCGCATAGCCGCCCTGAGCCGCTTCATGTCCAAGTCGGCGAACCGTTGTCTGCCATTCTTTTCGACAATTAAGAGCAAAGGGTTCGAATGGCCCCAAGACTGCCAGCTCGCGTTCGACGAGCTCAAGGAATACCTCGCTAGTGTGCCGATCTTAACCCGGCCCGAGGAGGGCGATGTTTTAGAACTGTACCTCTTGGCGAACAACGAAGTGGTCAGTTCAGTACTAATAAAGAAAGTAGATTGGGTCCAACGACCCATCTATTATGTTAATAAAGTGTTGCAGGGAGCAGAGACGAGATACCCGGAGATAGAAAAGCTAGCATATGCACTGGTAATTGCAGCTCGGAAGCTCCGCCCGTACTTCCAAGCTCATACTGTTATCCTCCTCACCGACAAACCACTGAGGCAAGTCTTACTTAAGCCCGAGGTCTCTGGTCGGCTGATGAAGTGGGTCGTTGAGCTCGGCGAGTACGACCTCCAGTACAAGTCGTGAATTGCCATTAAGGCTCAAGCCTTGGTAGATTTCATCGCCAAGTGCACATTCAACTCCAAAGTTCCCAGGCCGATTGAGCACGAGGTCCCCTGTTCAGGTGAGCCCGAAGCTCCCAGGCCGGTTCAGTCCGAGCCCCGTGAGGTAGCAGCCAGTGTGGCATCTCTCCTAGCTAGGCCAAGCGCGAGCTGGGATGAGGAGCCCTGAATCCTTCATGTAGATGGCTCCTCGAACCAACAGGACGGCGGAGCCAGAAAAGTTTTGAACGGCCCAAGTGGTACGAAACTAGAGTACGTGCTACACTTCGAGTTCGCGACATCTAACAATAAAGCAGAGTACGAGGCGTTGATAGTTGGACTAGCCTTAGCCAAAGAAGTAAAAGCCAAGCACATCGTTATCTGCAACGACTCCCAGCTCATGGTCAACCAGGTCACTAGCGAGTACGAAGCTCGTGAGCCGACCATGGTCGCCTACTTAGCCAAAGTTAGAGAGGCCCTGCTCAACTTCCAGTCACACTTCATCAGACAAATCCCTAGGTCAGAGAACGCTGAGTCCGACGCCCTGTCCAGGTTAGCCAGCTCTAGTGACATCACCATGAGAATCGTGTACATAGAGGACCTGCCTCGGCCTAGTATTCTTGGGGGGGGGCAGAGCAGGTCGCTCCCGTCGTTCAAGCAGAGCCGAGCTGGATTGACTCGCTCACGAAAATCTTGCTACACGACACCCTCCCTGTAGATCGCAATGCAGCCAGGCAGCCAAATACGTCATGATAGACGAACGGCTATACTGGAGATCCTACACGCTCCCCTACCTGCGTTGCTTGCGACCTATCGAAGCCGAGCTCGTACTCCACGACACTCATGAGGGTCTGTGAGATGGACACTTGGGGGGCAGGGCCCTCGCCCAAAAGGCACTTCGACAAGGGTATTATTGGCCAACAATGAAGGCAGACGCTATTGAGCTCGTCAGAAAATGTGACAAATGCTAGAGACATGCCAACATTCACCACCAACCCGTTGCCGACCTTAAGTATCTCACCAGCCCATGGCCCTTTGCATAGTGGGGCATCGATCTACTCGGGCCATTCCCGCCAGCAACGAGTGGAAGGAAGTTCTTAGTAGTAGCAATGGACCACTTTACCAAGTGGGTAGAAGTCGAACCCCTCGTAACTATTACAGTCCGAAATTTTCAAAACTTCTTTTGGAAGAACATCGTGTGCCACTTCAAATTACCTCGGATATTGATTTCCGACAACGGCAAGCAGTTCGAGGACATCAAATTTCAAGACTGGTGCCGAGACATGGGAATTCGACAAAACTTAAATTCAGTCGCACACCCTCAAGCAAACGGTCAGGCAGAAGTCACGACCAGAGCCATCCTCCACGAATTAAAGGCACGGTTGGACCGAGCTAAAGGATTGTGGGCAGATGAACTACCAAGTGTTCTATGGGCATACCGGACCACGGAGAAGACCGCCACAGGAGAAACACCCTTCAATCTCACCTACGGCACCGAAGCGGTGATCCCCGCAGAGATCGAAGTACCTACGCTGCGACTAGAAGCATACAATGATCAAACAAACAAAGATGAGCTACGTACCAACCTCGATTTAATCAACGAAGTAAGGGACCTCGCGTACATCAGGACCACAGCCTACCAGCAAAGAGTAGCTCGGTACTATAACGCCAGGGTCAAGATGCGGAACCTCCGCGTTGGCGACCTGGTCCTTCGTAAAGTTATGGTACCTGAGCCCGGCCTTGGCAAGCTCGGGTCCAACTGGGAAGGTCCCTACCAAGTGAAGCGAGTGCTCGGAGAAGGAACGTACGAGCTCAAGACCCTCGAAAGGAAACAAGTACCTCGGGCATGGAATATTGTCAACCTAAGACAATACTATCTATAAGAATCGAGTATGCCACGAGCCACTCCCAAGGCCTAAGGGCCAGAATACCGAGCTAATATGACCTCGGCACAATAGGACCCAGTCGCCTCTATGGCATGGGCAAACTCCGAGAATGGGCCACGAGCCACTCCTCCAACCTAAGAGCTGAAATGCTGGGCTAACGAAGAAACCTCGGGAGCATACAAAATTAAGTTACCCCATCAGCATGAACTAAGTACTTGTAGCGCCTGAGGTGCAGGCAGCTCGGGCACGAACCTTACAACAAATAGCCCGCCCTGGCATGCAAAGAGTTGGACCCGCTAAGGATAACAGACGGCAACCTACCTCGGGTGCAAACGAATCGGGCATGCGCCCTACTATGTCCCTCACCCCGGCGTACATGAGGCTACCCCTACTAAAAAGTTTGGGGCCACGATGGTCGTTAAGGAACACCCACTTGGGAAGTTCAACTCGATAGGTTAACAGCTTGGGGTGAGAACTATTTCGACAAAAATGAATTGCGCAAACTTTTGACAAAAGGAAAAATTTTCTTCATTGCAGAAAATTCATTACATAAATTTCATTAAGAAAGTCTTGATTGCAAGGGAGATTAAGTTTACAAATACAGGGAGCAAACTACTTCGGAAGCTCGTTGCAATAAGGCTCAAAATATTGTCAAAGTCTGAGTCCCTCAAATCCCTTCTTAAACCCAAGTTCCACCCAATCCCAAAAGTGGAAGAGGACGGGGTGGTAAAAGACGAGATTGGCTCATTTTTCAAAACAGAAAGAGCATACAAAGAAGGAAACTGATCCTTTAGAGGGGCACTCCCCACCCAAGTTTGTTCCCAAAATTTATGGAGTTACCGGAATTCAAATCATACCTGATGTTGGGGGAGAAAACTGGTAGAACAAGGCCATAATGATCAAGTGAAACAGAATCCTTCCTTTCAATTTCAAGCTTTTTTTTGTACTTGAGAGAGCTCATATTTCCTTATTCAGCCCATTTTTTATTTTTGTTTTTCAAGATTTTTTATATCTTCTTCAGAAAACAATGTCTGAAATGCCAATTTAAAATCTTTTGATCACAACTAATGTTTAATTTTGAAATTAATAAGTGGGTTCTTGATTCACAGAAAAACTGTAGTTACAATTATTCTGGAGATGAAGATTCAATCAAGTTGATCGACTTGAAGGATCATATATTTTAATACAAAAAGGAAGAAAATGAACAGTTCAATAAGCCTTTTATCACGGCTAGATTTGATTGATGCCCACTAACAAATGCAAGTCAAGACTCGAGAGTTCCAACGTTGATACATAAAAGAAGAATCATGTGGTCTCTTGTTTCTCCCTCCAACTTTGAGATTAAGATAAAGAGTGAATTATGGAACTTAGGAGAGAAAAGAGAGAGAATTCATTAGTTCAATGGACTCACTAGGAGTTTTGTTTTCGGAGAAATAAATGCAGATGATCCTAAGTGGCAAGAAATGATTCTTGAACCCAGACCTCTTTCAAATAAGAATTGTCATAACAGACCTTCTAGGATTTTAGGTGGTTTTTTTGAGTTAAGGTAAAAGGACCATAAGAGGGCAACAAGTGATATCATGTGGAAACGGATCTTGACAAATTGTTAACAGAGGGAAGGTCCCTGTCCCATAATTTCACCTGACAGGGAGGTTTAAGTCCAACCTGAAAAGAGAGGGAAGTCTTAGTATTTAGGATAAACATTAGGTGAGGCTTAAGTCTTTTACCCTAAAATTTATAATGGAAACATTGTAAAATATATAGAAATATACATTGATATTTTATGAAAGAAGCAACAGAAACACCCTTTTAGATTATTTTGTTTCAGATCATCAAACAAAGCCATAACACTAAGGTTAATAGACAAAACACTACTCCTTTAAGAGTTAAAATTGCAAGATAAGTTCAAGCAAAAATTGGACGTAAAGAAAGTGAAAATGATTCTCATAGTTTTTTTTATCAATAACAAGAACCTTTATTAAAGATATGAAACTATGTGAGGATTAGGTACAAAGGGGAGGTAAAAGGACTTAACTCCCCACCAAAAAAAAAAACAAGGAAAATTCAAAAATTAGCCCAAAAAGTCAAAACCCTATCCACCCCTTGCTTTGCTAACCCATCAGCAAAAGAATTAGCAATCCTTTTCACCTAGTTGTAATGAACCACAATATCCCTACTCATCCAGTTAAATTTATTCTTCTCATTGTTATAACTCCATAATCCGTTGCCTCCCCCCTTTAGCCACCTAATCACCACCTCCGAGTCACCTTCAAGAACCAAACATCTGATGTTCAACTCCCTTGCTCTTTGGATACCTTCTAGGGCTGCGAGGATCTCAGTCCTAAGAGAGTCTCCTTCCCCAATTGGGCCTGAGAACATAGCAATAATAGCCTCCGCCTCATACATGAATACTCCCCCAATCCCAGAAGGCCCTGGGTTCCTTATACAGCTACCATCAAAATTCAATTTTATGAACCCAGGAGGAGGGGACCACGAAGGACTACAGGTCCTCTTACAGAGGGCAAAGTAGGCTATCTCCTTCCAATTTCTCACCACATCAGCCATAGAATAATCTGAGAACAATTCCATAGTTTTCAACCAATGTGCCACCCTTAACAGGATTATATCTAATAAGTTTCCAATGGTTCTTTCCTTATCTGAAAATATTCGTGAGTTTCTTTCTTCCCATAGGGACCAGCACACTGCAGCCCTAATGCTTCTCCACATAGTCTTCCCTCTATTCTTCGGCCATCTAAAAAAAGATGGAGAGAACAAGCTTTGGACAGGGGAATCCAAACACACCCAAAAAGGGAAAAGACCCACTCCCAAACTGATTTAGCAACCGAACAAGTGACCATAAGGTGGTAACCAGTTTCCCCATCAGCTTTACAGAGAGTACATCTATTAGGAAATAAACAATAGTTGGGTATCTTCTTCTAGAGTAGGTCATTTGTGTTAATTCTTTCCAGGAAAGTTTCCCAACAAAAACTACCAACCCGAGGAGGAATGGGGCCTACTCCAAATTTCTTTAAACGGGAAAGACAACCCAATGGGACCAGAAGGATGAGTTAAAGACTCGAAAAATGAGGCACAAGAGAAAACACCTAAAGAGGAGGGAACCCAAAATCTGGTGTCCTCCTTAATGGGATCCAGGAAGACATTTTCAAGGATGGCTAACAAAGACAAAATGTGGTCCAAGTCTGTGTCCCTAATTGCCCTTCTCAGCCCTAGGTTCCACCCAAACCCTGAAGGAGAGTCTGAGGGGGTTAAGAAGGAAGAAATGGGTTCATTTTTCAAATCAGAAAGAACATACAAAGAGGGTAATTGGTCCATTAGAGGTGAGTCCCCGACCCAACGTTGTTCCCAAAATTTTATTTTATTACCGAAGTTAAAACCATACCTGATACAAGGGGAGAATATTGAAAGCAGTTTGTGTATGGCTGACCAAGGATAAGCGGTTGTAGTCCTTGCCAAGATTCCAGGTTCCCAACCATTGTCTTCCAACCCATGTATACTAGCCACAATCTTTGTCCACAACTTGTCTCTTTCCAACAGAAACCTCCATAGCCATTTCCCCAACGATGCCATGTTCCTCTTCCTAAGATTCCCAATCCCAATACCTCCTAGCTTTTTACCTCTAGTTACCACCTCCCAACTCACCCTATGGTCCCGCTTCTCCTCTCCAGGTTCCCACAAGAAATCCCTCATAAGCTTTTCCAAAGTGTTAGAAACCTTTGTGGGGATCTTAAACATAGATAGGAAGTACACAAGAAGATTAATTAGGGTTGATCTAATCAAAGTGATTCTCCCCCCAAGGAAAGATAATTTTTCCTCCAAGAGGCAAGCCTTTTCCCAAATCTCTCCACCACTAGGTTCCAAAAGCTTACCTTCTTAGGGTTATCCCCTAGGGGGAGGCCTAAGTAAGCCATCGGCCAATCCGATGTTGCACACCCTAAGACATCTGCATACTCTCTAAGCTCCCTCTCCTCCAGATTCATACCCGCCAAACTACTTTTATCCAAATTCACCTTGAGATTGGATACCCGCTGAAAGAGTTGTATTCTCATAGTTTTTCATTGGTAAAAAAAAAATTCTAATACAAAACCAAATAACAAAGATAAAAACTAAGATTTAACATCACTTCAAAAAGAATTCGAGCTAGCTCAAAGTGGTCATCATCCTTATTAAGCAAGCAATAATACTACTGCTTTACATATTTGCAATACAATTGCTTACTCATCATGCTATAATCCCATCTATGCAATCCACATAGTCTTCGTAATTTTCATTGGGGAATGTCAATTTCCAGTAATATTTAGTGTCAGTACCCATGGAAATGGAAATATGTTTTTTGATGAATGATAATAAATTTATTAATTCAAAAGCTGATTTAGAGTGAGTTCATACATTCCAGGGAGAGACGTGAGCTGCAGCCCCTCCTTGAATCTTACAAGTAAACTAGGAAAGAAAAGCAAGAATCACAACTAAGCCCAAAACAATTCTTCCCTATTTACCCCTTGCTTGGCTAACACATCAGACAAAGTATTTGCTGATCTCCCCACCCATTGTACAGTGAACAACATATTCCTTGTCAACCAACTAAATTTCTTCATTTCATTCTTGTAACACCACATAGCCTCTTCAGGATTTTTCAACTAACCCACCACCACTTAGGAATCCCCCTCGATTGTTAGGTGTTGTACCCCCAGCTGGTTTGCAAATTGCACCCCTTGTACAGCACTCTACCTCAAACAAAGGCCCTTTGGGGTTGGGAAAGATGGCAAGATGATCTTGAAACAAAGTGAGAGGACTTATGATATTGTATAGAAGCTTCCAACCAAACTAAAGGGTCTGATTTCCTTGGGATGGACAGTTTCAAATTTCTTGGGGATTAAAGTCACAAAAGTGGTCCAACATTGATGATACAACTAAACCCTCCAAAAGAGGCTTGTGTTGAATAATTCATCTGATGTTGGGATTAACTGAGCATTCTTTAAGATAAAAGTCTCAACAGTATTAGAACTGGCAATGACTAGTATTGTAGTAAAATTGGCAATAGTGATAATGGAAGATCTAATGTTGATAATTTTGAATCAATTGATAAGACAGGCTTTTTTCGCAAGCTGTATGTTTTCAGTATTTAAACATAGATAAAAATACAGGAGGAAAGAGCTGGATTTGGAACTGCATGAATAGTCTTACATTAGAGGGTTTCTTGAATTATTAGATGATGATATTTCTTATCTACTAAAATGTAGGGACTAGAGACGAAGAAAATCCATAATTTTTTTCTTTTCTTTTTAACTAATAAAACTTGAAACCATCTTCTAACAAGTTATCATTACATGTTACCATTTCAAATATAATTCCAACTTGGGACAGAATGGTAAGTACATTTCAAATTCCAGAATGCATGGTCTACATTAATGTGTAAGATCTTATTTCCTAATATACCTTCTAGGACCGCTCCTGCCAAACCCCCCAAATTAAAGAACAAGGGTTAATAAACAGGTCTCTCCTCTCCCCTCCTTTTCATCATCCCGTCAAATAGAGGTTTCTCTCTCTCAAATATCTTGCTTCTGCCTTTATCTCATGACTGTCAAATTGTGAAATTGTATTTCGATACAGAAAAGCATTACCATCCATTTTCCAAAGGATATGTATACTATCGTACCAACAACCTATATACTTTATTTTTAAGAACTTATATATTTGCTTAAAGAATTAAAACCTCAAAAATTAGCATTAGTGTTGTAGCATATAATAACTAGAAGCAGTATCTGAGCCACTGCTCTACATTAAGTCCAAAAACCAATAGATACCTTAATCCATGGTGACTAGCCATAATGCATAACTCATACTGGTTACTGCCAAAAAAATCAGGCTTGATAAAGACTTTAATCCTTGGAGTTTTGTCTATGAAAAATTGAGTTGGAATCATCTATTTAGCTCCCTCAAAGGCAACTAATAACTGCCAGCATCATCATGATCAGTATTGATGTGGTCCATCAAAATTGGTCCAATATTACAAATTGGATAAGAAGATCAAGAGTCAAAACCTACCAACTTTGATGACCTGGACCTTTGGTGATTTGGTACATCACTTAAATAGCCTGGATTTGGTTCAACACTTGAAAAGACAAGAAGCATATCTATCACTTCATCGACAATTCCACTTCCATGACCTAAGATTAGTTGAAACCTTTGCACATCACTTGAATTTGGTGCATCACTTACATAACCTGGATTGGTCCAACACTTGAAAAGACGTGAAACATATATATTGCTTCATCTACAATTCCACATTAGATGAAACCTTTGCACATCACTTGAACTTTCAAGGATAATTGACTTTTTTGAGGATTCACTTTATGGTCTAGATATTTGATTAAAAGATCATGACTATAAATTTTTTTCTTAACATTATTAATAGAAAAGGGTAAAATCATCCTATACACCAAGAAAAGGGTATTTTAACAAAGCACCTAGCATGCATATAAGCATTTTTTTAATCAGTAAAAAAATCCATTAATGATTTATAAAAATTATGACATTTAGTACAGATTGGCACATTCAACAAACCCTTCCCCCTTCTCAGATTACATATCTTATAACTTTGCCCAAAATAGAAGATGCCTGTCAACTCCTTGTTTTGCAAGCACATCTGCCATCCCATTTGCAGTCCTCCTTACCCAACTAAAAGTTGCACTGAATCTTTTTGCTAGAGCATCAATTTCCCTAAAAGCTTGTCTGTATTTCCAAAGGGTTGAATTGATTCTCTTTGTCCAAGCAATTACTAATTGCGAGTCTCCTTCAATTTCCAGTTCCCTAATTTCAAGTTGAGCAGCAAGTCTCATTCCTTGTAGCAGAGCCCATATTAGCATGTTCCATCCATTAAGTGGGTTACGTGATAATAGGGTGAAAATTTACAGAGGAATCTGCCAAAAACAAAGAATATGATGGTTAAATGTCAGACCCCCCAAAGTATGGGAGGGGTTGCAGCAGTTAATCTTTTTTTGTCAAATTTCAATATCGTTGCAAATAATTTTCAAAGGTGGGTTTCAGTTGTATTAGTTTGCTATTTTTGTTTTCTTGGTCGATGTCAGTTTCCTGACAGTAAAACTTCTTCAGCAGATTGTGACTCTTTTTTATTTTCTTTTTAGACTGTGTTTGGTTGGAAATAGAATATTGTGAAAATGGTTGTTTTGGGAAATAACTACCCTTTGTTTGGTTGTCAGCAAAACACAAAAAGAAGTAAAATTCTATCCAATATTAATTCTTTACTTTTAAGAGTATTAGTGGATACCTGATCTCTTTAAAGCAGTTAAATATAAGGTTTGAATTCAAAGAACTCTCCCACCTACACATTAGCCTAAAATCTAGTAGCCCAGCCCATGACCCCAACTTATTTTTGGGTTGAAATTGAACATGGCAAGATTTAGAAATATAATTTTTCAGAAGTAATTGTTTTTACCCTTTTAAATATTTTCTATGACAAAATACTTGTCAGGGATTAAAAAGCATTTTTTTATTGCTAACTCAAAAAAATTTATTGACTGAAAACCTAAGAATTTTTTTTGATGGATGGATAAGAATAAATTCACTTTATTTATTGGTAACCCAAAATGCAACCTAAATGAAATTTTACTTTACCAAATATCTTCGGATTTTTTCCTATAGTTTTTTCAAAATAGTTATTCCGTGCATATTCTAGAACATCCACACAAGTTGTGCGGTACTTGGACCCTACTAACAATGCATATTTGAACCAACAGTTGTCACCATAGATTGCTTATCTGACCTACTTGACTAGGAGATCTCCAAGGCAGATCCATCTTTTTTTAAATGAATAAGGCAGATCCATCAAATTGACCATCTTGATCCACTTGCATGTGCATAGTCAAGCATATGAAGATCCATATAATTCAACAATAATACAAAAAAAATGGCAATATAGAATTAACAAATAGGCATGGGAAAGGTAATGAGAAATGTAACCTTATTCCAAATATCAACCAGCTTATCTAAAAACCAAAGTCACTAGTACTGAACTATGGAAAAAGTGCCAAAAAGAAAAGAATGTGAGCAGATTCAACTGACCTTGAGTGAGATCGATTTCTTTACTTCTTCCACCTTTTCTTCAACTTCCTTCTTATGTTTCTTGTCCAACTCACTCATTGTATCTGCCCATTTTATTTTCTCTTGAATTGAGAGTAGTAGATTGTCTGAAGTTGCCAACCTACAATGTATTTATTCATAAATCAAAGGAAGGTTAAAAAATGAACGGTTTCATAAGGCATGCCAACTAGTAGTAAATGAAGAAGGCACGTATTTATATAGTTAAGAGTTCCTTGGGCCCTTGCATTTAACTTACTAAAGCAATTTTCATTAATTATCCAGAAAAGAATGGGGAGGAAGAACCCTAATGGTGTCATAAGACATGACCACATACTGTGCATAAGATAGGGACATCTACTGTATAAGTATTGTCACTGGAGTGGTAGAGCACAAGAATGGGCTATCCTCAGTGTGGTAAGAACTTTACTTTCTAACTCCCATTCTCCTACTTCCTTTTGGGTGGAGGGGGCCAGCACAACTCTGTTTCTTATTAACCTTCTTCCTTCTTCAATTCTACATAATCCCTCACCTTTTTAGCGTTTGTTCAATCGTTCTCCTAATTTCTCTATGCTTCATGTTTCTGGATGTGTTTGTTTTGTTCACCTCCCACCACATGAGCGCACAAAGCTTACACCTCAGGTAGCATTTCTTTGCTATGATCTCAAAGCTCATCGTGTTCATATTTCTCGAAACATTATGTTCCTTGAAAACATTTTTTTTCTTTTCTCATGTTCCAAAATTTCTTGCTCCTTTTGTCTCGTTGTTGCACTATTTTGATTCTACAGGTCCTAGGGCTTCTTATCCTCCATCTTCTTCCATTGCAAAGCCCTTTCAGGCCTACATGAAGAGGCATTCTGTTGCTCCAGCTCATATAGCATTGCCCCCTTCGCCACCAGATGTTGGATCTACACCACCTTTTGATCCTGTAAGTACCACATTCATTTCCTCCACTAATTCATTGTCTTCTTCAGATCCTCCTTTACGTCATTCCACTCATATTTCCCGTCCTCCTAACCACTATGGTTTTCCCTCTAGCCATAGCCCTTTCTCTGTTGTCTTGTCCTCTATAGACATTCCCAAGACTTATCAACAAGTCATGATTGTTGTTCATTGGAAGGAAGCTATGGATATAGAAATACAGGCATTCTTGGAGAATGATACTTGGGAACTTGTTCTTCCTCCACCTAATGCATTTATCACTAGTATTCGTTGGGTATATTCTGTCAAATTAAAGTCTGATGGGAGCCTTGATAGGTACAAGCTAGACTTGTTGCCCAAGGCTATAAAGCAGGAATATTGGTATTGACTATGAAGAGACTTTTGCTCCAATAGACAAGATAATGACCACTGTGCATACCATTATTGCCATCTCTGCTATCAAACCGTGGGATGTCAAGAATGCATTTCTACATGGAGACATGAAACAAACAATTTATATGAAGCCTCCTCCTGGATATGGTTCTAACCCTTATATAGTATGTTGTTTGGAGAAGTCATTGTGTGGTCTCAAACAAGCTCCTCAAGCTTGGTTTGAGAAATCCTGCTCTACCATCACCAAAGCTGAGTTTGTTCAGAGTTCAACCAACTACTCTTTATTTACTCTTTGGGGTTCCCATGGCATCACTCTGCTATTGGTCTATGTTAATAATATCCTAATTATCGGGGATGATATTGATGGTGCTTCTTCTTTGAAGAAGACTCTAAGTCATTCATTCAAGATGAAGGATCTTGATCGGTTGTCCTATTTTCTGCGACTAGAAGTGTCTCATTCTGCTCATGGATACTTTGTAAACCATCATAAATATGCTCTTGATTTGGGGTCAACTCAGCGGCTCAGCCCACTTGACAAATGATAAGCATGTTAATACTCTTCTTGAACTCAATCATAAGCTCTCTAGAAAGGATGCAGAAGCTTTGGCTGATGCTACTCTCAATCGCTTACAAGTTGGCAGTCTCATATATCTTATCATGACTCGTCAAGATATCTCAAATTGCCAACTACTTTATCTCTGGTCCTAGCTAGCCTCACATGACTATCGTCCTTCAAATTATCTGGTAATATTAGAGGGACTTTGTCCCATGGACTCTTTTTTTTCCTCACCTTTGTTTACTCTTGCCGCCTATGTGAACGCTGATTGGACCAGGTGTCCTAATACTCGACGCTTTACCACAAGGTGATGTGTCTTTCTTGGAGATTCTTTGATATCCTAGAAGTGTAAAAAACAACAAATGGTATCCAAATCCTTTTTGAGAAAAGATAACAGATTCCATTAAGATCAAAAAAGGGGGAGGAATGAGATGTACAAAGCCTTGTCAACAAAAAACAAAAGACAAAGCCCACTACAAAGGCAAAGTATGATCACTATACAAAAAATCCCTTCCCAGCCCAGATTTAGCTAGATTATCAGCCACATGGTTTAATTCTCTAGGAATCCATCTAAAGCTGCATTGTAAGAAAGAGGCGAGCTCCCTGATTTCTTACAGTAAACGAGATAGTTTCCACAGGTCCAAAGTTTGTCCTGAAGCCCATCTTATAACATTCCTTGAATCTCCTTCGACTACAATGAAACAGAACTGATGAGATTTGGCAATTCTGAGGCCTTCTAGGAGGGCCTAGCCTCTGCTTCAGACGCATGAGCCACCTTTTGAGGGCCATTAAAGGCCCAAGTCACATCTCCATTCACTCTTTGGGTCAAACCTCCTATTCCAGTATTTGGGCTGTTCTTTGCAGACCTCCTAAAGCTGCCATCAAAATTCAGAATGAGCTTACAATCTTGCCTTGGGATGATTTTCGGGGGAGGTTGTGGGTGAAAAGGAGATGTTGACAGAATGGTTGTCCAATATGTCATTCTGATTGATACCCTCAAACACTTTACTAGCCACCATCCAGCTGCTAATGTTAGCTAGGATACGATCTCTAAGAGTCTCCAAGGAGGAGTAACTCTCATCAAATAATCTCCTATTTCTTTCCTCCCAGATATTCCACAAGACAGCATGCACAATTACTTTCCAGAAATAGTTTCCTCTCTTGCCCAAAGTCAACTTTAGACCTTGCCAAGAGTTGATAAACTCTATAACAGAGTTTGGGGGAGCCAAGTTAAGCCTGCCCCTAGCTGCTGAATCAAGGAAGAATTGCCAAAGGCTTCTGGCAACAATACAGTTAAAAAAAAAAAAAAAAAAAAAGGTGTCCAATAGATTCTCCGTCCTTATAGCACATCAGACAAACAGAAGGAGAGAGATAGTGGTGTCCTTGAAATCTCTTTTGGAGGTTGCCACAGGTATTCATCTTTGAGCAAGAAGCCTCCCAAACCATAAAAGAGACTCTAGGGGGGGACTATGGGGAGCTAAATCTTTTTGCCCGGAAAAGGTGGGGGGATGGGATGGTGGTTAAGTGTTGAAAGAATGAAGAGGTAGTGAAGGAGCCATGTGGGGTTAAGGACCAAATAATCGTGTCCTCAGTGGAGGGGGAGATGAAAACTTCTCAGAGTAGGGAGAGTAAGGAGGTGATCTCAGGTACTTCTAAGTCTCTCAGTTGTCTACGAAAGTTGAACTTAAAAGCGAGGCCCCCTGATCCTCTTATTAAGGTAGAAGAAATGAGAGCTTGTTTGTCACGCACTAGCCTAAAGAGAGAGGGAGGCTTCACAGAGAATAATGTTTCCCCACCAAAGGTCTGTCCAGAATTTAATAATGTTCTCATTTCCTATTTTCAATCTAATAAGGGGAGAAAAGGAAGCAAAAGAATGAAGGATACCTTTCGATAGATTTTGAGAGGAATGAGCTGGTAAAGGGAGAGAGTTGCCCTGTCCCCAACTATTTCAACCATGTTTGCTGCGAGTTACAGAGACCCACAGAGAGTTTTGTTCCGTTTTGAACCTCCAAAGCCACTTCCTGAGGAAAGCCTGATTTCTTTCTGAGATGTGACCCAACCCTAATCCCCCTTCTTTCCTTGCCTTGAACACAACCTCCATTGAAGCTAAGTATCATGTTGTCTCTATTTATAGTGAGTTGGTGTGGTTCCGTGCCCTATTAAATGCATAGTTGTTGTAGAGAACACTAATGTGGACCGCACTAAGGTGGTCCCCACTGTTTGTATGTCAGCAATAAGTTATGATTATGATTAGTTCTTTATGATAAGATTAGGACTAGTCTTTTATAAGATTAGGATAAGTCTTTTTTCAGCTTTATCTTATCTTATCTTACCATGTAAGCAATTCAGTCCTTTTACAAGTATGATACTATGTATATAAATTTAAGAGGGGGGCGGCTATTTAAACACATCAACCCAATCTCTCTCTCTCTCTCTCTTCTTTTCTTATTTTTTTCTTCTCCTTTTGAGTGTCTGTTCAATCTTGAGCGACTACTTGGTATCAGAGCATTCGATCTAGGGTTTTCATGTGGAATTAATGCTGAGTTTTTTTTTCATTTGACTGATTCTTGGAGATTACAAGAAGTCTTCAGCAACTGTCCAAGGATTGGAAAATGCTCCTTGTAATCAGGAAAAATCAGAGAAGAATTAAGTGATCAAGGTTAGGTCTTTGGTCAAGATTGGAGGTGCCAATCAGATTTTTTGGTTCTCTCATCAAGATTGAAGTTGGCGATCAAGAAGATTTTTCTCCGAGATCAGTTCTGTTTCAGAAGTTTCTCAGGTTGATCAGAATAAAGATCAATTTTGAGCAAACTAAAGTTGGCCATCAGAAATTCAGCAAAAATTTTTTGAATCAATATCAGTTTTTTTTCTCATAAAATCCTGGGTAAAGTCTTATTCCTTCTTGAGGGCAGCAGCAAGGATAGCTTAATTTGTGAGACCCAATAGGCTGATTGTCACAGTAAATAGAAGGTGTTTTTTGCTTAACCTCTAACCAAGAATGGAGTTCAAGCACCAAGGGGAGGGTTGTTTTGGGACTGGTTCAGGTGGCATGACTGAAAACACCTTCCAAATTACAACTGTAAAGTTTGATGGTTCAAACTACTAAGAGTGGGCCCAATCAGCCATGATGGCCATTGGGGGAAGAGGAAAACTGAACTATTTGTTGGGAGATGTGAAGGAACCAAATAAGGAAAATCCCACTTATGCTAAGTGGATTCAGGAAAATTATTTGGTGATGACATGGTTGTGCAATTCCATGCAGCCATACATCAGCCGAAATTACTTATGGGCAAAAACAGCTAAAGAAATATGGGATGTTGTGAAAGAAACCTACTCTCAGCCCCTTAATGTTGCTAGGGCTTATGAGCTGAAATGTGAGGTTAAAAATCTCAAGCAAGGTAAGAAACAAGTTTCTGTTTATTTTTCAATCTTGAAATCCCTATGGCATGAAATTGACCACCTTGAATCAATTGAATGGGAAAGTCCGAAGGATGCACAGATTTACAGAAAGCAAATTGAAACTAATAGGGTGTTTGAGTTCCTGGCTGGTCTAAATTCGGAATATGATATTGTGAGACAGCAATTGTTGACAAGAGACAGTGTAACTCTGTCCCAGGCCTATTCCTTAGTGCATAGCGAAGAGACTAGGAGAAAAGTTATGCTACAGCAACAGCCTTTTGAATCAGCTCTGGCAACAGTTAAGCCCAAATCTGGGAGTGATAAGGAAAGAGACATGAAGAAGGAAGCTAACAAGGACCTAGTATGTGAGCATTGCAAGAAACCTAAACATACTAAAGAGACCTGTTGGAAGTTACATCCACACCTAGTTCCAACAAAACTCAAAAACAAAAAGGGGAATGCAAATATGGTTGTTAACATTGATGTACAACCTCATCTAGCACAAGAGGCAATCCTCTAGATACTCTAGTTGTTGTCTGAGCTGCTCTAGTTCAGTTGGAAAATGAAGTTGGTAATTCAGCTCCACCTCCACAGACACCATCAGCACCCCCTACCTCAACTTTTGCTCATTCAGGTAACCGGGCCTCAACTCACCATGCCTCAGTCATAGGTAATATAGAACATTCATGGATAATAGATTCTGGAGCATCTGACCATATGACTGGTTTGCCGTCACTATTTACTACCTATCATTTATCTTCAGGTAGAGACAGTGTCCATTGTTGATGGCTCCCTCGTTCCTATTTCTGGCAAGGGAGACATCAAGTTGTCTAATGCTATTTCCTTATCTTCAGTTTTGCTTGTTCCTAAGCTTAGTACTAAATTGCTTTCAGTTAGTAGCATTACAGAAAACCAGAATTATTTAGTAACCTTTTTTTTCCGGATCGACGTGGTTTTCAGGATCTGGAGACAAGGAAGGTGATTGGGACTGGTCGTGAGGCAAATGGAGTTTATCTGCTTTGAGGGAGTCCTCATTGGGAGGATAGTGAGACTAAAAGGTCTTGTGTTTCTCAGTCAGTTGATTAAGCTACAGCAAAATGGGGTTGCTGAGAGAAAGAATAAGCACATATTAGAGGTAGCTAGAAGCATTATGTTTACCTCCAATGTGCCTATACGTTTCGGGGGGGATGTTCTTCTTACAGCAGTGTATCTCATCAATAGGACTCCTTCACGGGTTCTTGACATGAAATCTCCATTTACCCTCTTATATCCTTGAAGAAAACTGAAGAGAAGAGAGTTTGGGAGTTCGGCAATGAGGGTTTGAGAATGAGAGTTTTGAACCTACTCTCTCTCAGCACCATAACACTATTTTATTAAGATAGATTTGAATAATTACAAAGAGGCCCTTAGTTGGGCAAGAAATTACAAAGAACTTAATATAGACAGGATGGGTCCAGAATAAGGCCCATTACAGAAAAATAAAAATAACAAGAAAGAATAAACAACCTATGGGCCATTCGGCCCATCTTCTCTACAATCCTGATAAAGAGTTATTTACCATTCCCCTTAAAACCTTTTGTTATACATGCTTTGTTCAGATTCTTGGCCCTCATCGTTCCAAGTTTGACCCTAAGGCCTCAAAATGTATTTTCCTTGGTTATGCACAAACTCAAAAAGGATATTGCTACTATGAACCTACTTCTAGGAAAAGATTTGTCTCAATGAATGTCACTTTCTTTGAAGATGTACCCTATTATCCAAGGGTTTCTCCTCAGGGGGAGAGTAGTAAGAATGGGGTTAACTCGTCAGAAGTTCCTTTATCTATCCCATTAGGTGAAGAGGGGTGTAATGGGGAGGGTTGTCAGAGATGCAGGGATGTGAGAGTCTACCACAGACGATGGAGACAGGTAGATTTTGGACATCAACAGTGCAGGCTAGTCCCAGTCTCCTCTGCAGATCCAGAATCCGGTACCACAGTAGCCCCAGTTCCTTCTGCAGAGCCAGATCCAGGTACCATAGATACTACAGATGAAAGACATCCCACCATGGAGCCTTCACCTTCATTAGATGATCTTGATCTTCCCATAGCAATTCGTAAGAGCAAGCATCGTTACACTACATCCACAGCTCACAGCATTTCTCAGTTCTTGTCCTACGATCATTTGTCTCCCTCCTATAAGTCTTTTCTCACATCCATTGCCGATGTTCCCATTCCCAGAACAATACATGAAGCATTGGAAGTACCAGAATGGAAAAATGCAATAAAAGCATAAATGGATGCCCTCATCAGAAACAATACTTGGGAGATAGTGGATCAGCCTAAAGGTAAGAAACCGGTTGGATGTAGATGGGTATTCACTGTGAAACATAATGTTGATGGTTCTATTGAAAGGTATAAGGCCCGGTTAGTTGCAAAAGGATTTACTCAGACATATGGTATTGACTACTTGGAAACTTTTGCACCAGTAGAAAAGATGACCACTACCAGAGTCTTATTATCTCTTGCAGCCAGTTACTCTTGGCCGTTGTATCGGATGGATGTTAAAAATGCCTTCCTCAACGGAGACTTGCAAGAAGAGGTTTGCATGTAGTTGCCTCCTAGATTTTATGGTACAGAGACAGGAAAGAAGGTTTGTTGGTTGAATAAAGCCTTGTATGGGCTAAAACAGTCCCCCAGAGCTTGGTTTGATAGATTTAGACAAGCCCTTGAAAGGTTCGGATATGTACAGGCCTAGTCAGACCACACCTTGTTTATTAAGAGAGTGGATTCTTCCTTAACCTTGCTTGTTGTATATGTGGATGATATTGTAGTAACAGGAAATGATAATACTTAGATTGAGTCCCTTAAGCAACTCCTTCATCAAGAGTTTGAGGTAAAAGTTGTGGGAGAACTACAATACTTCTTGGGCATTGAGATAGCAAGATCCAAGGATGGGATTTTTGTTTCTCAAAGAAAGTATGTTCTTGACTTGTTGGAAGAAACAGGAAAGTTGGGTATTAAGCCTGCTGACACAACCATTGAACAAAATCACAAGATCAGAGCAGAGGGTGGAGAACCCCTTGAAGATAAAGCTATGTTCCAATGGTTAGTTGGAAAACTTCTCTATCTTTGTCTCACTCGACCCGACATCAGTTATGAAGTCAGTGTGGTTAGTCAGTATATGCACTCTCCTAGGACTACTCACCTCTTTGCAGTTGAGAGGATACTAGCATATTTGAAGAGGTGCCCAGGCAGAGGCATTTTATTCAAGAATAATGATCACATGAAGATAGAAGTTTTCACAGATGCTGATTGGGATGGGTGTATTGATGATCGAAGATCTACCTCTGGACATTGTGCTTTTGTAGGAGGTAACCTTGTCTCTTGGAGGAGTAAGAAACAAAATGGTGTTTCTCGTTCTAGTGCTGAAACTGAATATAGGTCCATGGCAAATGGTGTAGCTGAGATCCTATGGTTGAGATCATTATTTGAGGGGTTAGGTATTGTTTATGAGAAACCCTTGATGTTGTAATGTGATAATCAAGCTGCCATCAATATAGCCCATAATCCGGTACAACATGACAAAACTAAGCATATTGAAGTGGATCGACATTTTATCAGAGAAAGGGTTACATCTCAAGAAATATGTCTTCCATACATCACCTCCGACATGCAACTGGCAGACCTTCTCACCAAGGCGGTTTCAAGGAAGAAGTTAGAAGCAGATCTATGCAAGTTGGGAATGACAAACATCTATTCCCAACTTGAGGGGGAGTGTAGAGAACAGTAATGTGGACCCCACTAAGGTGGTCCCCACTATTCGTATGTCAGCAATAAGTTATGATTAGGATTAGTTCTTTATGAAAAGATTAGGATAAGTCTTTTTTCAGCTTTTACGAGTATGATACTATGTATATAAATTTAAGAGGGGGCGGCTGTTTAAACACATCAACCCAACTCTCTCTCTCTCTCTCTCTCTCTCTCTTCTTATTTTTTTCTTCTCCTTTTGAGTGTCTATTCAATCTTGAGCGACTACTATTGTCAAGGCGACGTGCGACGCCTAGGTGTGGTTTCATGCCCTACTACTACGCCCAGCCTCGCCTTGGCGCCTTGAAAACTATGATTGAATGATTTGGGTTTTGCCTTCTCTACCTCGTTCCTCTATGTGTGGATAATATTAGTGCAATCAAGATTGCATCTAGTCTAGTGTTTCATGAATGCACCAAGCATATTGAGGTCAATTGCCATTTTATTCGGGAACAATTTCTTATTGGACACATTACTCTTCCACATGTATCTTTTGTATTTCAGTTGCCAAACTTATTTACCAAGGCTCTGACACGTGCATCTATTTCTTAGTGACAAACTTATGCGTGTCTCTCAGCACCAGTTCTTGTATCATATGTATCTTTATGTAAAGAGCGCAAAGATTAATACAAAAATCCTTTCTTGGAACAGTACACACACGATTCAAACCTAGGTCTCTCGAACTACCTGACAATGTATGTATTCATAAATCAAAAGAAATGTTAAAAAATGAACATTTTCATAAGAAACACCAACTAGTAGTAAATGTAGAAGGCACATATTTATGTAGTTAAGAGTTATAAGATAGTAAAAGGCACGCATAAGTACATCTGTTCTATTTTATTTTATCTTCTGAATGGGGAGGAAGAACCCTAATGGTGTCATGAGACATTACCAAATACTGTACACAGGATAGGGACATCTACTAGATAAGTATTGTCACTGGACAAGCAAATGTAAAGATTAATATATGAATATCTTATTGAACTCATGTTCAGACATATCTGAAAAAATAAAATCATAATTACAAGTACCAATTTGCTATTGTCTGTATCATATTCCCAAGCTGCCCAGGTCTCAAATCCCTTCCAGCAGCAAACTGGACCTGCATTCCCACAAATAATAGAACAAAGATTGATTAGGAGAGCCTTTTCATGCATTGAAATTGAAAATCCCAATTTAAAAGCAAGGACAGGGCAGTAAGATCCAACCTCAAAGCATCTACGCAACTGGTCCAGCTTTCCTCTAACTATGCCCTGCAATAAAACCCAGAAAAAAATTATGTTTTGTCCTGGTTAATATTTTAATACTTTCAAAACAAAAAATTATATTTAATTCTTAAATGGAAATTCTCAAAAGGAATCTGTTGAATATCAAGCATTAGAAAAAGTTAAAAGGAAAAATAAAAAACAATGTTCAATACCCTAAGAATGCTAGTAAATTACTTCCTTTGGGCAATTACTTATGTAGCCCCACTAGAAGTTACAGGACAACTTGCTTCCTAGATTGCCACTTTTTGGGGGGAGATAAAATTGAAATCTTTCCATAAAAAGCAACAATATTGAATATAAAAGACGATAGCAGAAATCATATACAAATATACAATAGAACAACCATGGATCAATTGACTGGCCTATACTGCCACCTCACAAAAGGAAAAGATGAAGTGGTTTCATTGATCAAAAAGATCAAGTGGTTTCAACTAAACAGAGAGGATCTCCAGGATCATCAGATTTTATATCTAACATCCATGCACTTATGATCTGATGTTTACAAACAGAACAGAAAACAAATTATGCACCAATTCAAAGTTTAAGGAATTGTAGCATTTTTTTCATGAAGTAGACAGTTAAATTTGATGATTCAATTTTCAACCCACACAAAAAAAGGAAAGAAAAGAAGATGCTCTCATGATTCATGATTGGGTTTTCAACTCACCCCCCACCCCCCCAAAAAAAGGCACATGAAGATTATACTGTAGACCATAAACTACATAAAGTCTTTTATACCTTTTCTTCAAATAAATGGATCAAGGATCAAAAGTCCAAAACCGTAACCATGTTTACTGCAACATGAATTGAACTGCAGGGGGAGAATGCAGAGGAAAACAAGGACAAGAAGAAATAGAGATGGAAAGGGAGACATAATGGGCCCACTTTTGATCATTATGTGATACTCCCCTTCTACATATAAAACATAAAAAGGAGAAAAAAGTCACCTTTCTGAGAAACAAAATCAACTTGATAAGGAAGTCCTCAAGTTGTACAGGAACCTACCGCATACATGCATTCGTTGATGAGAAAGTCTTCAAGTCCACGTACATTTGAAACATCTAGTTCTTGCATCAGTTGATCATAGGGGAGTACCTGGGCAAGACAAAATCACTAGGGTAAAAATATTTTTCTTGATCGCTAACAATATTCCTTATTGATAAAGACAAAATCACCACCTAACCACTTTTTCTTTACATTACATCTTCCAACTATCATTCATTTGTTACCCCCCTAGTGCAATTGTTCCATGTTTGCCCCTTGGTTGACAAATGAATCAGCTATGCAATTTGCTGATCTATGAAACCACATTATTGAGACAACCCTCCCCTTATTATGTTTTTTAATCAGCAAACAGAAGTTACTTTCATTAATTAAGATAAGAAATACATAAAAAAGCTGGTAACAACCAGCAACCCATCGGTCCCATCCTCATATTACTCTCCTTAATTACAGTTTTGTCCTCTCACATAATACCAGCCCCAATTACAGTTTTGCCCAGAAAAATTGTTCTCTACGACTCCTTTCTTAGCTAAAGTGTCTGTCATTCCATTTGCAGACCTTTTCACCCAAAGGAATGTAGCTCCCTCCACCACTATATTTCTTATATTCAGTCTTCTTCCCGTCCTCTTTTTTTGTTTTTTTGATAAATGTCTTCTTCCCATTCTCAGTCCATATAAAACAGCCTGCAACTCAGCTCTTGTAGACTCCCCCACACCAATGGGTCTTGAAAACAATACCAGTACAGCACCAAAACTATCTCTAAGAACAATGCTGCTTGGGTTCCACAAATCCATCTAAGTTTAGCATAACCAGATTCAATGATGGGGGATCATTAGGACAAAACATTATAAAAATTTTTCAAGAACTAGATAAAGAAGCTTTTGGAAGCACACAAAAGGCAGATGTACATGCTCCAAAAATTATCAGAAACTTGTAAAGTGAAATCATCTTCCCAGGCCACCTTATTTAGGGTGAGAAAAGCAACAGATTTTTTTGGATGGATAGTCAAGCACCAACTATTAATTTGCCCAAAATACAAAAAAAATATAATGGTTATTAGTTATTTTCTCTTGAAAAAGAAAAAGAAAACTCCATTATTTCCCTTGGGTCCATTCTCTTGTGCATCTTTCTTTAGAGTCTTATCTTCTCTCCTTTCCTCCTTGCAGCCTTTTCCAGTGAAAGAGATCCGGTGCCCACCAACTCCCCCTAGAATTAGTACTTTCCATATTAGCAACAAGGGAATACTTGCAGCTGTACAAGGCCTACAAATTGCTAACCAACTTGGGGTGCAGAACCTATTGGTAGAAGATGACTCAAAGCTAGTAGTGGGCCGGCTGCTGAATCCAATCAATGCTGTTTGGGGCTACAGAGATCTCCTGAAAAAAGTAAAATGGGCCACAAGGAATATGTCAATCAATTTCCAGTGGATTAGTAGATCAGCAAATGCTTTGGCAAACTCTTTGGCCCAGTGATATAAAAGGCATGCCTAGGCACACAAGCGAGGCACATTTGACACTTTTTTGCTTTTTTGAGTCAGGGGTTCCGCCCCCAGACCCCCATGCCACGCCCCTTGAGGCAAGCCAAACAAGTCCACATTAGGGTCTTAAATTCTTAGTTTTCACACAAAAAATAGTGCACGGGCGAACCAGAGCTTCGAGAACCCCCTATTTGGTAGTGTTGTTCATTCATTCATCCTAATAAAATATCTTCTTAAAAAGCAATTAAAACTATAAAATCATTATTTTTTGTGTGAAAAATAAGAATTTAAGACCCTAACGTGGATTTGTTTGGGCTTGCCTCGAAGGGCGCTGCACAAAAGCAGCTCGTAGAATCAAAAACGTAAGATGTCACATTAGCTACTTGAAGTAATGTAATTGAGAAGAAAAGAGATTGTGGGTTTTATATGCTTGAAAATGTTTTATATGTTTGGTTTTATTTTTAAATTCTCATTTGAATATGCTTTACATGTTATGTTTATGTATTTTAATTTTAGATAATAGGTTTTTTAAAACATTTATTTTAAAATTTAAGTTTATATTTTTATTAATATTATGTTTAATCATTTTTTTGATTTTTTGAATTTTTTGGCATATTTTGATTATTTAGATTTTTTAGCATTTTTTTAATTTTTGCGCCTTGCTTAAAAAGGTGTATGCCTTGCCTTGCGCCTCAAGCGCAAATTGACCCCTACGCCTTTTTTGCGCCTTGTGCTTTTAAAACACTGCTTTGGCCAAACAAGGGGTTTCTCGGGCTTCTTTGTATTGAGCTAATCTATGGTTTTGTTCTGTTCTTGTTAAGATTTGGATCTGTAAACACCCTGAAGGGGAGGTAGCACCTCGTGCCTCCTCCAAGGCTGTTTGTTCTTCTTAATAAAACTACTTATTCATTTCATCAAAAAAAAAACATAGGGAATTGAGGGAATGGGGAGGGGACTTTAGGAGTAGGAGGTGTTTTTAGGAATGAAGAGTACCGTGTTGTCACTATGTTCTCTGGCCCAGTTGGAGCAGGGAACTCTTTAAGGACAGAAATGTTAGCAGTGTTGGAGGGTGTGCACTGTGCAGTGAGAATAAGATCTCTATCGAAACAAATTAATTTTTTGATTAATAATTAGAACAAATTAATCATTGAAGGTGATTCGAAGCTAGTGATGGGGTGGTTTTTGAGTGATGAGGGATCAATATGAAGCTTTAGGAATGAAATTAAAAAAAAAAAAAAAAAGTTTAGATGGATGATTGGAAACTTACAAGTTAAAATTCAATAGGTACAAAGATCAGCTAATTCTTTGGCTGACGCATTATCAAGACAAGGGGTGGACAGAAATCAGATGTTTTGGGCTAAGGTGAAAATTAAGTGATGTGGGAAAAGTAGCAGGAGCTACGTGTTGTAATGGTTGGATGTGCATCATGTATACATTTGCTTATAATTAAGAAATCGTTATGGTCACCTATGCAAAAAATGATAATAATAATAACAACAACAACAACAACAACAACAACAACAATAATAATAATAATAATAATAATAATAATTCCATTACTCAGTCTGCAAGACTTGAAAAGTGCACCTAGCGACCATGTTTTGCACGGATTGTCCAAGATGGAAGGAGTGTCTGTGTAAAACAGAGAGCAGATTGGGACCACAGTACCACACCATGGATCCTGGGGGTACTACTACATATTGTTTAGAAGGAATTCCATCTTTTCCTACAGAATATTCCTAGGTAACAAAGATTAACTTTGCCCTTTTCCATAGGCATATGATGCTAGAATTTACAAGGTATCTTCTTGTGTGGCAAATACTTTACTGATGCAAATTCCACGGTCCATGCTTTTTCAACTTTCTCAGTCAGATTTGTTGACACACATCAGGTTACATCTCTAGTATCTGAGTCCATGATAGACTGAGTAGAACACTAAGTACTAGCAGACAAATCACCACAAATTTCACAACATAATAGCTGATATTTAAAATGAGTAAAAACCATCAAGAACAGGTAGTAAACAAGATATATAAAGAATACCTTATTTGTCTCAGCAAGTGTAAGTACAGTAAGCTGCTTTAGCTTGCGGACCTGATCAGGTACAAGTTGCGGAAGATGGCCAGCATTACCTATTAGTCATAAATGCTTCCATTGTAAAACACCATGATAACAAAAATGTAAAAATTAAAAAGATGAAAAAAAAATATATCTTTGTAACAAAAATGTGTTCTACAAAGAACATCAACAAAAAATAACCAAGATCAAAAACTGCTCATTAAGAATAGCAATGCATTACTCTTTATCAACAGCTGCCAGACAATATTAATTTATAATTAAAATCTATATAGCAGACTCTACATGACTGCAAGAGAAATCAGCAAACATTAATAAGATAATAACAGACAACCTGAGAGACCACTAGCTCAGATTGTGTCACTAACATGTCGAGGCTCTGATCTCAGTAAATAACTGCATCACAATCTCAAAATGAGCCTCAAACAAATAATTTCCAGACATACTTCTGGTAGATAAATCATGGTGACCAATTGCATTTTTTTCATTGATGTCACCAGCTGCAACTTTAGGGAAAATCCATTATAACTGATTGAAGCATCTTTGTCTCTAAGTAACAACTATGGCACTCCCCAACAGAACCAATTCTGTAACAAAAAACTTTGAGCCCTTGTCTTGAGGTTGAAGGACAATAAACCCACCACCACACCCATGGTTCAAAATATTGATACAGGCCGATATGCTGGTTGGGGCGTATCGACCTGCATTGAGGTTTTCTTTTTTTTTGGTTTTTTTTTCAAACTGGTTCAGAGGGGTCGGTTTAAGGCCCGTCTACCCCCTGAACCAGGTCAGACTCCAAAACACCCACTGTAGGGGCGTATCGGGAGGCCACCAATACAATACGTATTGATATTTTAAAGCTTGACCACAATTTTTTCATACTGAGAAAGAACTTGTAAAAAACAGGTGGAATGCTCCAAAGATATGGGAAGGAAAAAATGAAGATTATAATCAAAGAAACAATGGGCTGCAAGTTCAGGCCTAAAAGTACTCTACATAAGGCATAGAAGATGAAAACAAATATAAAAGTAAGCACCCTGCATTGATCATCACTAGTTACGACATCCCAAGTCACGAAGCCAACAATGAAAGCACCACTTAATTTCCTTCAAGAACAGAAAATAAGATAAAAAAGAAATAAGATCCTTAAGACACAGTACCAGTTCAATTTTGTGCTCAAGTATGTCGTTGATGTTTTCACTCTCAGACAGACAGACCCAACATTTGCACAATGAATTTAGTCTTGAGCATCAAAAGCCTTAAAGGCTGTCAGACGATAGCCGCAGTTCATGAGATTCAATGGAGACCCAAAAGAAGCCAAACGGAGGGAGAAATGGCAAGAGTGCCTCCCTGGTTTAGGGGCTTGGAGAAGGAAATGGTCAAACAATGGTATGTATTGGACACATCACAATGGCTGGAACTCCCATCTAGGGAATCTCCTGACCTGTAATAGATTAATAAAAGCAATGTTTTAAAACACGGAAGCATGACGTGAGGCACTCCACTACTTGGAGGTGTTAGACATAGTTCAGACATAAGAGGCGTAAGCCACCATAAGAGGAGGGGGGTGAGGAGGAAGATGAGGAAGGAGGATCTCATCTTTTTCTTTTTCGTTCTTTCTGTCCTTTTGTATGAAGTGTGCCTGAGGCACATGAGAAATACACCTCTAGCATGCCTCATGCAAAAGGCGTATGAGGCATACACAGTTACGCACCTGAGACGTACACCTCTAAGGCATCAATGCCTCTGCCATACACCTCAAGGTGTTTTGGGGGCACCTCGCCTGGAGGCAGCCTCTAGGCATACGCCTCCCACACCTTTTAAAATACTGATTAAAAGATTATGAGTGTAAATCAAGTACCAGGCTATAGTCTATAGCCCAAACCCAAATTGAGGGCTGCCCTGGACAATAAACACATAGAAGTAGATCCATCCTGGCATTAAAGTTCCACCAAGCAGATTGTTTCTAAACTCCAATTCTAGCAAACAAATCAACTAATGAATTACCAAACCTATGCACCCAAGTGGAAAACAGTTTATAACCTGAAACTCAATGACCTTTCCTCTCTTATCTGAATATCCAATGGCCTAGTCTGCAAAGGTCATCTGATCTATTCCTTACCCAGTAATCCAGTTAATTACTATATGAAAACCTCTGTCAAATACAAGTTAGAAATGCATGGAGAACACCTATCTGAATCCTTAGATAAGTGACACGAGATCAAGACTCATTGAGTCACCTGATCCTACTAATCTCAACCTCAAGTATACCAAGATAAAATAAGCATTGTTATACCTGAACACCTGCCAATTCTAAAGGTCCAAAGTTGTTCAAAGAACATCCATCAAAGTTAAATTCAACAGAGTACTTTCAAGGAGGAAACCACAATTGCCCTGATGGATATCAACTTGCACCACCATCTAGTAGGTATGTCCCTATTCCAGAACATTCAAGCATTTCTTTCCTCCCAAATGCCCCTCTAAACAGAATTTATAAGGTATCTTCAGTGTTATGTTGCAAGCACAAAGGAGAGCCCCAAAATCCAATAGGTAGGACTGAAGGGGACTAACGTAGCAGCAGTGCCTCAGTGAGCTGACATTTCTTTGTCAAACTAATAGAGAGAGATCCCTTACAAAGTAGCCCTGGGCCTGATGCTCCCAAAATAAATCTGGCCTGTCTACCATTCCTTACATGCCTACCAGTATGTTTGCCAATCTAAGAGTTCACATGAACAAGATGTTCAATGTGGAAGATAGATTTCAAGCTTCTCTATTGAAATTTCAGAGAAAACAAAGCCCTTCCTTGTGTTCATCCAGCCAATTTCAGAGGAACCGGAGCCATTTGGTGAGCAGGGTAAGCCCAATAAGGTGGGAGAGTTAGGCTTTGATCGCATCAAAGAAAGGAACATTGCTCTTCTTGGTAGATGGTTGTGGAGATTCCCTCTTGAAACTTATGTTGTTTGGACTGCAATCATTGCCAGCAAATATAGGAAGGGTGCAAACAGTTATAGCAAGATTCAATTAAACTGGGTGAAAGCATCCAACCCTTAGAAAGGTATTGTGTCTCCACCTATAATACAGTTTTGGAATGACCTTTGGTGTGGGGAGTCCACCTTGGCTGCTTCTTTTTTCCTCAGATCTTCAACCATTGCAGCTTTGCCTCAACCAAGAAGCAGCCATCTCAACTTGCCTCTCTCTTCCCTCTCATGGATTTAGTTGGAACCTGAACCATAGAAGACCTTAAGGGATGTAGAGTTTGGTGAAATCACTGATCTCCTTCAAACCTCAAGGGAGGTCTGCATTTCCCCTTTGGCCCTTGACCAACACATTTGGAGCATTCACCCTGTCAACAAGTTCTCAACTAAGTCCTACTTCATGGGTCTAACAACTAAAGAGATTAGTACTAACTTCCCCTCAAAGAAGATTTGGTACTCTCACATTCCACCTAGAGTTTGCTTCTTCATATAGGAAGCTTGCCTAAAGAGAATAAATATATATGATCTCAGTCAAAAGAAGAATCTGCTGAACACCTCTTGTTCCACTGTCAGGAAACAAGGAAATTTTGGTACCAATTTCTAAACCTCATTGGAGCTGGTCAGGTTGCTCCACAATGTGTCTTGGACCTTCTCCAGCAGTGGCAAAGTAGAAGTTTCAGCAAGAGAAGAAAACCTTGTCAGGCTATAGTTGTTCATGCAACATCTTGAAGTGTTTGGTAAGAAAGAAAAAGTTGAATTTTTCATAACAAGGCCATAGTGACTAAATACCTAATTTCTCACATCACCCCATCTTTGCAACATGTGGGCTGTCAACTCGGAGATGTTCAAAGGAACCTCTGAAAGTGACCTGCAGAGAAATGTTAACAACTTCTTAAACTCCTGTAGATCCTTGTCTGTTCCCAAGGACCCTTCCTTTCTTCGGCAGGGGGTTTTTGAGGGCAGTACCTTAGGGAACCTTGGCAATGTTGGTATTAATGGTGTAAATGTGTAATTAGGAGGAAAGATGGAAACATTTGTTGGGCTTACAGTGGCCCTATCAGGACTGCCAACTCTACAAAGGCTGTGGTGTTGGCAGCTCTTACTGGGATTCAAATTGCTATTGGTTTGGGTTACGTGAGCTTAACCATTGTAGGTGACTCTGCTAACACAATCAAGTGGTTAGGGGAGAGATGGCGGTCCTTAGAGGTTGGCTCATTACTTGACGGAGGATAGAGATTTGTTAGGTCTCATGGATGCAAATCTTGCATGGATCCCTGGAGAGTTTAACACTTTAGCAGATAGTCTAGCAAAATTCGGGATAAACAGAGAAAATCTGTATAGTGATAATGTTTTACACTTGTAACTGAAGTCTGCTTCTATTTTCTCCTTTGTATATCTTCTCATGTACTGACTTCCCATTAATGAAATTTCAAAATTAGCTTTTCTCAAAAAAAAAAAAAAATACTGCTGAGATACTCTACCCTAAGAGAGTAAAGCATATTTGACCTTTTGGATCACCCTCTCAACCTAGGAGATTTTACATTCAAAAACTCTACTGCTGCATTCCTTCCACACAACCCAGCAAATGGCAAATGGCAAGTTGAAGAGCATTCCATAGAATGTGACCCTTTTGACTGAAACCCACAGTCTGCCAAGCAGAGAGCAGCCCACTCAGATCAATGCACAGCACCCATTGTGCTCGAACAGTACCAAGAAGTGGGACCACAATCAGGCAACAAAAGAGCATTGAATGAGTAAGTGGTTGGTGGACTCCCCAGGCCGGCACAAAGACTGTACAGATCATCCACCACAATTCCTCTATGGACCGGATGAAGAATTTAACTTTGGTAGAAGCAATGGTCCAGATCCATGCCCAGCCCACTGAGGGTGAACTGGAGCTTGTTAACAGGCTGTAGCATGATCTGATGGAGAAACGTCCTGCTACCACTTTTATCATTAGGTGCTTCTTGATAACAAAAGAAAATTAGACAATATATCAGAATGTTCCACACCAAACCCTCCATCCTGCTAGTAATAAATGTGAATCACTTCTCCTGTGCTTCCACACTACAACTTAGCAATTGAAAGTTTCGAAGTTGATATGATTCTGATCTGCACTAGAATTCTGTTAGTATTAGTGTTAAAGAGGTATTAGAAGAAATACTAGAGAGAATAGAAGAAGAAGAAGAAGAAGAAGAGAGAATAGAGAAGAAGAGAACTCTGGTTCGAACTAGAGAGCATAAATCTTCTCTCTAGTTTCCCAGGTTATATTTATATGTTTATATCCAATAAACAAAAGACTATTATGTCCCTACTTAAGTATGGAACACATCACTTAACATAAACATTACATATCAGCTTTAAACATAAATAGAAAGACTAAAATACCCCTATACAGTCGACACTAACAGAAGTAACCTGGAATTATTACATATGTAGTATGTCAGTCATGCAGCTTGAAGCATCAGTGCTTCTTTTAAAAGATTCGCAATATCGGTTATAATGTAATTTCAAGATTTGACCCACCTTACATTCGCGTCATGTACTAAAAGAACAGTAGGCATGTAAAACATGGCACACTGAATAAAGAAATTGAAGCTACTGGGCTCACAAAATAAATCTCTGGCTAGAGCATGTTGGGGTTTGGGGACTTGTGCCCTTATGCCCCCACAGATCTATGACTTACTACCACAATTAGCCATGCTAACCCAAGAACAACATTTATCGGCTTTAATTGTTCTTGTTCAAACATCAAGGAAGTAAAAATTTTCAAATCTGTCTATCTAGTGATGGAAAGAATTAAATAACATTTTAACGAAATGGTCAATGTCAAAAAAAAAGATAGATCCAACACAAGTTAAAGGTCCATAGGACATACTCTTGTAATCACTCCATGTGCCATGAGCAAACAATCGAAGTATGTCAAGAAATACAGAATACTCAGACCCTTGAAGCTGCATACAAGTTAACAGTAAGAACAAGTCAAAAACTTCAAATAAATAATATCTAAACTGAAGGAAATGAATTATCTGTGTATAGAAGAAAAAATCATATACAGCATCTAGAAAAATGTAAATTAGTAACAAGCTAATAATTACTTGTAAGAGCATAGACATGCACAAGGCCACAGTTAGCTATCAGAGATATGGGAAAGTGGCATCTCAAATATCATAACCATATGAAAGTACGGTGTTAACAACACCAGACAAGGAAACAAGTATAAGACACATGCATGCGGCTGGGAAAGGTGTGTAACTGTGTACTAGTCCTAGTGTAATATTATCTGCAATAAATAAATCCAACGTAGCACAACTAACTAATCATCTCAGAAAGATATTTTTATAACGAATACCTTCTTCGTGATCCCCGATAAAAGACAATCAGATTAAAAAGGGTCAAGTCCAAAAACTTCCAAAAATGGCTATAAATACCCACTCACATACCCATAACAGATCATCAGTTATTAGACCAGCAGTTCCCAGATCCAGACATCAGAAAAGAGAGAGTATCAACCATGGAACTCTAACCTAGGATATTCCACACCAGATCCATTTTCTGGAGATTTCTCCATTACCAAGGGAACTCCAGCTTTCTCCCTCACCTGCATTCAGTGTTTTTCACTACTCTACCACTCACCAACATCCAGATCAGCAGATCTGAGAGGAACCTTAAACGCTTGTCAGCTTTTCCCAATTTTTAGAATTTCTGACCACCTTAGCTAGCACCACCTTACACCACTTGAATTAAAAGCAAAGAGCTATGGAAAAAATAAAAAGCAAAAGAAAAAAAAGACAGATAGCATAGATAGAAAAGTTGTAGAACTTGCAGGACAATGTAGATTGTTTTCTTGTCTTTTGAAAGTTGCTTCAAGCATGTATGCTAGTTAACAATAAAGACATGAATTAATGTCCAAGTACCTTATCTGTATAGGGAATGTTTAAGTTGTGACCATGGGAGTTATTCAGAATGGATGATCCCATTGCCACCTTCCCCCCACCCCCAATTTGATCATCTAGTTCTCCATTGCAGAAACACCATGTAAGATGAAGACATTTCCAGTTGTTAATCGAATATATTAAATAGGAAATTCCGGATTAATGAAAGGTATATGCTATTTCATTTTAGATGTTGTCCATTCAAATGCTGTTGGGTGGTAGCTTGAATTCCAAGCCACACCAACATACGCATTCAAATGAGTAAGGAAATCACCTCCAATTCCTTTATTTCTTTATGTTTTTTGGCACCAGAAGTTCTTTGTGTGTTCCTTGGATTTTTTTTTTTTATCGGTGGTGTATTCCTTGGATATTAAGAAATTAAGAAAGGTTCAGTGAGAGGTGTGCATCAGTTTCACTTATGATTGCCAAAATTAGGTTTATTTTTCTTCGGGTTTTTCGGAGACAAGTTTTGTGTCTTTGATTCATAAATATATGCTTCTGGCGTACTTTTGGTCAGAGACTTAAGATAAGCGAGATGACCAAGGAAGACATTCTAACCTCAGCGACGTTAGGAACTGCTAGAATCTCCGAAAACGCAAAAAGAGATGAATGCGACGTTGCTTCGATTATTACATTTGCAAGCGCCGATCCCTTTTGGCTTTTGGCCTGCTTGACGAAGTGCTCGATCAGTTCTGCTTGCTTTTGCTCGATATCCATCGGCGCCTTCCCTTGTGGAACAGGAATACCTTCGACGAGAATACCCGTACCTGTATATAAGGAGCAGTTTGCAAGTCGGCTCGTTCTGCGAGCTTCCCGTAAAAGTCTAGAGCCGATATGGACAAATGGGTTGGTCCATGGACCATGGACCCATTTCGGATGACTGTAGCTTTGGTCCGCTGCTTTCACCGAACGCACGGATTTGTTATATGTGGATGACTGGATGTCATCTGCGACCCACGGTAAAAATGAGCATGTCACATGAGAACTTTACTTTAAAAAAAAATGTCAAGGTACGAGGGGGAATTCGTGCGAAGCAAAAGCTAAACAATAAAAATACACAATAATATATAATTATTTTATATCTTAATTTTTTAAAAATAATAAATAATTATTTATATTTTATATGTCATTTTTTACAATACAAAAATAACAATAACTAATTTCAACTAAGATTGATCATTAAACCAATGAAATCGATCAACATGACCTAATTCAACTCGAATCGGTAGTTTTGATTCATCAATTTTTCAACCCAATTAGGTTGGGTTAGTTTTGGTTTGGCCCTTTGTAAACCGACCCAATAATAGATATATACTAATATTTTATATTCTAAATATATTTTTTAACACATGGAAGTGGAAAAATTCTCATATTTCTTAGTCTAAAATATTTTATATCGTAAATTTATTTTTTTTAATAATGCCACTATAGTTTTTTAAGTTTAAATCTTTTGAACCAACCAATAGGGTTGTACACGGGTCGGGTTGGGTTGGTTTAGTGGGGTTTTCCCAACTGACCCGACCTGGTCAGGTTACTTGAGGTGGAAACCGAAACCGACCCACTGATAGGCAAACCGAAACCGACCCGACCTGGTTTAGTGGGGTTTTGCTCCTGTACTCAAACCTTATTTTTGAAACTTGTCTCACCTTTGGTCCAATGTCAACCTTAGTAACCCCTGTTATACTCAAAAAAAAAAACTTTTGTATTCAAAAAGACAAAAGACAAAATTGTTTTATAGAAGACAAAAGTTATCAATATTCAATAAAACAATAAAATAGAAAGTCAAACTATTTTATAGAAAGAATGCTGAAACATTTATATTTAAAGAAACCTTCTAAATTTTAATCTATGTAAAAGATGACACCTAATTCTAATTGTAATTGACTAATGAGTTGCCTATTTGGTGTAAAAGACTATAGAAACTAGGATAAATTCAATTTAGTTAAATAAGAACTAGAAGATAGAGTTGTTATAGTTATAGTAGAAGACTGGTTAAGTAGGAAGACTAGTTCGATTCGGTTTCGGGTCAGTTTCGATTTTTACACAAGAAAACCAAAATCGACCCAATATTTCGGTTTATAAATTTGCCCAACCCAAAACCAACCGGTGCTGATGAAAACCCGATCGATTCGGGTTTGGTCGGGTTGGGCCTTCTTATGAACAGCCCTACCAACCAATCAAACCAAAAATCAACCCAAATCGATACAACCCAAGTTGGTTGAATTTTCACTAATGGTCAATTGATTTTGGGTGACCAACCCTAACCTGTCCAAGCTGATTTGGTTAGTGAAACAACCAACAACTGAACTTAACTAGCCCATGAACATTCCTAATTTCAGCTAAATTAACAGTCTATTCTCCAATAAACAGCAATAATTTAATCTCTAGTAATTATTAAAAATTTATAGAAAAAATGCATAGTTATTTTAAACAAATTTATAGTGAAAATACAATAAATACTAAAAATATATTAAATTAGTCAATAAATAGTATAATCTCAAACAATAGTTCAATCTCTAATAAATATTAATCAATAAATAATAAAAAACACATAAATGCTAAAAATAAATTTATGACAAAAATACATTAAATTAAATTTGAAAAGTTAAATAGCAATAGTTTAATCTCCAAAAATTATTGACAATTTTTTTAAATGAAAAAACAAAAATAGATTTATACATAATTATTAAAAATATATTTATCAAAATGTAATAAATTATTACTAAAAATACATTAAATATTGGTATTTGGTAATAAGCGTTTTGAGAAATAATTACTAAATATAATAAATAATTACCAATAAATAACCCCAAACACAAATAAGTGGTTTGAGAAATAAAATAAATGTAAATAGTTTGGGAAAAAACCCCCCAAACACCAATAAGTACTTGTTCAAATAAGTACTTAAGAATTATTTCTCATGCCATATTTGATGATTAAGTGGTTGTTAAAAGAAGTACTTGTTGCACATTATTTATTTTAACAACCACTTAAGACTATTTGGAAACCCACTTTCCAAATCACTTATTATGTTTTTAATCACTTATTGGGGTGGGGAAGTTTGGTAAGCTATTATCCTCATAAGTGCTTATATTGACACAAATGACAAATTTAATCATCACTTCACTCATATATACAATGCTTTTCACATATTATGCTATACATTTTAACTGAGAGTCCACTTAGACCCACACGTGAATCACCATGTGGACCCAATTAATAATAATAATAATAATAGTAATAAATCATAACAAATAATAATAATAATAAAACACAATTCATATTCTTCACCTTTTTGAGCTGAGAAACCAGAGTGGCAGCAACAATTTTAGCTTTTCCCCTCGGTAATCTCTTATATGATTCTCTCATCCACACTTCGACTATCCTAATACTCCATACCCTGTGTTGTCGTCGATCTACCTCCAGTTCGGCAATCTCAGGAATTTGTTCATCCCCTATTTTTCGTCAAACAAAGCAAGCGGCGACAATCAATAAATCATATCTATACAATCAGTTCCCCCTTTATCCTCGTCATTCTCTCACCCCTGTCATTTTTCTCCTCTCCTTCCTATCGTTCCCTCCCCCCACATAGTTCTGTTATTTCCGACTTTGCGAAAGAAGGTAAACACCCAACGGTGGAACTATGCACCTTTGACCGTCTTTGGCATATACAATGCCATCTCTCTTCTCTTTTTCTTTTGGGGATTTCTTTGAGCATCCCATTGTTCTAGCACCAGCTAAAGCTTCCCCTATTTCTACAAACTCTCTCGAACTAGTCAAAGAAGTCTTCATCGTGTCTCTGCGCACGGAAGGTGGAAATCAGTTCAATCATCCACCATGACTCATCATAGTCTCTGACTCATATGCGTTGAATATCTCAAGCCCATCTAAATTTTCTGTTCACGACATCAGACAACAAGCCAAAACATCACTCAGCTATTTCCTCAACACCATTGAATGATAGTAGCCGCAGTAGTTCAAGATTCCACTATAAACCAGTCTTCAGAACTGGTATTTGGCCATTGACTTTTACTTCTAACCCATTGCAAATTGTGGAAATCTCCCCTGTTCTGGTTGTTGGCCTCTTGAAGTTCAAGATCACAGTAGGCTACAACTTCCTTTGTCATATATCGTTTTCAGGCCACATTGTCACCAGGTAATGCTCTCTCCCACCTCCAGTGTGATTGCTTTTGCTTCGAAATTTCACCAGCATCTAGAGCTAGGAATAGAATGAACGGGTTCACTAAGCTCATGTATTTCCCAATGGACCTGTAACTTGGTGCACCACTACCTAGTAAAGATGTTTGAATGAGAAGAGATTGAGGTATAACCCTCTTGTGAGGGTATTTTAGGTATTACAATAAAATATTAGGGACTGGTTCGTCCCTTTTTTAGTGGCAAAGTACTTATTCAAGAAGTGCTGAAAATAAAAACCAACTTAAAGTCACTTTTTTAAATAAATACTTAAAAAAAAAAAAACTTCTTCCCCACTTCTTTACCAAACACACTAAACCACTTAATGTGTGGTCCCAGCTCTTAAATGAAGTACTTCTTATAAGTGTTCTCAAACTACTAATTCGCTAAACCACCAATAAATGTAAATATAGTTTGAGAAATAGTTATTTAAATACTTATTTGAACAATAAATTATTGGTGTTTGGGGGTTCTTTCTCAAACTATTTACATTTATTTAAGTACTTATTTGAGATATACTATTTGGTGAGCCACTTAACCAATATGTACTTTTTGTGGAAATAATAATTTTAGCCCCAACTTAACAATTGCATATAAATGCCATTTTATAAATATTATATTAAATAATTTCAATGGAGATGACAACTCTACCCCTCATGACACACATGGGCCCACATGTCACACGTGTGGCACTACACGTGGACCCATATGTCACACATGTGGCACTATTAAATAATCTATATTATATAAGAATATAATAACAATAATAATAATAATAATTAATGTAGTACTTTCAAAAAGTAACTTTACAAAATTACATTCAACAAGTACTTTCACTTAATTACTTTCAGATGGTAACTTTACATAATTACTTTAAAAGGTACTTTTACAAAATTACTTTCAAAAAGTACTTTTATAAAATTATTTCAAATAATATTTTAGAGGTAATTTCAACAAAACACTTTTATAAAATTATTTCCAGAATTCCACATCTTCCCTACAAAATCCAACGCTTTTATCATACAAACCTGCTTCATAGTTTGTACTTTATAGCAACCACAATACCACAAGTATAAATATCTCTAGTAACACCCAAGTACTTCATCTCTTTAGTAGCTCACCACGTTAATACCAAAGTCAGTCATTGAACCCAAACTGAGCAACCTCAAAACCACGTTAATTAAAAACATCGTTGGCACAATACTATGTTCCCTCAATAGTGGAAATATTTGTTCTTGGAATCCTAATCCATGAATTCTTCACAAATTCGAAGAAAACCCAACAAATATCACTGGAATGCTTACCCAAAAACCTATTGAAATTTGACACTACAGGTTGATAAATCTTCAAAAAGGACAAGCATATGTACAATAGTAGCTATAATAAAAATGGGTTTTCAATGATTAGTAGAACCATAAAAACCAAGGCTCAGTTTGGAAAGAGTACAAATATAAATATGTAGAGTGCAAAACCTTATATTTTATATGTATTTGCGTTATGCATATTTGTATTTATACTCCGTCCAAATTGAACATAAGGCTCAGCTTGGAAGGAGTACAATTGCAAATATGTAGAGCGTAAAACCTTATGTTTTGTATTTGCATTTGTACTCTTTCCAAATTAGGAGTACAAATACGAATATATAGAGTGCAAATGCATACAAAACAATACAAAATACAAGGTTTTGCACTATATAAATTTGTATTTGTCTCCTTTCAAAATGAAGTGTTGTTTTTTGATCTAGATAAGAGAAAAGGGTTTTACGATATCAACATGATTGCTAAAAATTGTTTGTAAGTCCTAATCTTGAAAATGGTTTTTATGTGAGCACTATAGGGTGTTTTTCGGAAATAGTGGAAAATTTGTTTATTTTAGCTGTAGAAGAGAGATGATTTGCCTAAAACTGCTTTCTACTTGGATTTTGTCAAAGAACCTGAGAAATGAAAATGCCAAAAGTCAGCTACAAGTGTAATGAACCATCAACCTAAAACGATAAACAATGTCCTATTGGCTCTGATGTTGTGCATAACGAAAATGGCAAGCCGATGATAACTCATTGTAGTAGTTAGGTAGAGGTATTTACCTTCCCTAAGCTCTATCTTCTTCCGAGCGAAGAGATTGTTGTAGTGCAGTGGCTCTAAAGAGAGGGGCATATATAATGGAATTGTTAAAAAGTTTTGGGAATAATTTTGTCATGTGAAAAAAATAAGCACTTATTTTATAAGTACTTAAAATAATGAGCCTTAGACTAGCTTCTTTTTTAAGCCCTTATTTTTTAAATAAGCACTTATTCTAGGCATGTTTTTGCCTCTGCTTGAGAACACTTATAAGAAGTACTACTTTTAAGAGTTGGGACCACACAATAAGTGGTATTGTGTGTTTGGTAAAAAAAGTGGGGAAAAGGTACTTTTTTTAAAAAGTACATATTTAAAAAAGTGACTTCTCAGGTTGTTTTTTTTTCCAGCACTTATTGAAGAAGTACTTCTCCAAAAAAATGGGATGAACAAGTCCTTAATATCTTCTTGTAATACCTAAAATACCCTCACGCAAGGGTTATACCTCCATCTCCTATCATTCGAACATCTCTACCAAGTAGCGGCACACCCAGTTACATGTCCACCGGGAAGTACATGAGCTGAGTCAACCCGTTTCTTCTCCTCCTAGCTCTAGATGCCGGTTAAATTTTGAAGCAAAAGCAATCACACAGAGCTAAGCACATAGGAGATGGGAGAGAGCATTACCTGATGAGAATGTGGACTGAAAATGACCTATGACAAAGAAAGTTGCAGTCTAATGGGATCTCAAACTTCTAGCGGCTAACAACCGGAACAGGGGAGATTTCCACAATTTGCAATGGTTTAGAAGTAAAAGTCAGTTGGCCAAATACTAATTCCGATAGCTAGCTTACAGTGGAATCTCGAACTGTTGTGGCTGTTATCGTTCAATGGTGCCGAGAAAATAGCTAAGTGATGTTCTGGCCGGTTGTTTGATGCTGTGAGCAAAAAAATTAGATGGGCTCGAGATGTTCAACGCATATGAATCAAAGACTGTGATGAGTCGTGGTGAAGGATTGAACTAATTTCCACCTTCCGTGCACGAAAACATGGTGAAGACTTCTTCGAATGGTTTGAGAGAGTTTGTAGAAATAGGGGAAGCTTCAGCCGGTGCTAGAACAAAGGTGTAGAGTCCCACCATTGGGCAATTACCTTATCTTGCAAAGCTGGAAACAACAGAGCTATGTGGGGGAGGGGACGGTAGGAAGGAGAAGAGAAAAATGCCAGGGTGAGAACGATGAGGATAAAGGGGGGAACCGATTTTGGAGATCTGATTTGTCCTCGCCGCTTGCTCCATTTGATGGAAAGAGGGGATGAACGGGTTCCTGAGATTGCCAAACTAGAGCTAGATTGACGAAAACACAAGGTATGGAGTATTAGGATAGCCAGTGTGGATAAGAGAATCAGAGAAGAGATTACTGGGAGGAGAAGCTAAAACTATTGTCGCCGCTCTGGTTTCTCAGCTCAAAAGGTGAAGAAGATGATTTGTGTGGGTCTACGTGGACTCTTAGTTAAAATGTATAGTATAACATGTGAAAAACATTGCATATATGTATGAGTGAAGTGAGGGCTAAAATTGTCATTTATGTCAATATAAACACTTATGGGGAAAGTAGCTTACCAAACAGTGTTTGGATCTCCTGCCCATGAGAACTCTACTCATGTTTATCGCATCCACACGTGGAGAACATCTCATCCTCTACATAGTATAATGAAGGGGGAGATGTTCCCAATTCACGGGAGGAAGTGTATTGTGGGTAGGAGATCCGGAGTCTACCAAACATCCCCACCCCAATTAATGCTTAGAAACATAATAAGTGATTTCGAATGTGGGTTACCAACACAACCTGAATTGGTTGTTAAAATAAGTACTCAACAAGTACTTCTTTTAACAACCACTTAATCATCAAATAGGGCCTTTGTTTTTTTATGCAAAACATGATTAAATGCTTACTTTCCAGTTATTTTGTGGTCCTACCACCTATTTTAAGTACTTATTTGAACAATGACTTAAAATAAGTGATACCAAATAGGGGCTACCCTTTCCAAGCAAATAGTGAATGCTCGAATTTTGTAAGAACAATTACCGGAGAAGACGCCATTTCGATGTTTCTTATAGTTGAAGGAAATAACACCTTCACCTTTTTACATATGTGATGCCTTGTTATGTCTACTTAGTACCAAAACATATAACCCTAAAATGGTTCAATTTCTCTTCAAAGAGGAATCAAAGGCCATTTTCAAAATGGTCATCTTGCTAACCCACAATTTTGTTGACACTATTGCCTAGGGGTGAGCAAGAAAAAACTGAATAGAATCAATGAGACTGAACCAACCAGTTATATATATATATATAGATATAGAGAGAGAGAGAGATTTTATATTATCTATATATATTTTTTACATGTATCTTATATAAGTAGTTATGTTTTGTTATTTATAATATATAATATATTATTTATTATTTATAGTAGAAAATTTTATATGTATCTCTAATTGTTATTATATATTTACATATTTATTTATAATATATTTTACAAAAAAAAGTAAAAAATCGATGAATTGAATTGATGGTTAATCGATTATCGATTTTCCAAAAATCAAGACTAATGGTTCGGTTTGGAATTTAGACCTATGCACCCCTATTATTCATCAGTGCTATTTGAATATTTGGAACTGTCTCTAGGTGAAGTAGGCCACGGATAACCCTTGGAAGAGATGATGTAGAGAACCCCGTGAGTATAACAACAATCTATGTCGTCAACCCCTTCAAAGTCTCATGAACAAATGGCTAATCCGTCATCCAAGCATGTGAAAAGAGATGGGCTCCGCATGTGGGTGCAAGACAAAGGTGGAATGAGCAACGATTACACCCTTGGTAGCCTAACAACAATGTGTACTATGCACCACTTAGGGTCACATTTTACTGGATACTTCCCCAATAAAACACCTCCACCGTGAACACTCCCATCAACCATAGGCGCCAAGGATGATCTTCTTACCAATGAGTAGGGGTGTAAATGGATCGAATTCGAATCAAATAAGGTAATATCTGAATTCAAATATGATTAGAAGATCCGATATTCGAATTTGATTTGGTATCCAACGAATATTGAAAATTAATATTTGATTCTATTTGTTTCAAATTCGACCAATTAATTATTTTAAATAATTAATAAAAAATTTATTTATATAAAATATATAAATTATTTATATGATTTTATTATTATATATATTATAAAATATTTAAATATTTTATATATTCTAAAAGTTAAATTATCGGTTTAACTTGGATATTTATCGAATCAAATTAGGTCATATCTAAATTCAAATCTAATTAGATATTTGAATTACCAGATTTTGATTCAATTATTGTTGAATCTCGATTTCAATATCGAATTTTCGAATGCCATCAACACCCCTACGAATGAGCCTAGCATTGGGGTAATAATGACAAAACAACCTAGTAGGCTAGTTAGTATATCTTTTGCTGGTTGTACCGAAAACTTGGGATCAAATCTTGCTTACATCAGGATTGTGGGTAATGGATTTGGGGATGAGCTACTACCCCTGTGGTGTAGCCTCGTGGAGCCAAACAAATAATCCTTTGCAATTGGTTTCATCAACACATTATGTACCTTAGGTTGTGTTTGGTTGTAATGCAAATGAATTGGAACTGATACAAAACCATGGTAATGCAAATTCTGACCTATTTTTGTCTCAAAGTTTAGATTATTTTGTTCGATTGCAATACAAATGAAGTAAATTAAGACATCGACAAAGTAAAATCCAAAGCAAAATTAAACAAGAATTTACATTTTTTACATTTGTACTAGTACAAATAAGTTAGCATTGTAACCAAACACAACCTTAGGGACCATGGCACCACTACATATCTTTATTCCATGGTTACTTGAGTTTTACCATCAAGTCCCATAGATGGATAAGTTCAACCATAAGGCTCTGTTTGGTTTTGTAAGACGGGGATGAGAAAAAGGGAATATTCTAAAAATATTCCATTTTCTCTCATTTGTTTCAAGGGAAATAGGGGGATGGAATGAGAAAAAAGTGGAATTCGAGATCCCAAAAATGTGCAATCAAGGTCACACCAAAACAGTGTGACTCCGATGGAAAAACTTGAGAAAACTCGAGTTTCTTCATCATCATCCTTTGCCTCACCGTTGCTAGTAATCACCGCCACCACCGTTGTTGGGTTTGCCCTTCTACCTTCTATTGCCACCACCTTCACTTTCTCCTTCCCTTATGGTAACCACCGCCACCACCGCTACTGGTAATCTCCTTTGCCCTTTTACATTCTGTCGCCACCACCATTGAAGATGTTTCTGCCATGGTAGAACCCAGATCAATGCAAAGACAAATCAAAAGTTTTCTACCATCCCATCCCACTCCATATAAAGCCAAATAATGGGAAGTTAAATTTGTATACTTTCCAATCCTATCCCATCCCACCCAAATCTTCCCACAAACTAAACGAGGCCTTATGTGATTTTGGTAAACATGACATGGAGAGATAGAGATAGCACAAGATGGGGTTTGTGTTAAGCAAATACAAACTTTTTTTTTCCTGATTGAAGAGTTAACAATGCTATAGTTCTACTATCAAACTTGAATTTGAATTGGCATGAATCTTTTAGGCTATGTTTGGTTTGAAGGAAAATGCAAAGAAAGGAAGGGACCTTATATACGTTTCCTTGTCTTTCCCTTCCTTTCCCTACATTTTCCTTCAAACCAAGCATTTCCTTTGGGTCCACTTGATTTCGTGGAATAGGTTTTTGGAATCGGAATCAAAATGATCCGTTCTAGTTCCAACTCTTTGTTTGGAAGGAATGGGATTCAATGACCATTCTAAGCTCTCCCTTGCGAATAGGATTCCCATTTCAAAGCCCATCAATAAGTAAAGAACTCATGACAAAAACCCAAACACTAATATTAATAAAATAATAAAACATTATTACAATATAATTAAACTAAGGGTGATCATTCTTGGCTTGGCCCAGAAACCCAATCTTGCTCAACCCACAAATTTTTGGGCCTAGGTTTTTGTGTGCAAGCCTAGCCCGGCTCGAGCTCGTATCAAGCCTGAAAAATTTTGGGCCAGGCTTGGGCCCAACACTTTAAGCCTAGTTTGCAATATAATATATATTATAGCAGTATATTTTATATGTTATAGATATATACATATATTTTATATTATACTAAATGTTTATTATTTTATATAAAATATAAAAATTTAAGTTTTAACATATAAATAAATATTAATTAATTGAGACATGTCAATACGTGTGTAAACACCTGAACCAATTAAAGTATGTAAATTGCCTTCCTAGGCAAGGCCTTTCGTTCTCATTGCCTAAGCAATGTGGGGCTTGAAAAAACACTCAATAGTAGTACTTGTTATTTGGTGTCTTTCAAAGTCTCACATTGTTTAATAATGGGAATGAAGGCATTGCCTTTATCTATAAAATGATAGATAAGCCAAGCCAAACTAACTTTAAGAATTAAATGAGGCCCATGCTTTTTTTTTTTTTATGTGTGTGTACGCCCATAGCTTAGCCAAGCCCACTTTACCTTGGGCTTGTGCCTTTTTTATGTATTATATTTAATTAAATTTTTATTATTGGATTTCATAGGCCCAAAAAGCCTATAAGCCAAGCCCGGGCCCATGTAGGGCCAGGCTTTGCAAACTAGGCCTACGGTGCAGGCCGAGCTCGGGCCTAGGTTAAAGCACTATATAATTAGTGTTAAACCCGACCCAGCTCCACTCATGAAATGACAATAAAACATCAATAATTAAACAATAAAATATTGTGTAAGTGATGTTGTCCACGTTATAAGGTGGACGAACAACAGATAAATTTCATGTTGAAACAGACAAGTTGAGTTGGAATCAATACGAAGGAGTGATATCACATGAGTTGCGCCGGACAAACAGGGCATAATGAAGTGATGTGTACTCGATGACTTGCGACGAAACAATGTCATAAACCCCGAAGGCAGTTCTATAGGGAAAGGCACTCCAAAGCTTAAGTCAATTAAGGCAGTGAGGAGGTCAGTTAGGCCAAGTTGGTCTTAGCTGGTGCTTGAGAGCAAGATAGCAATAGAGCTCTAGAGTGTTTATTTATATCATTTATTTATCAAATTAAATTAATTATTATTTAACTATTTACAATTATTCAACTATATAAAACAAAAATACAATGACAAAAGTCATCTCTCCCTCTTTCACTTTATTGTCTAATAACTGTGATTATTTATTTATTTTATTAAATTAAATATATTATTATCCCTATTTTTTATTTATTTTAAATATATATTTTTTCCAATAAACTGTTAATTAAAAATTTTACCTTTCCCAATTTCCTATATAATAATTTACCTTTGACAAACCACTTACCATCATGTTTTACAGGGCCCCTCCGCTAGTTTACAATAAATTACAAGCAAAATCCATGGTGCATCCACTACACCATGCAATAAGATGCGATGATTAAGCACACATGGTTAAACATCAAGATACACTTAATGAAAAGCGAAGCAATTAAAAGTAAGCAAACTAATATTAGTGATTGCATTTAGTTGAACTCCATATTATGCTTTTTAAATTGGACCATGAAGCCCAATAAAAAGATGGCCATCCAAAAATGCATGCATAATTTATTTTTGTCATAAGCCCGAGGCCAATTTTAATTAGGTTGAGTTAAGCTCTGGCTGATAAACTTGGGTCTCACCTCAAATTAGGACAGACCTAATTAGGGGTGTCAATTTTACTAGATTCGGTCCAATCTGATCCAGTCCAATATGAGTCCATTACAAATGGACCAAGTCCAATCCAATCCAATTAATATTTTGGACAAATTTTGATTGGTCCAATTCAATGTTTGTACTGTCCAATATGTTCAAAATTGTCTTAATTTAGATAGTTCTAATCTAAACTTTGCTCATTGACACCTATATTCTTATTGCCTATCAATTAACCAAATATTTGTTCAATCCAACCCAATAAATACATTGGACCATTAAGTTTAGATGGTCCAACTCAATGTCTTATTGGTCTGTAAATTTTGTCCAATTTGATTTTAGTTTGGTTGGTGTCTAACCCAAAATAGGTCCATTGACACTCGTAGACCCAAGCTCAAATTTTGCACATTTGGGTTTGGGACTGGGTGGGCTTTTACCGTTTCAAATCCATCAATGCACTTGATATGTTCAAACTTCAAATGTATTCGAATTTGGAGATACATGAGATATTTGAAAAGTTTTTTTTTTCTATTTGGAGATTTGCAACAAACAACTCCTAGTTACCATTGTGCTAGGTAAAGAAGCTCAATTTTCTTTTAAATATCGATGATAATTTTTCTTATAAATCTAGGAGCTTCCCCCATATGCCTGAATGGGGTGGGCTTTCCTTAATATTAAACAAGGGCGGGAAAATATTTTTGCCCTGAATCAGGAATGGGGTAGGGTCGAGGTTTACATATAATTCCTTGAACCCGATGATAAACCAGTCAAATATTTATAGATTTAATTTAATGTTAATTTTCTAAAATGCCTTTAAGTTTTCCCCAAATTATTTGAACCGTAAGATCTTGTAATTCCATTTTTGTAATGCCCCAAATTACCAATATTCAATTCTTAAAATACCCACAATTCACATAATCCTACTTACAAAATACAACTAAATTAGATACATTTTAGATGATTGCATTGGAACGGAGAAAATTTGAGGATTCCAACTTCCAGATGGGGAGTGAGTGACATGCCCTGAACCATCCCTACCAACGGGGGACACGATAGGGGAGCCCCACCCTGAACCTGCTTCGTTGCCATTCATACTTTTAATTTAGGGCCCATTTGGCAAGTCTTTTTTAAAAGATCTTCTTGTAGCTCTGATAGTCAATAGACGCATTGAGCTTTTAACATAAGATCTAGGCAGCTCGAAGACTGTTTGGCAAGTGCAAATATTCATTAATCTGTTGGAAGATACTATCAGCCCAAAGACCGTTTGGTAACTGTAGGTTATTGCACATTACTGATATGGGCTACTTGTGCATATTTGACACCTGACCCATCATGATTGGGTCATAGTGGCCCAAGACCATGGTGGACATGGGTCTTGTGGGACCCATCTACAATAACAATGTGTGGGGCTCATATATATTGTGTACTCTCTTGTACGACTTTAGCATTGGTGGGGTCCTCATGTCCTTAATGTGGGGTCCACAAACCATTTATGGGGCCCACTTCGATTAATTTAGCTGGTCTATCTAACAATATAATAGTTAACCCATCATGGTTGGGTCAAAGGGCAGTGGATTGGGGTATTATGGGTCCCAATTACCTTGAATTGATTTGGGTATATGTGTGGGCCCCACATAATACTTAGTATTATCTTGCATTGATTATAAACACCATATATTGCTTTAGCATTAGTGGGGTCCTCATGTCCTTAATGTGGGGTTCACAAACCATTTGTGGGGCCCAAAAAATCAAATTTAATTTTAACTGGGGTCCTCATGTCTTTAATGTGAGTCTACACACCATTTGTGGGGTCCACTCAAATTTAATTTTAATTGGTTCAGCTAAATATGTATAGCAAACATAAACATGTTAATAAGAGTTTGCTAAGGGTGTTCTTATAATTCATTTCCATACTAACAAAACGATAATTAATAGCATCAAGAAAATGATGAAACACATCACTCCACAACAGCATGCACATACTCTAAGAGCAACAACATGCTTCTTCTTATAGTTTGTATTGTCATGACCATTGTTGTGTTGTTCAATGATCTGCACTTGAGGTTCGTTCGGTGTATAATTATCTGCCCGCATGAAGTCATATTCATGCGGCTGAAATATAATAACAACAAAAACCAATTACACATTACTCATTTTTCATATTAAGTAGTATGACTCACAAATAATGATTTATTGGTTTCATACCTCACCACTGGGGCACTTACAAAACCATATTCCATAAATTGTTTTTTTTGTTTTTGCCATGAATAACCTCATACGTCCTTGTTCGCATACACACATTGGTTCCTTATGAATAGTGGCCATAACTACCATTCAACAAGTACAATTAACTCATAACATCTGAACATTAGGAAATGCAAACAACTAATAACCAACAGTACACATATAAGTTCAAATTATAACAAACAATGTGAAATATACATATAACAAGTACAATTAACTCATAACATCTAAACATTAGGAAATGCAAACAACTAATAACCAACAGTACACATATATGTTCAAACTATAACAAACAGTGTGAAATACACATACAAGTCCAAAGTAAAAATAAACAGTCTAAGTATCAAATCACAACCCACACAAGCTAAGTAGATTGTCTCCTATGTCTTGGTCAATTACGATTAACACGTAAATTGTAGTGATCAGCCATCTTGAACATAATTTCATTTCCAACTTGTTCCATCCGTCTAGTGGTTTATGACCCAATGTCAATAGGAGTGTGTGCTACAATATGAAACATCCCTCACTCTCCTTCAATGGTAACATCCTCTTATAGGAACCCATTCCGATATATATCCTCTATTTGTGACATTCAGATGAAATTGTGTAGCAAATAACAAGCAAACACAATCATAATTTGCTTGTAAAGTGGGTAGGGAGGCATCAACTACAAAATTGGGAAACGTGCCTTCAGAACTCCAAAACACCACTATATGACATTCCTAAGTGAATAATGCATATAATTAAAGTACTCTTCACCATTACCTTGACGACCACTTCTCCCTTGAAAGTCTCTCAGATGGTATCTCTCAGATTAGTATGGAGATAAAAATCTCGGCATATTTGTGTTACCCAAATCAACAACATAATACTTTCCTATACAAAAAATGCAACTAAATTTATCAGTGTATCGATGACTTTCATACAATCATATAATTATTTATGGTTGTTTTGCTGACCTTTTGGTGGTAGAGGAAACATGTTATCTAGGTTTTGGATTGTTTCAAAAAATACCATTGAATCGTGAGCAACACCCTCGCATCTTGCTACAAAAGTGAATAGTATGTCAAATGAACATGCACACATCACATTCTGGATGGTGATTGACTTGAGTCCCCTAAATGGCACATGTTCATTAGCGAGAACACATGCATGGACACGTATACCATTTATAGCACCAACACAGTTTTGCAAAAAAAAGAGGGAGAAATGCACCAATTTTGTATGTAATGGTTCAAAGAGAAATAAAACATCTAACAAATATAATAATTTACCTCAAACCATGGAAAATACGTTCAATTATTTTGAATATGGGGTGGCACAACTGTCATATCACCAGGTCGCACAATTTCTTTCCCAAACTCACAGATGGCCTTCAAAGCTGTGTTAAAGTGTTGTGAAACTGTTTCACTAGAATGCTAAAAATGGTATGTAGTATATTGGTTTGATTTGTTGTGTCCTATCACTTGCAATAGAATCCAAATTTGCTCATCAGCTGATACATACCGACTGTCTTTCACTAACCCTCTTTGTCTCATCGATGTTACTAATCTAAGAAACACTATTGGTGTGAGTCTGAACATATATAGGCATCTAATGCCACCACTATAGATGACATTCTTTAAATATTCTGACCCGGTCAGTATGTCATCATGGTATAGTGTCATAGAGATTGGCATCCATTTTTTCTCCATTTCTCACACAATGATGATATTTGTCAACATCCGTTGCTCTTCGTTCTCAACTGCAGCAAGTGCAACTGTTGAAAACACTACAATCCTAGTAGGGTTGTCAACAATTTTGATCTGGCATATGAATAATGAACGAGTATAAGATGCATATCAAAATTGGATCACGATGTCAGATGACAAATACTTATGGTGGTGACCCATAAGCATACATTGACACTTACACTATGACAATCATCCACCTACTATTCATTAATCACCCACCTGCCTCAAACCCAACTCATACATACATCATACAAATAATAGCAGATAAATTTGCATTCATCATACGTATATCCCCAAATCCATCAATTCACCATGTACCTATATACCATTAACAGCAAATGGAAGTAACTAAAACCTGTATTCACTAGCATCTACATCCATCCAACATGTAATTATAACCATAAAATGTAGCAAGAATATATAAACTTGTCCTCACAAATCACAATAAGTATCTATCAAACCATTCACTCACCATTAAAAAAATAAAAAAGCAATCCATCAAGTCATATGTGTTTCAAGGTTAATCATCTCACAAAGAAAAAAAAGCCCAAAAAGGCAAAATACTAGACAACTTTTTAATCAAAGTTAGACAACCACCATGTTCAGCGACCTATGCGACCCATCAGCCAATTCTTCCTAATAGTTGGGGGTAGGTTCAAATAAAACTCTCTTGCTATTGGGTCATGGAAAACGCCGTATATCCTATCATAGTCAGAAAGGTAAAGTCTTTCAATGGTGTTCACCTATTCCAGCACAGAAGACATGGATGCTGGACTATTTGTCCTTGTTTGCAACCCATCTATTGCCTCAACCAGCCTATTAAACATCTTTTCAGTTAATGTAGATTGATCAACCATTGCATCACAAAATTCGGTTGGTCTCTTCCTATGTGGAGTTTTGGTGCTTGTAGTTGAGACCTTGTCAGTATCACTATTCATTGGTTCATCAACTCCTACTGATGGATGTTGGGTCTCATCAACAGGTGGGCTAGTTGAGATGTTTCCTTCATCTAAGGGTGGGGACTCTATGCCTTATACCAATGATGCTGAAAACCTTATAGTGGGTATTGTTCCCCAAAATCTGACCTCTAGGTTGTTATATTCTGGGCAACCCACTGTACGAAACTTTTTATCTTTGGGATTAGCCTATAAAAAAAAGACATTGGGACACCAATCAATTTGTATGTAATGTATTGAATTCAAATAAACAATCATATATATTATAGCAAATACCGTCAAATAGTTGTCCCATGTCTGTTGTGAGGCTACAACCATTTTCTTCTCTTTACCCCAACCAAATCCGGTTTGCCCATATCTCAGCTTTGTAAACTCCTTATATCTACTCTTTAAGTCTTGTATTTTGTTACTAAATGATTTCGTATTGAACTTCAGGGCAAATTTTACGAAAAAAACTTTGTCTCACCTCTTTCCAAATTCCCCCACTCTAGACTTATTGTACAAGTAAATCTATGAAAAAAGTTTATTGTGTACGTGTCTAGTTTGCATTTGTGATGGGGTATTCTCAAAAGATGTGTTAGATACACTAGTCACCATCTAATCATCATGAAACTTTAATTTACTGACACAATATTGTCGAAATTTTATAGAATAATCATATTTTTTCTAATCAATTAAAAAAATAGAAAAAGGTTTGATGGTTGTATGAATCACCTGAAGTAGCTATTCCCTTTGAATGTTCGTAAGTGAACAGAATCCTGCAATCAATAACAAGGGTATGATAGCTTCAACAAATTGCCGGTACAACCTACATCATACAATATGTACAACCAATGCACTGAATAACAAAACAAAGAAACTTGTGTGAATGCTCACTTCCAAGTAATAACAAAGCAGTAAACTTTGTACCATCTTAAGAGCAGCTTTGGTTCGTTTGATATGCCTCAAGTGGATTCCACTCATTTGTGCTTTCTTAAAAGCTATTTGTTTATACAACCATAGTGTACCAAAAATCCATTTTGTTAAATGTAAAGCATCTAAAAACACAAACAATATCATATTCAAATATAAGTTTTTCTTTTCTAAATTTAATGATGAAAAGTTCATAAACAAAACCTATGACACCAACAATCAAAAGGAATGAAAAACAACCATTGATGATCCAGGTTAGCATAAAATGGGGTAACCCAAATTGAACCTGTCATAATTAATCTCCTTTGTTCTTATAAAGGTTTGAAATGCTATTGATCTTGAAGGTCCAGCATTACCAAGAGAAAGTTCCCTCATATCATGAAACTTGTCAAAGTATGAATTTTCCATGCTACCATCTAGCATTAACAATAATTTCTAGAAAGTTGTAACAAAAGGGTTGGATGTGGGTGGAATGTCAATGAAAGAATCAAAGATATCATTGAACTCTGTTGTGCTATCAATATCAACCATATTAGCTAAACCATAAGGGTAGTTTAAGAAACTTACCTTTTTTTCTATTTTACATACGTTCTTCAACTCATCCAATTTATTTTCATTATGTTTTCCTCCTCCCCAAAGAAGTTTCCTCTAAATTCTAACCAATTGATCTCAAAGCCATTTAAGAAATAAAAAGCATGACATTGCATATGTGGAAATGGCAGTGAACACTGCCTTAATCATAACTTCCTTTCTTATAGTAAACAAAATAGCCTCCTTCCAACCTATTTCAATTCACTCATATAGACTTTTATTTTTTTTAAGGAACTCTCATAGACGTATTTTCTTGGCCCTTAGATCATATGAACAATACACCCACATACCCAAATAGCCTCGATCTTCCTAGCCACGAATGCTCTAGTTACATAGTAGTTAGATGAATAGACAATTCCTATGTAATTGTTTTATTGTTGGACTATGAGCTAGATTAATGATTTTTGCTCATATTTATGGCTTTGATGATTATCTAAATCTTCCAATTAAGGGTGATTTCTTTTAATTGCCTTGTATGTTGAATTATATGTATATTGTAGAAAAACAAAAGTGATGAATGAAAAGATGAGAGATCTATCATATGGATGGCCGAACCCTGTAGGAAGGTAGGATGAATTTTCAAAAAATTCTCTCTCTCTCTCCCATCTGGGAATCACATTCCCTATTTTAGAAAATCTGCATTTTCAATGATCAATCTTGAACCCTAAACCGAACCATATCTGAAACCAAGAGTAGGTGAGGGATATACTTGATACGAATAAATAGTATATCCCAATGAAGGTGTTCACGCCCAAAGAAAATCTCAAAAGACTGTTCTCACTAAAGATGACACAGTGTAGGGTGGAGCAGAATCAACAATGTTATTCAAAAAAACCAAATCGTTCACCAAGAATTCACTGGAGGGTAGGTGAGCACGACTCCCAATCAGTTTTTTCACCAAAAAAGGATATCAAGAACGCTTCTTGATCACTCCTACAACAGTGGAGATCAAATTGGCAATGGATGGAAACTGGAGGAGAACGCAAGGAGAAAATGGCACAATCACACTGTTGTTGTCTTCTCTCTGTATGATCTGAGATCTGATCTCTGGATTTGGTTCGCCTCCATCCCCCTTTTATAGCTTTAAAGAGAGCTCATAATCTCATTAGGAGTTTCCTAACCCAAATCTGTATTTGGATAAGGAGTTATCTTTAAGAGATAAGGATAAACCCTTATCTTATCTGCGGATTAGATCAGCTCTCTCCTGATCACATTAAGAGGTTTCCATATCCAAATTCAGATCTGAACTCTCTGAGTGGACCTATATGCTGATCCAATCCTAGATCTGCCCCTCTCTTTAATTAGTCTAACTAAACCAGTTCGAAAATGGGCTTTAGGCCCAATAAGTCTAACTGTTCACTAACTTTCCAAACTACTGCCTAGTTGGGCTTCTTTGTATACCGTGGGACCCAAACATTGATGTACACATCAGCCACATAGGTTTAGCCCAGCCTCTGTTACAAAGCCTCACCGAATTCATTGAAAAGACAGTAAAACCCCTGAAGCCAATCACATGGGCTTCTAATGGGCCCAATACTTACACTGAGTGGTCCCTGGGCCAAGCCACTTTATAAAAACTCAAGGACTATGGGCAGATGCAAGATTAGCCGATCATGCATTACCCTCAATGGTCTTACACTTAACCTCTCAGCCCATAATTATCAAACACTACCCGACAATAGAGGACCTCTCCCTCGGCTGCAATGAACAGTGTTGCACTCTCTACTCACATTGATCCCGAAAATTAAAACCTTTTGCAAACATTTTGAAACCATAATATGTATATGTATATGTATATCCGTATATAAATATATTATGCTAAAATAATTTTCAATGATTGAAATTGGTTGCCGGCATACTTGGTTTTCATTAGAGAGAGTGCATCCCCGATCATTACATTTGTCCGACAAAGGACCTGATCCTGTCACTATGATCACCCACTCATATGAATTCTCGGACTCTCCCAACATACCTAGGTTTTGACCCCCACTAAGGATCTCACTGATTGGCATTATCAATGACAAAACAATCAAACACCTAGTGCAGTATCATAATCGAGTCTAGGGGTCAGGTGTAATTTTTCAGTTTTGCCCACTAATCACCAAGGTCCAGGGCAATACTAGAAATCTGGTCCGGTTCGAGGTTTCAAGTAAACCTACACTGCATGTACCTTGGGTCTCACATTGGCAATTGATATGGGCCACCCCAACACTTGGTGACACATAAGTGTCAGCCTAAGCAGGATAAATCTCCCCAGACTTATCCAACGACTATGAACATTCTAAACTAACACGAGTCTTATAAGTGTCCAGTTGAAGGGTATTACATAGAAATACACTACTATAACATGAATCAAATATGTATTTTATTTATTTACAATAAATGTCATAAGTTACATCATTCTAATTGGAGCTAAGGGCATACATTGTCTAACAATGAGGGTGGATTTGGCCCTCCAATGATATTGTGACACATGGCACCTCGGAACAACTAAGTGACACCTGGAACCACTAAAGCAACAACTTGCCTTAGCCAAGTTGATGGTGTCCCACTTGGCGGCTTGACCCAGGCGTGACCTGGCGGCCTGGCACGGGCGCCGACCTGGTGGCCTACGAGACATGCTCGCCAACGAATTTGGCATGCATATCTTGACACTCCCACGATCCTTGGAATTTGGCCCATGTGTCGAACGATCCGGAGGGTGGTCAACATGAATGGCGGTTACCTCCAGGAATCTCGGACCACTTAGATGACATCGCGGAAATCTCAAGTGCGATGCGTGAAGCCCACGCCAAACAATTCCTATATAAAGGCACCAATCCCAATGGCATGGGGGGGGGGCAAGTAAACATATTCTAGCTCTCATACTTTGTGATTTTTACCTCGCAGTCTACTATGAGAGTACTGACTTAAGCATCGGAGCGACCTCGCTGGGTTAGCCACCCTATGTCCTTTGACATGGATTCCTTGCAGGTCTCTAAAGAACTACGAAGCTCAACAATCAATCCAGCTCGCCACCAGGCTGCTCGGCCCTCTGGTCAACTCAAAGACTATGCAGGAAGTTGATGGCCAACAGAATAATCGGCTCTACCAACTTTATTTCAACTCGGATAAAGCCTCATCTGTCCTCTTCGCGAGGTACCCTCTACAAAGATGAGCTCTTCATGGCTTCTAGGGGAGTAGGCGGCCAACAGGTTGCATAGACGCCCTTACCAGTCAAGCCTTCCAAGGCTCCCGTGCGAGCTGGTGACCTAAAGTCAGTAGTGTTGCCTCCGTAGGTCGAGCTCCTAGTAGCTTCTTGTAGGAGTGGGTAACCGATGTCATTAACGAGGCTGATGCAAACGCAGCCTTAGCTCTAAGGTGCTGAGCTGATAAAAGACCTCGGCACCAGATAAGATCCAATCGCCTCTTCGGCCTGGGCAAAATCAAAGATCAATGAGAGTGGACTACGAGTCGCTCCCAGAGCCTAAGGGCTAAAGTGCCGAACTGGCAAAGACTTCGACACCACATAAGACCCAGTTGCATATTCAGCATGGGCAAAATCAAGGGTAAGGAGAGTGGACTGCGAGTCGCTCCCAGAGCCTAAGGAATTGAATCGATGCTTATGAGCTCATCGAATTAGTCATTTCAGGCCAAAAGGAGCAATCTACTCCCTTCGCCGAGTTACTTTCAGCTCGGGAGTGGGGGCAAATGATGAGGGCGGATTCGGCCCTCCAATGATATTGTGGCACATGGCACCTCATAATTAATAGGTGACACCTAGAACCACTTAGGCAACAACTTACCTTAGCCAAGTTGATGGTGTCCCACCTGGCGGCCTGGCCTAAGCACAAGCTGGCGGCCTGACGGCCTGCGAGACATGCTCGCCAACGAATTTGGCATGCATATCTTGACACTCCCACGATCCTTGGAAGTTGGCCCATGTGTCGAACGATCCGGAGGGCGATCAACATGAATGACGGTTACCTCCAGGAATCTCGGACCACTTAGACGACCTCGCGGAAATCTCAGGTGCAATGCGTGAAGCCCAAGCCAAACAATTCCTATATAAAGGCACCAATCCCAATGGCATGGGGGGGCAAGTAAGCATATTCTAGCTCTCATACTTTGTGATTTTTAGCTCGCAGTCTACTATGAGAGTACTGACTTAAGCATCAGAGCGACTTTGCCGGGTTAGCCACCCCGGGACCTTTGACATGGATTCCTTGCAGGTCTCTAAAGAACTATGAAGCTCAACAATCAATCCAGCTCGGCCCTTTGGTCAACTCGACAACTAATAGGCAGCTCGACACTCTGGTCAGCTTGTCACCTAACTTGCCTAGCTCGGCCCAGTCAGTTCGACACCTAACATGCCCGGCTCATCCCAATTAACTCAGCACCTAATCTGCCCCCAGCTCGGCCTGGTCAGCTCGACATCCAGGTCCTCATCCAGCGAAAGTTCACTTCGACCTCTGAGTCATCGTTCACTTGGAAGCAAACCAAATGACGAGGTACTTAACACAAAAAATTGATTCATCATCTGTACTGGGGCAACATGACTTCTGGTACTGAAGTATACTGTAAACTATACATACCTAATTGCATAATATGAAATTATGTGTGGATCAGATTTTTCTATAGTTATAAGGAAAGCTTCTATAGTTCTATTAGCTACCTGCTACTACCCCACATTATTAATTATTTGTTGTGCCTTGTCATCAGAAATTTGATAAACGCAAGGTGAGCACAACCAATTGATCTGAAATTTTGGTAAATAGAAAAGAGCTCCATGTTTCATCAATTCAAACAATTGGGATACCAATTGCAGCCTTAAAGAAATACTGTTGTTATCCCATCTAACCCATGTACACAAAATTGCATTCATACAGATTATGGGATCAAATCACCAATGTAAATATTTTAATTGAATTAGGTTGTTAATTGTATTCATGACTAAAGAAAATTATTTACATCTCTCTTGATAAAAATAAAAGATTATTTATAGGCCTTTACACCCATAACTTGGGATTTTCACCACTTTTTTTTTGAAAAGTTTCTTTTGATTAAATTTGTTCCAAGCCTATCTTCAATCATCAATTATATAAGCTTGTTTGACACTCAACTTCAAGCTCCCTTTTGTTGCAGTACAATGAATAATTGCCTTGTTCTTTTTACACCAATAATATACAATTATTGAAAATTAAATGGATTTTTGAAATCTTACTTGGATTTCTCCCTACATAGTGATTGTACTCCCTACATAGTGATTGTACTAAGCTTATCTCCAAACTACAATAGTACAAGTTATTTGACATTCAATTTCAATTTTCAACCTCCACCTTATTATAGTGGCATAAATATTTGTTATATAGCAAACGTAATATAATGGATAATTTTCAATATAAATTTAAAGCTTAACTAACTAAAATTATCACCCCATAAGTAGCAAACAAAAACAATAACCTGTTTTGAGACAATTTGTGTTGTTAGATATATGTGTATTGGGTCTTGTTTACTATATACTTAAACTCTACGGATCATCATGTATCTAGCTTTTAGTTTGAGGACATATTTTGTCTCTTTTTTTTCTTTCTTTTTTCTTTTTTCTATTGGTGAGCACTTTTCCTTATATTTTAACTAGAAAGAGAATTCTAAAACAAAATCATCCATACAACCTCATAGTGGTCTTCTTACAATTAGCATTATTATTGTATAATAGACTTTATCTAGGTGGGACACTGCCAATCGTAGAGGTCTTTTAGAGGGAAACAATAGAAAGACAGGTAAGGGAAAAAATAGTGGAAATCAGGTCTGCCCATAATTCTTATTACATGGGTATCTATAGCATTACAAGAGAATCTTATGTTCTTAAACCTAACAATAATCGATGTTTCAAAACAAAAAAAACCTAATATGACATGCGCAAACCTAATGATGAGGGTGGATTTGGCTCTCCAATGATATTGTGACACATGGCACCTCAAAACAAATAGGTGATACCCAGAACCACTTAGGCAACAACTTGCCTTAGCCAAGTTGATGGTGTCCCACTTGGCGGCTTGGCACAGGTGCCGACTTGGTGACTTGTGAGACATGCTTGCCGATAAATTTGGCATGCATATCCTAACACTCCCACGATCATTGGAAGTTGGCCCATATGCCGAACGATTTGGAGAGTGGTCAATGTGCATGGCGGTTACCTTAGGGAATCTTGGACAACTTAGACGACCTCGCGGAAATCTTGGATGCGGTGCGTGAAGCCCATGCCAAACAATGCCTATATAAAGGCACCAACCCCAATGGCATGGGGGGGCAAGTAGGCATATTCTAGCTCTCATACTTTGTGATTTTTAGCTCGCTGTCTACTATGAGAGTACTTACTTAAGCATCGAAGCGACCTCGCCGAGTTAGCCACCTCGGGTCCTCTGACATTGATTCCTTGCAGGTCTCTAAAGAACGACGAAGCTCAACAATCAATTCAGCTCGCCACCAAGCAGCTCGGCCATCTGGTCAGCTCGACACCTAATAGGCAGCTCAGCCCTCTGGTCAGCTCGACACCTAATAGGCAGCTCGACCCTTTGGTCAACTCATCACCTAATAGGCAGATCGACCATTTGGTCAGCTTGGCACCTAATAGGCAGCTCAACACTCTGGTAAACTCATCACCTAACTTGCCTAGCTCGGCCTGGTCAGCTCGTCACTTAAATTGCCTAGCTCGGCCCAGTTAACTCGGCATCTAGGTCCTCACCCAGCAAAATTCTCCACTTCGGCCTCTAAGTCATCGGCCACTTGGAAGCGGACCAAATGACAAGGTACTTAACACAAAAAATTGATACATCACCGAAAATTGATTCATCACCTAACATTACAAGTTTAAAACCTAACAATTTTTAACTACATAAAAAAAGGAGTAAACACATAGAGGTTTAAAGACAATCGATGTTCCAAAAAAACCCTAACAGTACATATTGAGATGGGGGTTGTACCTGAGCAAACCACCACCGAATAACAAGCTACCACTGCCACAAGATTCACGAGCACCAAATGCTTTGTAATCTCCTACAAAAAGGGGAAAAATTAATGGAACCAGGGAAGAGAGATGAAGAGGAGGATGGTGACGGCGGAAGAAGGAAGAAGAAGAAGAAGATCGAAGAAGGAGGAGGAGGAAGAGGAGGATGAAGGGAATGGAGGAATCGAACCTGTGAGAAGTATGAGCAATGCAGTCTTGAGTGTGTGAATGAGAGGGGTTTAGCGTTGGGAGTTACTATTCATTTGTGTATGCGTGTGAGAAAACAATCCTAGTTTCCTAAAATCAGCCCAAATTGGGCTTCTTTGGGCTTTTCGACACAATGTCTTTTGGTGGCGAGATATGCAAACCAAATGGGAATAGACCGATTTTCGGTCTTATGGGCTTCTAAACAGACGTAAGCAGAAAGACTTGCCAAACGCGGCCTAATAAATACACACAAAAAAGAAAACAATTCCAACAGTCCACTACAGCCGCACATGTGGCAACATACGTGTGCTCATCTTATCATCTAGCGGTTGGAAGAAGTTTAAGATGCGAATATCCATCCAACGGTGAATATTGAATTTTTGAGGCTCGACGTAAACGCTGCGTGGTACTGTGTCATATTTCCGCGAAACTTGAACATCGAAGGTTGTATTTGTACAGAGGTCTCTGTAATCGAGGACCCTCTCTTTCCCTCTCTTCCGCGAACTCGAAAATTTTGCCAAAAAAATGTCGAAAGCGGCGGGAGATTCACGTAGCAACACAGCAGCCGTTCAGGCCACCAACGATGATGCCGCGGCAAGCAAGCTGTGCGTAAAAATTCATCATTTTTTTTTTCACGTTTATCAGTGATTTATGTATTTCGCTCTGTTGTTTCTATGTGGTTTCAGGTATAATTGAAGTTTGCCTTTGCCAGTTTGATTCTCTATATCGTTGATCGTAGATTTCCAATCAATAGCGGCTACTTTTTTATGTTTAGCCGATTTGAATATATCAATTAGTTTGGGATATAGGAGAATTGTTCCTGCAAGGAATCTTGCTCGATTAATCTCCCTGTTTTACTGTATACTGAAACCCTTCTTTGTTCGATGCTTGGGAATAGAACATTCCACATTTTTTCCTCTTTTGGATCAGTAATGATGATTATTCGAATAAGGTTTTTGCTGTTTTCCATATGGAGCAATACAAATAACAGATAGTTTAAGTGAAGGGTTACACGATTAAGAACTTCATACATTTTCTTGTGGGTGTTCATCAATGCAGTTATACAAATAGAAGGAAAAAAAAAGGAAATCGAACATTAAACTTTTAGGACCAATTGTATTAATCACATCCATGTATTAATCACTAGCTACATTAGGAAAAAACATGAACATGATAATTTCAATATTGTAAGAGCTGAATTCATTTCTGTCCATTGTTAACACTTATAAGTAGAAATGTTCCGTTTTAGATGAGGATGTTGTCAGTTAAATGCTATTAAAAACTAAGATAAAGTGATTTGGTTTCACATGGCATCCAAAGTTACAAACACCCTTTTGGTGGTTTCTGTTAATTAGATAAACTTAGATTTGATTCATGATAAGATTGATTCTGCAGTAATTTGATGTTGTGGTTGTCTGCAAATTTCACTATCCTTGAATTTTTGTTAGGTTCTATTCCTAGGTGTGAGTTGCATATTTAACGGTAGCAGCATTAACAATAGCAAGTACATAATTTCAGTTTCTCCAAAGTTTCTATGAGAAATATTAGCTCCATGCACATGATAACATGCTCCCATCTCATGTGGCCTTGATTGCGTTGGGAGTTGATTGAGGTTTGGGTTTTTACTGAAGTTTGTCTTGGCACATTTTGGGGACTCTCTTATAAAAAAGTGGTATATGAATGTTATAAGTAAATAAGAATGCTGTTCTCTGTAAGTACATATAAACATACATACATATGCCAGTTTTCAAAGAGGTATAGAGTCTAGACTAAAGACATACTTTTTCCCATCTTCTCTAATTCAGCTCCTTGGCATGTGTCATTTTGCAAATCTCGCATCTATAATTCTATATTCCTTGAATATTGAGAAAACAATTCTTAACATTCTCAGATAAAAATCTTTATTTTTTGTTATTTTGTTGTATATTGTTTTATATAAGGCTCGTTTGGAAAGGGCACAGATACAAATATGTACAGTGTAAATACATACAAAATAATGCAAAATACATGGTTTGCACCCTACATATTTGTATGTGTACTCTTTCCAAACTGAGCCTAAATAACAAAGAAGAATGTCGAATGACACAGTATACCACTGGACATAGTCGAATCTTTGCTTTTATATGTTTAGGTAATTCATTGGATTTAACCTTGCAATTGTTGAGCCCCATGCTTATAATCACCTGTTATTTTCTTTATGGAGTTTGCTATTTGTAGAAGGTCCACAGTCAGTAGTTTCCTATTTCATTTAGGTTATGTTTGGTTTGAAGGAAAAGGTAGGGAAGGGAAGGGAAACGTAGGGAAACCCATATAATGTTTGTAAAGGTTTCCCTACCTTTCCCTACCTTTCCCTACTTTTTCCTTCAAACCAAACACAACATTAGGAAATTATTAGTTTTAAGCCAACTACTATTTTTCTGAGTTTCTATTCTTACTTTCTTATGGGTTTTTAGGATTCTAATTAGGAGTCAGCTGCATCTTTAGTAATTGCCAAATTTCTACTTCAGCCAAAACTCTGAGGAATGAGGACTGAGGAGTTCTATAAAGTCATTTATTTCTGTTCAGAGCAGCAGAATTGAATGAGTTAGTTTTTGTTCTTCTCCATAGATGCTCTTTTTCTTCTTTAGGAACTAGTGGTGGGGAGCATGTGATTTCTTTTTTTTTTTTCAGTTATTTTCTAGTACCCTACTATTAGAAGAAAATCAACAATTATTCATTGGATTTTCTCCTAGATTCAAAGCATATTTTGCTGGATTTTGAAGGTAATCTCCGAAAGGTACTACCATCTTTGATTTCTCCGAACCAAGGGGCGTTTGTGTCAGGAAGACAAATTATTGATCAGATCCTTATTGCCAATGAATGTGTGGATTACAGAAAAAGACAAGGAGAAAAGGGTTTGATTTGCAAACTGGACTTGGAGAAGGCCTATGATTTGGTGGGCTGGGGTTTTTTACTGGAAGTATTGAGAATTAGAGGATTTGGAGAAAGGTGGTGCACGTGGGTTAAGGGTTATATCTCTTCACGCCACTACTCCATTCTAGTTAATGGGGTAGCCAAGGATTTCTTCCCAGCAAAGAAAGGTTTAAGACAAGGGGACCCTCTTTCTCCTTTCCTTTTCACCCTGATAGTTGATGTGTTGAGTATTTAGATTACTAGAGCTAGTGCTAGAAATTTGCTTAGAGGGTGGAGAGTGGGGAGGGAGGGAATAGTTGTAGCCCACCTTCAATTTGCTGATGACTTGATTCTTTTTTGTGAAGGAGATCCGGAGGAGTTGGAAAATTAAAGGTCTTGGTAGAGAATTTTGAAAAGGTCTCCAACTTGAGAGTAAATTGGAATAAAAGTTGTGTAGCTGGAATTAATAGGCAAGAAGTAGAGGTGGCATCTTTGGCTAGATCTTTAGGTTGTGAGGTCAGTGATTGGCCTCTTAAGTATTTAGGCTTACCATTGGGAGGAAACCCGAGGCCAGATAGTTTTTGGTATCCGGTTTTGGAAAGATTCTCAAAAAGGCTAGTGGGTTAGAAAAGGAACTACATCTCTTTAGGGGGTAGAATCACTCTAATTAAGTCAACACTAGCAAATTTGCTAGTGTATTTTTTGTCAACCTTCAAATTGCTTGTTAAGATTGCAAACCAGGTTGAAAAAATAATGAGAGATTTTTTGTGGGAACCTGGAGATACTAAAAAGGATCATAGGGTAAAATGGGAAGTGGTGTCTAGAAAGAAAGACAAAGGGGGCCTAGGAATTGGAAATATTAGAATAAGAAACACAACTTTGTTAGGCAAATGTTTATGGAGGTTTCCTAAGGAGTAAGAAAGTTTATGGCATAAGGTGATAAGAAGTATTCATGGAATGACAGTAAATGGATGGGATGCTGGACTTGACCCAAGGGCTTCGCGCTTTTCCCCGTGGAAAGATATTGTTGGTATCTTGCCTGTCTTCTCTCCTTTCATCAGGTATGATGCTTGCGTGGGTAATAAGATTCTTTTTTGGGAGGACTTGTGGATTGGGGAATCTCCCCTTAAGGATAGATTCCTGAACCTATATTTCCTTTCTTTGAAAAAAATCTCAATTTATCTCTTCTTTTCGTGTTTCTGGGGATTCTTGGGATCTAGGACTAAGGAGAGGTTTGAGGGACTCAGAAGTGGATTTGACAAATGATATTTTTTCTCTTTTAAGTTCAGTTTTTCTAACCACTCTTCTCCTGACAGTAGAATTTGGACTGAAACTTCTATAGATAGTTTTTCTTGTTCTTCGTTTTTCAATGTTTTGGTCCTTTTATTTTAACCCGGCTTCCTCCTTTCTTGTTAAAGAAGTATGGAGCGCTCCGGTACTCCCAAAAGTAAGGGCTTTTTGTTGGGAAGTGGTTCTCCAAAAAATCAATACCTTGGAAGTAGGGGTGGATTCGAGCCGAATAGTACCAGGCTTGAGACTATTCTACAAGGCTCGAGCTCGATTTTGAGAAAAAATATTTTATAAAAATAAGAAATTATATATAAGAATATTTTTTATTTGATATTTAAAAAAGTAAGAATTATAATAATTAATAATTATAATATTTTTATTATATATATTATTTTCAGTAATTTTATTATATATATGTTCGAGCCGGCTTGTGAGCCTCACGAGCCGAGCTCTAGTAGGCTTGAGCTCGGCTCATTTAATAATCAAGCCAGTGAATTAGGCTCGAGCTCGAGCAGCTCGTGAAAAGCTTGGCTCATTGCCACCCCTACTTGGAAGTGCTTCAAAGAAAGAGACCAAATTGGTGCTTGTCACCTCATGTCTATAGCCTTTGCTTGAGGAATGGTGAGACGGTGAATCACCTATTAATTTCTTGTCCTTTTAGTGCTCTAATTTGGGATTGGTTCTCCTCTCTCTTTGATTGTAGGTGGACTCCTCCCACAAGCGTAGTGGATTTTATTTGACCCTAGCTTTTTCCGACAACCAAAGAAGAAAGGAAGGGTGATGTGGAGAACAATGAGGGCAGCTATCTTGTGGGTAGTGTGGGAAGAGAGAAATAATAGGATTTTCCAAGGGAAAGAAAAATCAGCTCCTGAAGTTATTGAAGGGATCACCATCAAGGCAGTACATTGGCTGAAAACTCTTGACTTGTTCAAGGATGTCTCTATAGATGATTTGACTAGAGGCTGGAGTATTTTAGCAATGTCTTCTACTTCATCACCTACCATACAAGCAATTTGGTCCCCTCCTTTGTAGTGAAATGTCAAACTGAACTTTGATGGAAGCTCTCTTGGGAGCCCTGGACCTTCTGGAATAGGGGGTATGTTTAGAGATGCGGAAAGAAAAATCCTAGCTATGTATTCTGGTCCAATAGGTTTGGGGGACTCGCTTAGAGCTGAAGTATTGGCTCTCCTCCAGGGGCTCAGATGGGCCAAGCAATTGGGTTTTCAACAGTGGAAGTTGGGGGGGAGGGATTCAAAATTAGTAGTAAATTGGCTGCAATCAAATAGTTTGGGAACATGGTTCCTTAGACAACATGTAAGGGAATTATTGAGCCTCAGAAGGGAGCTGGGTGCACAAGTGCATTGGTCTAGGAAGTTAGCAAATGCTTTAGCTGACTACCTAGCAAAACAAGGGTTGAATCAGGAGGTTTTGTTTTGCGCAGTGTTGTAAGTTATTTGTTATTCAGGGGTCACCTTTTACTTTAGAAGGTGACAGTTGTTCTTCTGGTTTTATCTAATGAAAGTTACCGTTTCCTAAAACAAAAGGCTACCTTTCAGTTTTGCCTTCTATCTTCAAGTCCCTATGTTAGTGAGTCAAAGAAGATGGTAACTGTGCACATTGTGAGTTGTGAGGGTGGTGATTAATCAATTTTCTTTTGGTTTCTATAGTCAGTGATTGAAGAAGAATGCTATTTGTGACCTTTTGAAGCGTGCAGCTTTATTTGGACAGGTTAGTGAGTGATCTTTATATGCTGAAATAGTACATTCGGTGTTATTTATGGCCATTCAATGTTTATGAGGGTAAACTACCAGATTTTGGTTTTGATTATAGTGGTTCATTGAGTGAAATGTGGTTAATGGAAAATTGGAAATGGATTCTCAGTTGGTTGTTATTCTATCTTCTGATTTTCTTGAACACATTTAAATGACTTCTATTAAGTTTACGTGTAAAGCCTATTGAAGTTTTCCTTATAGTCAAAGGAAAATTTACTTGATTGGTAGGGACATTTACTTGATGTAATGGTATTTGAGTTTTGTGCCAAAAAAAGTTGCCATAGGATGGTTGAGACCAACTGGTGAGATACTGCTCACCTTGGAAGCTCTTTCGAGGGTGGCTTAACCTTCTGAAACAGAAAGTGGAGAGGAAGAAGAGAAGGGAAGGTAGGAAAAGAGGGATTCAGTGAGAGAGAAATAGGGGATATTCATTCCTGCCTTTCATTGTAAGAGTATGGCCTTATATAGCTGGCCTATAGGTGTAATCATAGAGGGAATATCCTCTGATTGGTAGGATAACTAACTCTGGGAAATATCATGGAGGGAATATCTTCTGTCGGCAGAATCACCCTCTCTGTGTGTAACTGATTCTGAGGCTCTGTCGCCTGTCCTTTTTGCCTCCTTGAGTACTGTTGATGGGTAGTGGACTGCTCCACTCCCTTTGTTGGGTCCAGGGAAGGTATTTGGGTCCCAACAATTCCTCCCTCCTTAGCATTGACCTTGCCTTCAAGGTCTAGGTTCGGGAACCTCTCATTCAGCCTTAGATAAGGTTCCCAGGTGGCGTTTTCTGGGGGCAGCCCGATCCATTCTACCTTGGCTTCTGGTACAACCTGCCCACCTCGTCGGACCCATCGGAAATCCACAATTTTGATGGGCTCTGTGTAAATGTCCCCTTCTTCAGTGAATTGGGGTAAGCTAGACGAGATAGGAGTATGACTTCCCACAACCTTCTTGAGAAGAGAGATGTGAAACACCGGATGAAGCTTCGAGGTAGCAGGGAGGTCCAATCTGTAAGCAACAAGGCCCACTCTTTCCAGCACCTTGTAGGGCCCATAATACCTGGGAGCTAGCTTGTGCCAAGCCCGTCTTACTACTGAGACCTGGCGGTAAGGTTGGAGCTTAAGGTAGACAAAATCACCCACCTGAAACTCTAATGGGCGATAGTGAGAGTCATAGCTGATCTTTATTCGTTGCTGGGCCTTTGACAAATTGGCCTTGAGCAGTCTAAGAATCTCGTCTCTTTCCAGTAGGTGAGTCTCTACTTCTACCGCCTTAGACGACCCATATTCATAGGGTAATATGGGAGGGGGTTCTCTGCTGTATAGGGCCTTGAAGGGTGTCATCCCTGCAGCTGACTGATAATTTGAGTTGTACCAATATTCTGCCCACGGAAGCCAATGGGCTCATTGTCTAGGCTTCTCCCCTATGAAGCATCTAAGGTAGGCTTCTAAGCATCGATTAATGATTTCAGTTTGTCCATCAGTTTGCGGGTGATAGCTAGTGGATGGGTGCAGTCGGGTTCCTTGCAATCTGAAGTACTCCTTCCAAAATGAACTTAGGAAGGCAGGGTCACGGTCCAAGACAATGGATCTTGGTGTTCCATGCAGTTTTGCCACGTCTCGTATGAAAATGTCAGCCATCATTGCTGCAGTGTAAGGGTGAGGCAAAGCAGAGAAATGGCTATACTTGGTGAGGCGGTCAACCACTACCATGATAACCTCTTTTCTTGCAGAACGAGGAAGTCCCGTGATGAAATCCATGGAGAGGTCTTCCCACACTTGCTTTGGAATCTTGGGTGGATGTAGAAGGCCCGTAGGTGACTATGAGGAGTATTTCTGCTGTTGGCAAGTTGGGCATTCTGATACATAGTACAACACATCCTTGGGCATTCCTACCCAATGGTAGTGGCTGGTGAGTCTTTTTAGGGTCCGTAGCACCCCTAAATGTCCTCCCAACGCGGAATCATGAAACAACCGTAGCAGTTCAGTTTTGTGGGTGGAATTTGGTGCAACCACAAACCTACCCTTGAAGAAAAGATCAGGTCCCACAATTTGGTAACCCGGAACCTGAGAAGGGTCACATTTTTACTTTTCCCTGATGTCTTGCAGCTGTGGATCAGATCTGGCTTCTTGCCGTATAGCTTCAAATAAGGGAAAACTGGGCTGAGAACAGGTTAGTTGGGCTAGTTCTTCTACCCGTGATAAGGCATCAGCTACTTTGTTGGCAGGCCTAGGTTTATACTCGATGTGGTAGTCGAATCCCATTAGTTTACTAAGCCATTTTTGTTGCTCCGGGGTGTGCACCCTTTGTTCTGCTATGTACTTCAAACTTCGTTGGTCTGTCCTTATGATAAATTGGCATCCCAATAGGTATGTACGCCATTTCTGTACCATCATTTCCTTGACATAGGTGGACTGATTTTGGTGAGCTGCTGAGAGAGCCTTGCTGAAATAAGCAATGGGTTGCCTCTTCTGCATCAGAATGGCCCCCACTCCGACACCCGATGCATCACACTCTATCTCAAAGGGCTGGGAGAAATCCGGAAGAGTGAGGACTGGAGGGCTAGAAACTGTTGCCTTCAAGTCTTCAAAGGCCCGTTGGGCATCATCGGCCCAACCAAAAGAATCCTTCTTTAACAGGCGTGTTAGAGGGGCGGCCATAAGCCCATACCCCTTAATGAAGCGCCTATAATAACCGATAAGCCTAAGAAAACCCCTAAGAGCCTTTACAGTAGTGGGCTTGGGCCATTTTTGGATGGCATCTATCTTTTATGGGTTTGCCATGACCCGCCCTGTAGCAACCACATGGCCTAAGTACCGAATCTGTCTTTGTTCAAAGGAGCACTTTGTCAAATTGGCATGCAACTGGTGCTCTCTCAGAATTGTGAGGGTAAGATTCAGATGTTTCTAATGGGTGCCCCAATCCTTGCTGTAAACCAAGATGTCATCGAAAAATACCAGAATAAATTGCCTTTGGAAAGGCCTGCAGATGTCATTCATGAGGGCTCGAAAGGTGTAGGGGGCGTTGGCAAGACCAAACGGCATAACCAGAAACTCATAATGGCCATCGTGGGTCCTAAAGGCTGTCTTGTGGATATCAGTCTGGTGAACCCGGATCTGATGATACCCGGACCGCAGGTCTAGTTTGGAGAACACTTGTGCTTCCCCTAACTCGTCCAACAGTTCATCAATGAGGGGTATTGGGAACTTGTCCTTCATTGTAATCTGATTCAGGGCCCGGTAATCTACGCAAAACCGCCAACTACCATCCTTCTTCACTAGGAGTACGGGGGATGAAAACGGGCTGGTGCTGGTTTGTATATGCCCCTTGTCCATTAGCTCTTTTATTGCCTTCTCAATTTCCAGCTTTTGGAAATAAGGGTATCTATATGGCCTCACATTGGCTGGTTTGGAATCTGGTAAGAGGGGTATCTGATGGTCATGGGCCCGGGGTGGAGGTAACTGGTTCGGTTCCTTGATAATGTCACCAAACTGATTGAGGATCGATCTTAGGGTCTGATGTTGGGCTTTAGTGGGTTGGTCACAATCCTGATTGTTTAAAATTGGAACCATGGGCCGAATGCCTAAGTGCATAAGCAAGGGCTGTGCAGTATCCTTGGAGGCCCGTATTATAGAGGCTAAAGTATCACCTCGGGGACTAGGGGGCTGCACCCCTTGCAAATGGCAGGTCTGTCCATTTTGGCAAAAATCCATTGTCATTGTGGCCCAATCACACAATGCAGGACCTAGGCAACGTAACCAATGGATTCCCAAAATAATATCAGCCTCTGAGAATTCCAATGGGTGGAGATCTACCACGAAATTATGGCCCTGTACGATGATGCTTTCCTTCTTACATACACCATCACATAACATTTGATTCCCATTAGCCACATGGATTGAAAAGAGAGGAGTGGGGTGTATAGTCATACCTAGTTGCTTTGCCAAACGGCAAGTGATGAAATTCAAAGTAGAGCCACTGTCAATCAAAACCATCACAGATCGACCAACCAATCTTCCTTCTATTCGCATGGACTGAAGAGGGTTGTGGCCCATGAGAGCGTGTAGGGAGATCTCGTCTCCAACAGGTTTTGGTTCGCCTGATATCAGCTCACAGTCTTCGATGTGCTCTGGTTCTGTCCCCTTTGGTTCTCCCTCTATTTGAAGGAGAAATACTCGTTGGACCCAACACTTTTGGCCCGACCCAAACTTATCATCACAGTTGTAACAGAGGCCCTTCTCGCGTCGGGCCTGCATCTCAGCCCACGAGAGGCGCTTGAGTGGGTCTAGGCAAGATGGGCTTCTGAGAATCCCCAACTTGTTTCTGGGGTTGCTGTTCGGCCCGCTGGAGAGCCCTCACATTCGGATAGGATGGCTTGCTGGTCTTGCGCATGCTATCAATCTTCTCTTCTTGCAAGTGAGCCATACCCACTGCCGCCATGACTGTCGCTGGTCGAAGAGCTCTCACTTCTAGGCGGATGTCTTCTCTGAGACCTCCCACAAAACACCCAACCAAGGCCTTCTCCGGCCATCCATGTACTCTGGTCGCCATTCTTTCGAACTCGAGCTGATAGTCTGCTACTGTCTCAGTTTGTTTTAGTCGAGTGAGGAGTTCGTCGTAATCCACGAACGCCGTCGACCCAAAATGGATGCACAGAGCTTCTGTGAACTCCGCCCAAGTTACCTGAGGATGGGTTTGTCGATACCACTGGAGCCAGAGAATAGCATCTCCTTCTAGGTGAATGGAGGCGATGGCGACGCGCTGGTGTGCAGGGGTTTCATGATACTCGAAGAATCTCTCTGCTTTGAAGATCCAAAGAATGGGATCTCCACCGGAATAGTTTGGAAAATTGATTTTAGTAACCTTTTTGGCGGGGTAACCCCCAGTTCCCTAGCTACCGGAAACAGAGGCGTCGGCCCCTGTTGGCTGACTGGTCTTGCCAGATTGTTGTTGGGAGGCAAGGTTAGAGATGACCACCTTGAGCTCCCTGAGTTCGTTCAGTACTTGGTGGAACCCAATCTCAAGTTGGTCGACTCTATCTTCCATGGTAGAGGATCTTGTCTGCGGCATAGCTGGTCTGCAACCTTGCTCTGATACCAACTTGGTGAGATACCGCTCACCTTGGAAGCCCCTTCAAGGGTGGCTTAACCTCCTGAAACAGAAAGTGGAGAGGAAGAAGAGAAGGGAAGGTAGGAAAAGAGGGATTCAGTGAGAGAGAAACAGGGGATATTCATTCCTGCCTTTCATTGTAAGAGTATGGCCTTATATAGCTGGCCTACAGGTGTAATCATAGAGGGAATATCCTCTGATTGGCAGGATAACTAACTCTGGGAAATATCATGGAGGGAATATCTTCTGTCGGCATAATCACCCTCTCTGTGTGTAACTAATTCTGAGGCTCTGTCGCCTGTCCTTTCTGCCTCCTTGAGTACTGCTGATGGGTAGTGGCCTGCTCCACTCCCTTTGTTGGGTTCGGGGAAGGTATTTGGGTCCCAACACCAACATTGGGTAATGGTCTTTTATAGGAAACAAGAATTTGGTAGTTCTATTATTCTAAGTGGGAACAAGAGGATGCCCAGCTTAAAACATGGCTATGGAATTCTATGGAACTAAAGATAACTTAGACTGATTTTCTTGGATACATCTAGCAGATATAGCAGTAGGTGGAAAAAATGTATTTAGGGATTAATTATATTGCTTGTATTTATCAGTTGTTTCAGTCCTTTTTTCACTCTATAGTGGGAGGATAAGACACTTGAGGACTATTATTCTGAAATGACGGGGTTGTCTGAAGAGTTTAATATCTATCAACCAATTACATATGATGTTATTATGTCATAGTTATGCAACATCCGAGGAATGATTTTTATGTGGTGAAGTTTTCATGATGACACACACACACACACAGTACCTTAGTTATCTAAGTCTGCTACACAGCCAGCCAGATGGTGAGATATTGACCATTACCAAGGAGGAATGATATCGACTTGTATCTGCTTCATAGGCATCTACTTCGATTGTTACTCTGCGCCCTTTTATCTCATTTCTTTTCTTTATCAACCACTACTGGACAAGGTTGCGTCCAAGTTCCATTTTAGGTTTGAGGGATGTCTACCCCCGGCTTGCATCACTGCAGTTAGTGGTGTGATGTTGCTAAAATTTTGCAATGTTACATCAGTTCCTAAGAGATGGTCTCTGATGTTGCTAAAATTTTGCAGTGTTACATCAGTTCCTAAGAGATATCACTCAGAACTTGTGAACTGTAATATCCAATACTAACATTACAAGAGGAAGTTTTGTAAGAACATGCAAATTTGTTTGTCAATTTCTTACAGAGGAATTAGAAATATAACTATTTTTGGTTCTAATATTACTTATGGAATTATAGCATTAGGAAGTAGCTATCTTTGTTTTTAACCTTATTAGGTTACTTCCTACTTCTAGGAACACTAATATACTAATGGTATCTCTTCTTACTGTATAGATCATGTGTTAAAAAGGGATATATGAAAGATGACTACATTCATTTGTTTGTCAGAAGGCCTGTTCGGAGGTCTCCAATAATCAACCGTGGTATGGGTTAATTTCCATCAGAAACTAGAATATCATATTAAGTTGTTTCAATTTCTATTTTTAGACTGAAGCTCCTTTTCTGTCATTCTGCAAATGATGTCCTGAAGGTTATTATTCTCGGTGGGCTGCTCTTCGGAAGCTTCTCACTCAGTTTCTCACTTGTGAAATCAATAATGGTGGTGAAGCTTTTATGAAAAAGCAGATATTATCTCTTGGAGCAGGCTTTGATACAACCTATTTTCAGTTGCAGGTTATTGAATTCCTTAGTGAAAAATTTGTATGTGAACTATATTGATATTGAATTGTTGCCACATTCCCTAATGCGTCTATCTGTGTTCTGCTATACTTATGAAGATTTTTTATGCTAAGATGGGGAAGCTGTAGTGGTTACTTATGCATTAGTTCTATGCCTTAATTACTTCCAGAAGTTGACCTGGTTATTTTAATCTGTGCTTGATATAGTCCTTTATGTTCTATATTATGTGCATTAAAGCAAGTATACATATTCATTGGTTTGACTATAAATATTCAATTTTTTTTACAGGATGAAGGGAATGCGCCATATTTATATGTGGAACTGGATTTTAAGGAGGTGCAAGATTTGAAACATTTGTAGTTATCTCATGGGTTTAGTGGGCAATAACTAGCTCATAATTTTTGGCATGGGGGATGACAGTAGCTAAGTTAGGTGAAGATCGTCTATCATGTTGAAGAAACTTATATCATGCTATGCTTAGCCACTCTATGTGCCAACTTTCTAGTTTGCCTGCAATAGAGTTTTAGTATCATATTAGGAAGCTGAAGCAATGCATTTTATTTACTCTATGGTTGATTTATATTTTTGCTGTTGGTTCATAATATGCAACAAAAAGTCCTTGGCTTTTTATTTATTAGGTGACTAGTAAGAAGGCGGCTCTTATAGACACTTGCAGCCAATTGAGGGATAAAATTGGACCAACAGCAACCATTTCACGAGGTAGGTGCCATTTAATAGGATTGATATTAAAACCCAAAGTTCTTTTTATCCAAGGCTGGAAGTTGTGAAATCTTACTCTAGGCATTCATGTCTCTGGATCTCATTACCATTTCTGAAATTTCTGACACATTGAGTTTTTAGTATCATATTTAAAAGTGAATATCTTCTATATTGTATGCACTAATGCAAGCACATTTCTGCCACTTGATGTGTTGACCTTCAAGTCTTCAACAACTCATGAGATCCCCAACCAAGTCATCTTTCTAGTTTGCCTGCACATTTTTCTATGGGGATCTATAGAGAGTGTTTAGGTGATTGTCAATTACTTTGAGCATTGAAGCAAGGAGATGGGTCTCTACCCTTGGTTGAGGTATAATGACATCCAACCAAACTAATGACAAGATAATTGGAGGAGGGATGGAGTGATAGGGGGAAGGGGGTTTCAGAAAATCCTTGAGGTTTAGTTACCCCCAGGTGGTGTTTGGATGAAATTGAACTTTGATGGCAGTAGCTTGGGCAATCCTGGATCTTCAAGAATTGAAGGGGTGATAAGGGGTGACTTGGATTGGGATGGAACCATTTGTGCGTGGTTTTTGATTCCAATGGAAGAAGGTGATTCAGTTAGGGCTGAACTTTTGGCAGCAGTTTTTTGGGTTCAAAAAGCTAAAGAAATCTGAATCATTGAAGGGGATTTGAAGATAGCAGTAGGGTGGCTGAAAAAAAGGTAAAGGGGTGGTTTGGCAGTTCAGACTGCAGAAGTGAAATTAGATGCTGCAAGTGGCTATCAAAAGATTTGAATATTCCAATAAGATGAGTAAGAAGATCTGCTACTTGTTTGGCAGGTGGTCTGGCAAAACAAGGAGTTTATAAGCAGAAAATGTATTGGGCACAATTGTAATAGAGCTGTGGGATGTCTCTGTGTAATGTATGGTTTATTTAAGTTGTATTCACAACCTCTTGTTGTAACCTTTTTTTTTTTATAATTTTAATCAATCGATGAGGTTTTTTTTTTCTCTTTTTATGTTATTGATCGAGTGGGGGGGTGATGTTATGACTAGGTTTAAGGTAGTATTGAGCAATGTTTCAGCAAGGTGGCAAGGATGCTAGCATGGTCATGGGAAGGGGTGGTGAGGTACAGATAGGCAAATATATCTATTTGGAACTGGAGTTCACAAGGGTGGTGTGGTGAGGAGTTGTGTAAATGCATTGTGCTGGACTGTGAAACTGTTCAATAGTGGGCTGTAGCTGAGTGGGACATTGAGGACCCTTACATCACTTCTGTAATATTTTCTTTTAATAGAATTATTTTGTTGTTGATTGATTTAATTCAAAGAAAACTTGACCAAGGTTTCTGCTGCAATTAGTTTATTTATGAGTACTAGTGGGTAGTTGAATGAAATTTCTGTGAAATGCATATTTGAATCTTCATTTTAGTTTTCTAAATATAGTATGAGGTATGCACAAACCTTTTACTTGCTGATATTCCTGCAGAAAACTATTATGTTGATCACTACTAGCCTTCTTCTATTAAGAACTATGGAACTGTTCACAAGTCAATGTCAATATTTTCCACTATCCTTTTATGTTATTTAACCAGTTAATTATTGACTTCTTCTCTTTTACACTAATTACAGACGGCCTGATTGTGCAGAGAAAGGGGAGGTACTAAGCGATCATTACAAACTACTTCCTGTTGATTTGCGTGACATTCCAAATCTAGATAGTATTATGGCTCAGGCTCAGTTGGATCCAAGGTGTGTGCATGTGGAGTTCCATTCGTCTAGATGCACTTCAATTTCTATTACAATACTTAGGAGTTATTCTGGAATTGTTTATCAATGCCTTCACTATTTCTAGTTGATTTTATATATATTTCAAATCTTTCATGACATCTTGGATGCAGTTTTATTCTTTTTAGTTTTAATTTTCAAATTGTTAAGAAACTTACAAAATTTGATTTATAATATAGTTATAAGAGTAGAACTCTGGAAGCAGATCAAATTAAAAGAAAAGGTTCAAAACAGTATGCTGTCTACACACTTGAACAGAACTAATTGGTGGGGGTGAGCTCTCCGATACACAGAGTCTGACAAACTCCTTTCTAGCAAGAGCATTGACTAGTCCATTTGCATGAAGGTCCTGGAACATATGAAGACACTTCTTAACTTGGAAGGACTGACCTGTGCCTATCTATAGTAGGGATGGGTGCTGATGAAGCATTGGATTTGGCCGCAGGTGTAGGTGACCTGGAAATGTTACCATAAACTTTGTGGAAGCTCAGAAGATCATGGTGCAAAAGACTGGAGGTGTGGAGAAAATATTAGAGCTGTTGGATTCCTACTTGGTGGCTCAGTTTCTAGATGTAATTGGATCAAACGGTGAGTTGCAGAATGGGCAGATAGAAAATGGCATAAGTTCTGTCCTGTGAGAGTGAGGATGGTGGGATGGGGCGTATTCCTGTTTATGTTTCATATCAAGAAGTATGCTTTATAAATTTTGAATGGGAGTCGGTGTAGTTTTGAAGACTAGAGTTGTAACTAGATTGCTGGTTTCCATTGGCTGGAGGCTTAATAAATGATTGTAACTCAAAGTTGTGGATTGTTGTTTCTGGGAATGTGGTTGCAAGTCCATTGCCGGGGTGACCAGGGTTCAAATCTTGGAGCCTCTCTGTGTATATGCAGGGGTAAAGTTGCTTACATCTGTCCCTCCCCAGACCCTGCTTTGGCGGGAGACTTGTGTACTGGGCTGTCCTTTTTAAGTTTATTGATAAGAAAAAAATTGTCACGGGTCGAAGTTTGTTTGGCAAGAATTCTAGTTACAGCAGACGACCTGGGTCAGATTCCAATTTCCAATAGATGCTGACCGGATGTTTGCTATCATGCTTTGTGAACTACAGATTATGATTGAAAAAAAATATCTAATCACATTTGCCTTCAATCATTTGATTGTGTTTGATAAGGAGAGGAAAGAGGAAGACGATGATGTGGTTGCATAGTTTTCAAGGTGCCAAGGCGAGGCTGGGCATCAGGGGGGCGCCTAGTCGCCTAGGCGATGGATTTTTTTTTATAGAAAACATAGATCCTAGGGTAGTTCCCTAGGTACCATAGCCATATTAGCCATATTTCCTTAATAATTATTCATATTTTTCATAAGAAAAGTATAGAGTTCATGTTAAAGTATAGAAAATCAACATATTCATGAGAAGAAAAAAAAGAAGGAAAAGAAAATTCAAAAAATATAGGGGCTGAACCCTTATTTTTGTTATAGGAAAAGAAGAAAAGAAAATAGTAGTAGTGAGTAGGAGTCGTAGTAGCAGTAGCGGTAGCAGTAGTAGTAGTAGTAGCGGTAGCGGTAGCGGTAGCAGTAGTAGTAATAGTAGCGGTAGCAGTAGTAGTAGTAGTACTACTACTACTTGGCGATTAGTACAAAACTGCTTGGCGATTAGGTGAGGCGAGCCTCAAAGGGTGTTAGAGGTGAGAATCTGAGATTTGGTTTTCTGGGTAGAAATTTGGTTTTAGGTGGGTTTTGAATCATTACTATGGGGAAATCGGAGACTTTTTTAATAAAGACAAGTATAAGTGGGTAAGTGGTGGGTTGAATAAAATGAGCAATTTGAGTGAGGAAGATTTTGTCAGCATTGATAATTTTGTGCTAACCAAAGTGAATTTTAAGGAGGAAGACAGTGAATTTTAAGGAGGCATGTGAGGAGGTTGGTCTCTATTCTAATTGATGGGATGTGGGGTTGGCCAGGAGTCATTGAAGGTGGGAACTTGACGGGGTCGAGCTTGTTTGAGGAGGCAACCCTATGGTTATATTGTCTCTGGATTGAAAAGAAATAGTTTTTGATTGTCGCAAGTTGCAACAATAGTTTGTTTCATATTTGCAAGGCAGTTGAAGTTTTGGAGGTCATGAAAATGTTTTAAAATGCGGAGGTGTGACATGAGGTGTTCGACTACCTGGAGGCTTGAGGTGTAGTTTAGAATGGAAGAGGTGTTAGCCTCCTGAACACAAGGAGGTGTAAGCCTCCTTAAGAGGGGGATGAGGAGGAATAAGAGGAAGGAGGATCTCACTTTTCTTTATTTTTAAAAATAATCTTTATATTAAGAAGAACGAAGATGCATAACACTAGCTTATAGGGGGGTGTCTTGTCAAAGATGGTGAGCTTAATGAAGGTTGGATGTTGGATTGGGTTTTGTACCTTTAAAGTCCATTGACAGCCCTAGTAGAAGATACTGAGCTTAATGAGAAGGTTGACATGTGTCACATGCTATGGTTAGAGAAACATGAGATACCTATTGAAAGGTTGGGGGTGGATTTGGGTGATACTATGAATGTGAACCAAGGCCTTTATCAGGATTTTGTCATTGTTCTTAGAGGATTCTTTGTCAAAGGGCAAGAGGATTATTATGATGATAAGAGTTAAGAGTAATAGGAATTTTCAATTATTCCTCATTACCAAATTATTCTCTTGACTAAAAAGCGGTCTATAGGGAGCTGGTTCGTTAAAAAGGGTCTGCAAGAAGGGTTTTTTTGGGGGGGTTGGTAGTTAAGGGCAACAGTTGTATCTCTGGTCACTCTAGATGGTTGTTTGATATAGCTGATGAATTTCTTTTCTGATTTGACATCTAATAGGAGATCGGGTGAAACTGTAGGAGATATAAATCTGCAATGGTGCTGCCCCAGATTAATGAAAGAGATGTTAGAAAGATGGAAACTCTTGGGCATGTCCAGAAAAGGAAAATTTTGTTGGTCAACAGTTCCAGCAACAAATTTTTGGGCCATCTGGTATGAAAGGAATAGCAGAACTGTTGAACAGAAGCCTAATTCAGAATTGGGGGTAGTCAATGTGGCAATAGAGGAACTAAAGAGTTGACTGTCTGTACACAAGGATGATGTGCTTTCTGCTTCTTTTTTGAGGGTGGGACTTTTTGGGGGTCCTAATTGTCAGAGTCAAGTCGAAAAGAGAGATGGAAGAGAGAAAAAAACAAACAGTTTGGTGGGTGTGTCACCTTATGACTGTTGACACCCTAAAAGAGATATTTATATTAAAGAAAGTAAAAGGACAAGTCTGCCCTTAGTGTACAAAAGAAAGAGTATAGAAAATAGATGTACAACAAAAGAAGTAAATGTACAAAAATAGCCTAGTGGCTAGATCTTCTCACTGTCTCTACACTCTCCCTCAAACTGATGCCTAGGAATAAGCATGAGTTTGTCCACGAGAAATAGATGCTGAGCTTGAGTCATTGCTTTTGTCAATAGGTCTGCCAGTTGGAGCCTGGAGGAGACAAGAGGAAGAGATATAGCACCCTCAAGAAGGAGATTGTAGATGAAGTGGCAATCAACTTCTATGTGTTTGGTGCACTCATGGAAGATAGGGTTGGAGGCAATTTTGATTGCATTGACATTGTTTGCATGGAGAGGAACAGATGGTGATGGTTCATTAAGTATTTCAAGTAGAATTGCTTGGAGCCATATGATTTCACTACACAAGGAAGACGTAGCTTTGTACTCAACTTCAATGGAAGATTTTGATACAATAGGTTGTTTCTTGCACTTCCACGAGATAAGGTAGTTGCCTAAGAATACACACCAGCTGGTAGTGGACCGTCGGGTGTCAGGGCATCCAGCCTAATCAGCATCCGCATAAGCCGTAAGGTTACTGGAAATGAAGAGGAGAAAAAAATCTCATCTAATAAAGTGCCCCGTACATATCTAATGATCCGATGAACTATAGATAAATGAGGTTGTCTTGGAGAAGACACGAACTGGCTCACCAGTTGAACTGCATATGTAATATCCGGTCGAGTCATGGTGAGATAGATTAAACTCCCCACTAGTTGACGATAAATAGTAGGATCTTCTAGAAGAGAACCATCACCTTTGCTGAGTTTCAAATTTAGTTCTAGTGGGATATCCACAATCTTGGACTCATTGAGATTTTCTGGTTTAACTAGATGAACCGCATACTTTTGTTGGTTAACAAAATAGCCTCGAGAGTTTCGACTCACTTCAAGCCCCAAGAAATATATCAGAGGCCCCAAGTCCTTCATCTTAAAGGATTTACTGAGTAACTGTTGCAACTCAGTAATTCCTTCTACAACATCCCCTATAATGAGTATTTCATCGACATAAAGAAGTAAGATCGTCACTCCCAGCTTCCGCCTTAAAATGAATAAAGAATAATCTGAAGAACTTTGGATAAAGCTTGCATCAATGATACCAGATCTGAATTTTTCAAACCAGGCTATAGGAGCTTGTTTGAAGCCATAGAGTGACTTCTTCAGACGACAAACAATTTGTGGGTCTGTACAATGTCCAGGAGGGGGCTTCATATAGATTGTCTCCTTTAACTCCCCATGGAGGAAAGCATTCTTTACAACCATTTGATGGATTGTCCACTGTTTGGCTGCAAATATAGCTATCAGAAGTCGTACAATGGTCATTTTTTCTACAAGAGCAAAGGTCTTCTCATAGTCTATCCCATATTCCTATTTATAGCCTTGTGCAACCAACATAGCCTTGTATCTATCAAGGCTCCCATCAGATTTCAGTTTCACGGAGTAGACCCATCGACTCCCTATGAGAGATGTCTTAGGTGGAGTTTTGACCAAGTCCCAGGTGTCGTTCTCAAAAAGGGCTTGGATCTCAGAATCCATGACATCTTTCCAGTTTGGTTCTACTACAGCTTGTTGGTAAGATCTGTGAATGTCGGTGGAAGATAAAACAATAGAGGAGGAACTTTTGTTCAGTGAAAAATCATAACGGTCAGGTGGGCGAGAAATTCTAGAAGAACGATGTAAAGTGGGTACAATGGGTTCAAGTGGAGGACTAGGTGCACTTATTGGGGCAGTTGGGGTGACTGGATCGGCAGCTGGTGGTGGAGCGGAGGGGGGATTTGAGATTGAAGAAGACCGTTGCTTCTTGAAGTAGGTCTGAAGTTGCTGTGGAGGTGATATTGGTATGCTTGAGGTACCTGTAGAGTCAAAACTGTGCAACAAGGAAGTGGAAGGAGCTGGAAATTTTACAATTTGTTAAAAAAAGACGCTCTCCATAGTTGTCAAGGTGACTAAGCAAATTTTCATGGGCGCCTCGCCAAACGCTCTGGATTTTGTGTACTAGGCGCCCGCTCAAAGACTTAAGCGGGCGCCTAGGTGACTAGGCGAGTGCCTACATACATCTAATAATTTTTTTAATTTGTTTTTTGATATTTCATTTGATGTGTTATTCTTTTAAAATAAAATCGGTTACATATTATCATTATTTTATTATTAAGACAACAATACAAAGCCTTTTTCTTCTTCTTCGTTTGCATACATAAGGGTTTTTTCGGTTCGATTGGAGAGGGAGGAGAACTGAAGACTTCATGCCCTACAATCATATATATTAATGATATATCATATATATAATCACTGAATCAAGTTTCAGTTCAGACATGTAGTTCAGCCATAAAAAAATATTTGAAGAAGGGAATTCAATTCAGCCATACAACCACTAAATCAAGTTTCAGACATGTATTTCATCCATATAAAAAAAATTCAGCCATATAATCATATATATTAATGATATAAAAAAGCATTTGAATGAGAAGAAGAAGAATTAAAGAAGGGATTTGAGAAGAAGAATTGAAGAAGAGAAGAAGAGTAGGTTCGGCAGCTTCGACTGTTAAAAACTGAGATGATTCAAGTGTGAACAATGCCTGAAATACTGATTGTGTGAAGGGAGGATAAGAGTAGGGCGGAGCCCCTGATTTTTTCAAAAAAAAGCAAAAAAAAAAAAGACTCATGGGGCGAACTGACGACTGAGAGAGTGAAGAAGAAGAAGAACTTATCAACTTACCTGCTCGAACTAAGGTGCGATGGAGCTGGGCTGGAGCTCGAGCTTGTAGTGTTCGGTTCTCCTCCCTCTCCAGTCGAACCAAAACCCTTGTGATAGAAAAGAAGTTAGAGATTACTAGATTAGTTTTAGTTGTATACGTCTCTTAATACTAAAATGATACAATGTAACAGATTTATTTTAAAAGAATATAACAACTAATAAAATATCAAAACAATAAATAAAAAAATAGTTTTTTAATGCATGTAGGTGCCTGCCTAGGCGTCGCCTTGATAACTATGATATGATCCATCTACAATAGTTTGATAGGCCTTGCTGATTTGATTCACCACTTTTCTGAGGTTGAGTAGGGAATTCAGTGATAATATGGCCAAATTGCTTGCAATAAGTGCATATATTCTTTTTCTTGCAATGGGAGACAACATGCCCAAACTCCTTATATTCATAGCATTGTACTTTAGAGAAGTCCTTCTTCCCTTTCGGTTTTGTTGCGAAGAAGACAACATCAATGTTGGAATCTTTTCTCCCATCAAGAGTGGTCTGTGTAGCAACTCTGGTTTTAGCTCTTAGAATTTCCTCAAGAATAGTATCTAAGTCAGGAAGTGTTCCTCGGCTCAGGATATTAGATTTGACAATTCAAACTCAAGCATGAGATGCATTAGAAAATTCATAATCTTCGTTCTATCAAAGTGTTCCTTCATATATTTCATGCAACAGTCCGATGGATCTTTTCCCATGTGTACTAACTCATACTCTGTTCAAAGGTTAATAAACCTTGCATAGTATTCCTGGACTTTCCTTTCTCTTTGATAATATGTGAAGATGCCAACCTCTATCTGGTACTGTCTAGAGGGGTTCGCTTGCTGATAAGCTTTCTCAAGGTACTCGTACATCTCATTGGCAGTCATATACCCTCTCATAGGGATTGCAATGTCGGTTTCGACTGATCATAGGATTCGTGATGCAATTTTTGCATTGTCGATCTTCCACTGATTAAGACCCATAATATCTGAATAATCAGGTTTAGCTACAGAACCATCCAGATATCCCCAAAGACCCTTGGCTTCGACATGGAGTCGAAAGTTAAACTTCCATAAAGTATAGTTTGTGCCATTGAATTTAATAGGGAAAACCTCCATCCTTTCTGATGCCATTGAAGGATAAAAGACAGCAATGCAAAAATTGCATCACGGATCTTATGATCAGTCGAAACCGACATTGCAATCTTTATGAGAGGGTATAGGACTGCCTATGAGTACCTTTCAGGAAATCAATAGAATTCGAACAATAGGGTAGAAAAGAGAGTACCTTTCAGCTGAGGTCCAAAAAAGGTAATTGTAGTATTCTGACGAACTGAAAAGTGGATTGAAACTCTTCAAAATCAAAACTGATGCAAACCAAATCAAAAGGATTCAGTAGATCTGCTCTGGGCGGCACCAGATCTAAGATTTCAAGCTGATTCGATGTCTCTACAAGGAGATCCAAGAAGAAGGAGAAATCTGATGGCACAACAGTCCATAGAAATGATCTCTAAAGTTAAGATCTGAAGCTTCTCTAGGGAGAAGATTCAAAGACATTCAAGAGCCTCCCAAATACTGTTACTTGAGACAACAACAGAGATGATTGAAGAGATACTATATGCAGATCAGATCGTGACCTGCTCTGATACCATGTCAAAGTCAAGTAAAAAAGACGGATAGAAAAGAACAAACAGTTTGGTGGGTGTGTCACCTTATAACTGTTGACACCTTAAGAGAGATTTATATTAAAGAAAGTAAAAGGACAAACCTACCCTTAGTGTACAAAAGAAAGAGTACAGAAAATAGATGTACAACAAAAGAAGTAAAAGTACAAAAATAGCCCTGCGGCTAGATCTTCTCACTGTCTCTACACTAATTGGCTCATACATGTACAATACAGCATCTCATTGTACAAAGGACCATACTTATATTTTAATGCAATACATTATACTTTACCTTTCTCAAAAATCAAAAGAACAATCACAGCAAGGACCAAACTTCAGGCCAGGTAGTTAGGTGGTAAAGCAATAGTATATGGTTGTGGGGAATCCATTGGGACTGGTGGAAGTGATAGAAGAACTAGAGGAAAAAAACTGCTAACCAGTTCCTATGTTGAAAGAACTAGAAGTAATAGAAAAAGAAAAGTTGATTTTCTTGCTAATTTTTATCACAACCAAATGGACATCATCCACAACAAATCCCAAGCATGCTCTCTGGTTTCTAATATCTGTTGTTACTTGGAAAAATTGCTTGATGTTACTTTCTGGAGCAGTACCTATAGTTGTATCCATGCCGGTGTTTTAAAAGTGCAAGGTGCAGAAAAAGCACAAGGGGTAACTTGTGCTTGAGGAGTAAGGCGAGGCACACACTTTTTTGAAGCAAGGCGCAAAAATAAAAAAAAGCTAAAAAAATAAAAAGGTCAGCAAATTAAAAAAAGCAAAAAATTTCAAAAAAATATTAAACATAATTAAAAAATATAAACTTAAATTTTAAAATAAATGTTTTTGAAAACCTATTATCTAAAATTAAAATACATAAACATAACATGTAAAAGCGTATTCAAATAAAAATTCAAAAATAAAATCAAACATATAAAGCGTTTTCAAGCATGTAAATCCCACAATCTCTTTTTTTCCTCAATTGCATTATTTCAAGTAGCTAATTGATGTAAAACATATTGCATTACTTATTATATGAGCCGCATTTGTACCATGCCCCTCAAGGTGCATTTTAAGACCCTAACATGGACTTGTTTGGGCTTGCCTTGAGGGATGTGATCAAGGGTCTGGGGGCTCCACCCCCGGCCCAGCCACTAAGTTCAAAAAAACAAAACTGCATAAAATTGTGAAAAGGCGCACCAGGTGTGTGCCTTTTGGAAGGGCTGCGCCTAGGACCTAGGTGAGGTGCATACCCTAAAATGTGCCTCACCTTTGCGCTTGAGGTGCACCTTTTAAATCACTGATCCATGCAGGGGAACAAGCGGTGATGTTTCATGACTCATTTATGTTTTCTGTTTGTTTCTTTTTGAGTGTTGGGAGATGTCTACCTATCAGTTCATGGCTGACTAGGGCAGTCATAATTCATGTTTGAGAAATGACTAAGCTGCTTCATCTTGATATTGTTGTCAGCTTGCCAACATTTATAATTGCAGAGTGTGTTCTAATATACTTGGATCCAGATTCAATCCATGCTATAGTTGGTTGGGCTTCAAAAACCTTTTCTACTGCAATATTTTTCTTATACGAGCAGGTTCAATCTTTTTCTTTGGTTTTCTCATGAATGTTTCCTTAAGTTTTGTCATTTAATGTTTTCCATAGGCCATAGTATAAAATCTTCTTCTTTTGCTCAACAGATCCTTCCAGATGATCCCTTTGGACAGCAGATGATCAGAAATTTGGAGGTAATAGGGATTTTTTTCTTGATTACCTAAACAATGCAGTAGCTTCCTTCCTACCTTATTTTCAGGGTCATTAACTTTTGTCAAAGAATAAGCTGTTCTTGTAAACTAGAGTTTTTTATTCATCATCTTTTATTTTCCTCTGGGTGTGAAGTTAGGGATAAGGCTTACAGCCAGGTGTTAAATAGACATTTTGGCCTGGCTAAGCGAGTAGATAACTAGACACCTAGGTGACAATAAATATATATAGCTACCTTTTCTCAATGTGTGTGCATTTGAGATGGAAGGTTGAAGATCTTTTCAACTTGAACCATAATATTATAGACATAATGTAGATCTGCTAGGAAAAAAAATCTTGGTTTGATACCTCCCAAGTACTAACCATCAAATGAACGAGTTATTTTTCAAAGAGTACAATCCTTGTTTTTTAATCATTTTTTTTTTTCGATCAGAAACGGTAACTTTTATTAGACAGATTAAGAGAATACACTGTCACCACCCAGTTTGAAAATAACAATCTTGTAGTTGGTTAATTCATCCAATTGGATTGGTTTTTTGGTGTAAAAAACTTCAATATATAGATCACAATTGGATTGATTTTTAGTTACTTATTTACCCCCATTAGTTATGCCACTAACCTGGTTTGTTGCCTAGGTGATATGCTTTAAAAGCACTTAGTTGGTTACCTAGTTGATACATACACTCATGGATCATGATATTAAATTCCTTATTCATATGTTTTGGACTATTCACATTCTAATTTCTATAGGTTCACAAAAGCACATGACACTACTAGTCTTGTTTGGCTCAAGCATTGCTAAATGAGATAACAGTGGTGTGTGGGCTGGCCTAAGGGAGTGATGGGTTGGGATTTGTCATTGTCATCATCCTAGAGTATAAAACGACTGAACAAATGTTAAAGAAATGATTGTGGTGGGAGCTAGAGGCTATATGGAGAAGTTTAGCATCTGGAAAGCATGGATTGCTTATCAAGTTCCAAAACAATATGTAATTTGTGTACAGAAGAGGTTAATATTGACATATGATTTTTGCATTTCTAGTTGCAAGTTTAAAGTCCAGATTTAGGAGAATTTTTATTTCTGGGAGGATCATTGCTTTGAGGCAGATAAACTCAAGCAGGTGTGCCCATGGTGTTATAGATGGGCCCTTCAATGGTCAAGATGTGCTTTCAAGTGAGAGAAGTGAGTTGGAGTTCTTTGTTTTGTTGTCTGTTGCTTCCAGAGAAATCAAGGAACCTTTGATGCTTAATAAGAACTTCAATGAGACTCTTGTGGATCCATTTTGTGAATATCAGCAATTGTAAATGGAAGTACCTAGAGGTATGTTCACAATTAGATCCAATAGGAAACTGATTCTGCACCATGCTTTGTTTCATGAAGGTGATGGAAGATTATGGAGTTCATTATCCCTTTTTTGGTCCCTGCTTTTGCTTCCTCTTATTTCCCTACTTAATCCATGAGAATGTTTTTTTTTTTTTTTTTGTAAATACAATGTGATATTTATTTATTTTAGAACTATATACCGGAAAGAATTTGCAAGTCTATCCACTGACATCTTATATGAACACATTTTTAGGGTCATACTATTGACACATTATATTTCTGAAGTTTTTGTTTATTTGTGAGTATTAAGTTGTGATCTGTTTCCTGTCAATGTTCAAATTTCTTAATATGTTTTATTCCAAATTGTTGTGCAGAGTCGAGGCTGCGCATTGTTGGGAATTCATGCCACACCAACTTTACTAGCCAAGGAAAAACTCTTTCTTGACCAGGGGTGGCAGGTATATCTTCTAGTAAATTAATTCCCTCACTTTGTATCAATGATTATCATTTAATTAGAAAGTAGTATCTATCTATACTCCAAAAAAGATTTTAAAGCACCCCTTGGAACAGTGAATGAGATGAATGAGAAATAACTGCACCAGGATGAGAAAATGGAGATATGTTCCCTCTTTATGTGGTACAGACTCGCATTAGGATACCAGGAGTCAGTTGGTTACTTGGTTTTGATGATCGGAATGGGTACAATTTTGGCACCTGGAATCTCCTAGATAGATCTAAGAATGCTGGATTCTATCCCCGGATGGGATTCTATATAACAAATTATTAGAATAGGTTTACTAACAATTTTATAAGCTGGTTTTAATGATTGGAACGGGGTCACATTTGGTGCCTGGAATGATAGGGCCTACGTAAAGCTGGCTTCTGCCCCACTGCCCCTTTGTTTATCCTAATGTATGAATTATGATAGAGGATTCTAAGATACGTTTTGTTTAACCTTTGCAATTAGTATAATGCTTATATGAGATCTCCATGGCTGATTTTTTTTTTTTGGGCAGCACTGTATTAGCCAACTGCTATGTGGAGTGCAGCACTCCTCTTTGGGGAGCTTGTTCTGTACTTCTTATTAATTAGTGAATGAAAGTTACTCTTTCCAATAAAAAATCTCAATGGTTGAATGTGCATTGGGCCTTTTATGACTTTTGAGTTTGAAGCTCAAGTTCTCCCTTTCTGTTTGTTTGTTCTTTTCTTTTTCCTTTTAGGGGAAGGGAGTGGTTCTCTTTACATTCGATTCTCTCTCTCTCTCTCTCTATCTCCCCCAGAATATTCTCTCTTTTTCATTGCATCTACTCCTATCAGCATAAAAGTTTTTGCTAATAATCTTTCTCTGGCTTTTGTGATTCAGAGGGCTGTTGCTTGGGACATGCTGAATGTTTACTCTAATTTTATTGAAGCTCAAGAAAGGCGAAGGTAAGATATCCTCTTATATACCGAGGATATCATGGTCATTGCATCTCATTTTGTAGAAAAGGTTTATGCATATGTGGAGGAAAATAATCTCCTAGTGAAAAATGTAGAAAGTAAGTGTTGTTACTGAAACAGGAATTCTAGACTGCATTTTTTTCTCTGTAAAATTCATTGAGACTGAAATATTGGCTAATTCTTTACAGCAAAAATTTTGTTTTCCACCCTTTCAAATTATTTTTATTATGTAAATGGCATGGAAAGCATAGTTTTCAACATAAAAGCAGTGATCATAAAGCTCAAATATTTCAGCCTGTTTTTTTTTTTTTTTTTGATCTGTAACGGTTAAGGTTTTATTGATTATGTATGAAGAATGGCATACAAATAGCAATACGCTAAGCAACCTTGATTTGCCCCTAATCCTGTCATTTCTTGTTACAAAGTTTCACCTTGGGGAATCAGCCCCAGCACAACTGAGTTCTGTTTACTTCTTGTCTTGCTAACCCATCTGCCATGCCATTGGCAGATCTTCGAATCCAGTTATTGTTTGTTCTCAATTCCAATGATTCTTCACTTCCCTTATTTTGTATCTATATTTCCAAATTTCAAGAACTCATGTAGTTCTTTGTTTTTTTTTTTTTTGAAGAATCAAGATGACACACCAACTTCAAGTACATACTTCAATTACATGTCCAAACATTAAACTGAGAATTCAACTACATTACAAGGCTGTAACTCAAGCAACTCCCAAAAATTTTCCATTAAATCAGCTTTGGAGACTTGATCAAAATCTGGGAGCCCAAGGACCCACTCTGATATCAGATTGGACACTAAAGCTACCAGGTATTCTATATTGTTGGCCCTATTCTCGAATACTCTTCTGTTTTTCTCCCTCCAAATAGACCAACATACTGCAAGAGGGATGCAGCTCCAAACAATACTTGCTTTATTACTTCCTCTGAAATTTGGCCACAGCAAAAATTTCTGCTGGAACTGAATGCTGGAAGCCTCACGGCTCAAATAAAGAGGAAAAGAACTTCCATATGAAGCTTGCTATGCTGCATGAGAAGAACAAGTGGAACACAGTTTCTTCCTCTTCCGTTCATAAATAGCACTTGCTTGCCATATGAAATCCCCTAAATTTCAGATGATCAGTAGTGAGAATGCTGTCATGTGCCGCCAACCATGCAAAGGCCTCTACCCTTGGGGGTCCAAACTCCTTTTATCTGGACCGATCCTCCCACTTCTTTGATTAATGCTTTGTAAAATGACTTGACTGTGAATCTGCCCTCCTTACATTCCTTCCACCAAAGACCATCTTGAAATGTTAGTTCCTTCTAACTTTTTCAACAATAGTACACATTCTTCCACTTCTTGGTCTAGCAATGTTCTGAACTTTGGATTCCAAATCAGTTGCTCCCCTCTCGACTCATAAAATTGAGCTATTGAGACTTGGTGTTCTGTTAGTTTGTATAATCTTGGGCACACCTCACTTAACTTCCCTATCTCCAGCCACTCGTTTTCCAAAACCTCACCCTCGAGCCTTCCCCTACTCTAAATTTGATGAAACTCCTGAATTCTTGGTTAAAGCTCATAATTCCTTTCTAGACACTCTTCCCATAGGATCTCCTCAGTTCCTTTGATTCTCATCCAAATCTTATCACACCATACTTCCCGACAACCACCCTTCTCGACAAAGTCTCCCTCTCTCTCCCTTGCCCAAACCTCCACAACCACTTCTCTATAAGTGCTTTGTTGATCAGCTTTCCTTTGGTTTGCATACCTTGTCCCACTTGACTAAGTGGAATTTTTTAACTCCCCCTACTCCTTCCCATAGGAAGTCTCTTTGAGCTTTTTCGATTTTCATGGCCACTTTTGTTGGAATCCTTAGCAAAGAAAGATAATATGACGGAAGACTAGCCAAAACACTCTTAATGAGAGTTATTCTTCCTCCCAATGACAAGTAAGCCCACAATTGTATGAGAGTAGGGTGCAAGTCGGGCGGGTTAAGCCGGGTTTATGGTCAACCCAGGCCCGACCCTAAAATTTGGGCTTAAGGTTCGAGCCAGAGGTCAAGCCCGATTTTCCCAGCCTCGAGGGGCGTGGCACAAAGGCGGCTCGTAGAATCAGGAATATAATATGTTTTACATTACATTAACTACGTGAAGTAATGCAATTGAGTGAAAAAAGAGATTAGAGGTTTTAAATGCTTGAAAATGTTTTATATGTTTGATTTTATTTTTAAATTCTCATTTGAATATGCTTTACATAATTACATCTTATGTTTATGCATTTTAATTTTAGATAATAGGTTTTTTAAAACATTATTTTAAAATTTAAGTTTATATTTTTTATTAATATTATGCTTAGTATTTTTTGATAATTTTTTGAAATTTTGGCATTTTTTGAAATTTCTGTCATTTTTTTTGATTTTTAGCATTTTTTTATAATATTGCGCCTTGCGCTTTTAAAACGCTGATTTCAGCCTGAAAATTTTCCCTCCATTTATGTTGAAACAGAGCCCTAAGGAATTTTCTATCAAGATCACTGGTCATACCTCTATAGTCACCATTTTGTCATTATTTTGTATCCTTTCTAATTCTTTGTGGGGTATATCAGAACAAGACCTCCATATAAAAGTTATTAGACCCAATCCAGCTTTCGATCTGTTTCAAACTTTAGGGATCACTAATCATGATATATATATGTAGAGAACAGTGATGTGGGCCCCACAGCTGTGGTCCCACTTTGTTCGCAGGGTAGAATGTAGCTAGTCACAACAGCTGTGGTTATTTTTCTGTTTTGTTATTTCTAGTTTCAGTTTTATATTGTTTGTTATTTGTTAGCAGTTATGATGTAAACACCAAGGGCAGATATGTCCTTTTGGTATAAAGGCCAGGTGTGACTTGCTGCAAGAGACAAGAGAACTCGAATGGTAGTCATCTTGGCTACCGGTGCAAATGTCTGCAAGTAATCTATGCCATAAGTCTGTGTAAACCCTCTTGCAACTAACCGAGCTTTGTACCTCTCAATAGATCCATCTGCATTATGCTTCACCGTAAATACCCATCTGCATCCAACTGGTTTCTTTCCTTTTGGCAAATCAACTACCTCCCAGGTGTTATTCTTCAACAGAGTATCCATCTCAACTTGCATTGCATCTTTCCATTCAGGGACGGATAGGGCTTCTTGCACTGTTCTTGGAATAGGGACATTGGAAATGGAGCTAAGGTAGGACCTGTAGGTAGGAGATAGACGATCATAGGATAAAAAGTGGGAGATACAGTGGGTTGTGGATGTGGTACAATGTCGTTTCCCTTTACGGACTGCAATTGGAAGGTCAAGATCATCTGTAGGGGAAGTCTCTGTGGGCTCTGGGACTGAAGTATCTGGACCTGGAGCTGCAGATGAGATTGGAGCTGGTCTGGACTGCTGATGATCAGGATCAACCTGCCTGTACCGCCTGTGATAAACCCTCAAGTCCTGATCCCGCTGACCACCCTCACCATTGCAGTTTTCCCTCAACTCCTGATCCCTCTGACCACCCTCACCATTGCGGTTCTCATCACCCAATGGAATAGGTAAAGGAACTGCCCCACTCTCACTGCTCTCCCCCTGAAGACAAGAACTCAAACCCCCACTCTCACTACTCTCCCCCTGAGGGGCAACCCGAGGATAATAGGGTGTCCCCTCAAAGAAAGTGACATCCATGGAGGTTGTCAAGACTGCTATTCAGTCTTGATCACTAAGAGATTTCAGGTTCGATGAGAAGAGAATGTGAAGAAGATGTAGAGGAAAGAGTGGTGGAAGAGCAATAGAACACAGAATTTTAGGAGAATGAACAAAATTTCTATATGCTGCCGCCACCACTTTTAAGTTAATATATATAGGTTATTCTAGTTACATGAAAGGACATATCTGCCCTTGGTGTTTACATCCTAACTACTAACAAATAACAAACAATATAAAACTGAAACTAGAAATAACAGAACAGAAAAATAACGACAGCTGCTGTGACTAGCTACATTCTACCCTACGAACAGAGTGGGACCACAGCTGTGGGGCCCACATCAATGTTTTCTACTTTCAGTCTTGATCACTAAGAGATTTCAGGTTCGATGAGAAGAGAATGTGAAGAAGATGTAGAGGAAAGAGTGATGGAAGAGCAATAGAACACGGAATTTTAGGAGAACAGAAAAATAACCACAGCTGCTGTGACTAGCTACATTCTACCCTACGAACAGAGTGGGACCACAGCTGTGGGGCCCACATCACTGTTCTCTACAATATATTTTATAGCCTTGTGATTGTGTATGACTCCAAATAAAAGCTTTATACATCCAATCTAGCTGCTCGTATGCATGTACACGTCCAACTATCCATACAACTAACTATTGGGAATTGCAGTTTAAACATGCATTTTGCTGAAAGTGTTTTGCTTACTCCTGTATAGGGATTTCATTTGTTGTGCCAGCTCATGTATTTGATATTATCCAAGAAATATAGTATATGACCATCAGTTATGTGGTACAAAAACCTACTTTTGGGAAAGCCAGGAAGACAGACCCAAAGGTAAAGTTTCGATGCCCAGGGTTGATCTATGTTTGGTTTTGAACATTTGTTTTCCCATCAATAAAACTTGTCTGGAACAATGGGCACGTGTCTGATGATAACAAAATTAAAATTTTACCTGTGTGCATCATCATAGGTCAACACTATCTCCTGGTCCTCGTTGATTTCCATTTTTCATTTAATCACTTTATAAAGTTGTCTCATGAGGTAAAACTCCTTGATTTCTTGCTTTAGTATTCCGTTTGCTTCTCTTTTTCTTGTGAGAATAATCCTTTTTTTTTTTCTTGGATAAACCTGTCTGGATATAGCATGTTCTTTCACATGACAAGATTCTGAAAACAACAAAGGAAACATATTATAACTCCTTGATATGTATGCATTACTCCAACATTTTTTTCTTCATTAGCCCCAGTTATTACCAGTATCTTCTTGGTATTCAAGACGAGTCCTGGTGCTAGTAATTATAGTGGAGTCGTACTTGTACAATTACCCAGAATGTGTAGATCACGGATCACCTGTAACCTGTTTAGTAGGACTCTGTGAGTGCCCATCATTTTCTGGTGGAAGCTCAAACCATGACATTCCCAAATCTGTGTCCTCACAAATAGCATTTCTCCCACTTCAGTCACCACCTCATCAAGATGGGACTGGGTTAAGATGGTAGTCTTCACATTCTGTCTGTTAGGTAAGTTTACATGCATTTTCACCAACTCATTACTCTGTCTATCTGACTTTCAGTGAACTACCAGCAGGTTCTCAATCACTCAGAGTCTCATCTTTGAGGTTCCAAGTTTGAATACCTGTGTCTAGATGTCCTCTTTTATGCTTAGCTCCTTGCAAAGCACATGGCCCTACAACTCTTGACATACTGTATCTAATTAAAATCCAACGGCTAAGTCAGATAAAATTTCGTTTGGATGGCCAAGGAAAACCGAATTTCTGATTACAATCTCTGCTTCTATCTTTCTTCTTATTTGGTCATGTCTTGGGAAAACTTGGTTACATGGCAGGAAGGCATCTGCTGAATTTTGTTCCTTGGGCTCATTTTGGAAGGAGTACAAAAATACATGGTTTACAGTACTATATGCTAGGTTTTGCATTTTACATATATTTGTATTTGTACTCCTTCCAAACCGAGCCTTATGGTTTCTGTTTGTCATCCCTCTGTCCAACTCCTGGTGGTTCCCCACCCTCCATTATTGTCTGACTTGTCTTCCACTATGGAATTGCCTTGGCAATCTTGTGAGAATCCTTGAAAGTTTCCTTCCATGCTTGTCTTTGAGAAGTTGATTAACGTTATTGTTGGACGTTGGTAAACTACTGCCTGCTTTTGATGTCCCAAAGTTGCTAGTTTCACATTTAAAAATCCTAATTCCTGTGTAATTTTTTATGGGTTTGCTTTTTTCTTTGTTCTTTGGATGTCATTCAATTGGAAAAGCAAAACGTTTAAGAAACCTTCAGTTGAAGATTCTCATCTGCTTTTTTCTTTTCTTTTTTCATGGATCAGGATAGAGCGGCTTGAATTGTTTGATGAATTTGAAGAGTGGCACATGATGCAGGCAAGCCCACAAATATTTTTTTTTTAATAAAAAAAAAAAGACAGGAGAAAAAGTGTGGTACCGTGATGCTGCTAAGCAGTCATACCTATTTTACAGTTCTTTCCATTCATAAACAACAGAAGAAATGGTAGTCCGCGGAAAAAAAACGATTGCTTCCTTCTATCAAGGAGTTGTAGTAAACAACGACTTTTATGCCAACTCCCAGTTTTCTTCGCGCTACAGACAATTGCTTGTGTGTGTAGGGGCGAAGTTTCGCAAGAGTTGCATAAAACAGGTTGTTTAATAGCACAGCAGCATTCCTCCTCAAGTCCTTACCGAAGTAAATATCATAGAAATATATGCCCATGAACTCCAAACTATGTAAGGAGATAACTGATCGAACGGTTCTGATTAAGGTTGCGTACTAGTGGGTGTGCGATCTTCACCATGATGGCTCTGTCTAACATGGGCCCCACACTGTGGGTCATGGATCTCTCACACAACTACAACTGGAGGTTGTCAGTTGGTTGGAGATGGTCATTCATTCCACATTTCCACTGCCGATGAGGTCTGGTAGTTAGACTTGGGTTTGGTGCCACGCCTCCGGTTAAAATGTTGTACAACTCTGGAAGGAAAACCCATTGAGTCCATGTTAAGCTTGTACGTCTGCAGAATTGCTTCAGCCTTCAGTTCTGAATCTGATAAGAACCTCTTTTTGTCCAAAATTGTTTGCCTCAGGAACACTACTGCGTGGTTTATGCAATCAACGACGCCATGGTTAGGTCCCACTCTCTCTCTCTGTCTGCCCGTGCCCGTGCCCGTCCGTCTGTGCTGTGTTTTGCAACTCTGATTTTCTTTTCTCTATGTGCAGGGGTTGTTTGGGGGTTTCGGGTTCCGTAGGACTGATGGCCGTGTAAGTAGCAACACTCCATCGCCTACCGCTCCTCCATCTCTATGAAAGCAAACGGAAGCTTTTATATAGGTTATGGTTGTGTGCTTCTTATGCCAATTTTTTGGTTGATGAAATGAAATCTGGGTATGAGAGCCACGTGCCAGCTCATGGGAAGGACAAGTAAGAAAGTACACTGGACAAGTAGTTTGGGTAGCTAGGTTCCAAAAGGAGGGTTTGGATGTATCCCGAGTCTCTATCTCTATCTATATTCTATAGTATATGAATGTGAGTTGTATTCTTTTCGTTGCTGCCGAGCCGATTATTCTTGCTAGCTGGTTAGCAAAACAGAGTGTGGGACCCACCCCCCGACTGACGTATGTTTTTTCGGTTTTTCCTTCTTTGTTTTGTCATTCGTCATCATTCGTTCGTGGGCGAAGAGGGGGGTATTAGACCATGTCTGGATTTCTTCCTTTTCTTTTTTCCTTTTTATGCCTTTACTTTCATGCATGGAATTAACAAAAATGCTATTTTGACTGTCTGATGTTGATGATCGAAACGGACGGTTATGCCCTTCTGGCTGAACTGCGCTCTGCACCTGTACGGTATAGCATACCATTTTTTTTAACTGCAACATACACAATTGGCTGTCTGGTTGTCTGCCATCTTCTCTTCTCGCTGCAGCCACAGCCACAGCCAATGCCACCCCATCTTTCATGTCCCTCTTGTTGGTTGGCGCTGGATCAGAGATGATGTCTCCTACAAGTGACTTTAATAAATAATAATCCTATTCTTCGGACTTCAGTTGCTGCCATGGCGGCAGTTGATCGAAGAGGTGGGGGAGAAACTCATCTTTATTATTTACGTTGTGAAGTCGCATTCTTCTTCTGGCGTAGAACCACGCCAGGCCCCTAAAATTTGATAAAACGAAATCTTTCTTTGAGTAATCTCTTTTATATATTGAGGTTTGATTATGATGATGATGATGATGATGATGGTGGTGATGATGTTGAACGAACTTGATGGAATACGCTGCGGCTAAAAAAACTTTTGCTTGCCTCTCAATTGCCATTGCCGTTGTGGCAAGAGAGTCTCAATCACAATCATTCAATGATTCAATCAATCGGTACGGGATGCACTATTCATTTCAACCTGCAACGTCTTTCAAACACTCCGCCATGTAATAATGATGGGCGTTTTCTTCTTCATCTTCTCCGATGTGAAAAAAGAAAAAGGCAAAAGAAGAGAAGCATGGTCATGGACCGGTAAAAACCCAAGGCTGAACTGCTGGACAATCAATCAAATCAATTCCAAAGGTAAATCCTAAAATGTTGAAGCATCATCTATGATGATGATGATAAGAGAAGAGAGGCTTGTTAACTTGTTAATGTGGATGATCAACGGCAACGGTTTCGGACTTTCGGGTGGCTGTGGAAAAAAAAAGGTGGACTATCTGTCTAATCCTGGACGAAGAAACCCGCCTTGCATCCGAAACAAATAAAACTAAGAATAAAGAAAAAGAGGGGGCGGTGCATGTGCATGTGCCACTGCCATGTGGTGGTGGTGGTAGTGATTGGCCCAGTGGCCCCCCTTCTCCACGGATGGATGAGAAAAAGATGAATCACTCACCCCTCTCCCCTCCCTGTTCCTCCAACACAACTTTCACCGTTTTCCAATCCAATTCCTACTGTTTTGTCTTTCTTTCTTTCACTTTCTTCCTTTCTATTTTGCTTTTACTAAAAGTTGACACTTATTATCCACCTAAGAATAATATTTCAATTATTATTTTTCACACCACAAAAGCTATTTTATATATCAAAAGAGTCCCTTTGCCAAACATATCTGGACTCCCGAGGACTTTAGCATAACCCGATTGGCATATTCTCCCCCTTAGTGTACTGCAAAGCTAGCTGCGGGAAGAACCCGGGTTATACTTCTTTGACCGGTATTGGGTCTAAAGAAAATTCCGGTTCAATTCCATGGAAATCTGGAAAGCGAAAACACGAAAGGTTACCACTTACCACTAATAAATAGATTAAGAAAAAAAAAGGGGGAAGAAAAGCAGAAAACATAGACAAAAGACAGCTTTCAACCTGCATTTTATTTATTTACTCAAAGAATGACTTTTGTTTTAAGCATATCCTCTTCGACTTCGGAGTTGAGGTTCTACCACCACGTGGGGTCTGTGGATACTGTTGCAAATCTGAATCGTCGATCTGTTTGATGATAAGTCTGTGTATTGGGTATTTTTGTATACTCCTCTGGTACGGTGGCTTTGATTGGTCATCTCAGTATCCATGTGTAAGTATGCTTAAATATGTATATAATTAAGGAAACAAACACATCCCAACTTCCAACGCCCACAGTACCGTACTAATTCTCTCTTCCTAATTGTTCATGTTCTGTTAATCTCACCCAATCACGTTGGTGGGGTCTTCTTATTTGCACGGCCGAGATCGGAAGGGGGTCAGTCCACGGTCCACCCAAACAAAAGGAAAATCTAAAATTATGGAAGTAAAAAAGTAAAAAGTAAAAATAAAAAAGCAACCTTTAGTGTTTGTAGTAGAATTGTTTTTGACCGATGAAGAGGTGAAGAGGGGAGAGAGAAAGAAAAGTGAAGTATCGATGAGGAGAGTGGGATATGAAGAGAGAGAATATAGGGTGTTTGGATTGGTTTGAGTCTTCTGATGCTCTCATCTCATTTCTCCCTGAAAGAACTGCAATAGTCGGAACGGGCGCAAGCAGTGAAAAAAAGGCGCCACCAACGTCCGAGAACCGCCCACCGCTATGGGGTGCACGGCGTCTAAGCTAGACAACGAGGACACTGTAAGGAGATGCAAGGAGCGGCGCCGCCTCATGAAGGAGGCTGTCTACGCCCGCCACCACCTCGCTTCCGCTCATTCCGACTATCTACGCTCTCTTCGCCTCACTGGCTCTGCCCTCGCCGACTTTGCCGCTGGAGAACCCCTCTCTGTATCCGAACAAACCCCCTCTATTCTCCTTCGCCATCCTTCAATCTCTTCTTACCGCCCACCGCCACCGCCACCTCCGCCATTACGAGCACCGCCACCTCAGTCTCCCCAGCCACCACCGCCACCCCCGCCTTTCTCTCCTTCTTCATCTCCCACTATTGCAAGCTCAAAGCTCCCTCACATCCTCTCTGAATCAAGCCCCTCCTCTACTCCCCGTCAAAAGCCCGCCGCAAAATATAATTACCCGTTTAATTTCCCGGCGAACTCCACCTACTGCAGCACTCCCTCTCAAGCCTCATCCGTCTGGAACTGGGAGAATTTTTACCCTCCCTCCCCTCCGGGTTCGGACTTCTTCCGGCGCCCCAAAGACGAGGACCAACATTCTGACCAAAACCACGATAACCAATCCGACCATGACCACAACCACCATCACCTCGACCACGCCGAAAACGACGACGACGACGAAAGAACCGACAGAGAGGAAGTACATTGCAGCGAATGGGGCGATCACTACAGTTCCTCCAGCTCCGACACGAAATCCGAAAACGACAACGAAGGAGACCGAGACACGAGATCTGAGATCGGTTCAAGATCGAATTTTGGATCTTCGGTTCACAAAGAAGCCACGGCGAAGTCGAATTACGCTCCAATGGGGAAATCAGAGAAATCCGATGATGCTGGATCTTCGGTTAGTTGGAATGCCGGCACTGGCGAGATCCAAGATATGAGACTTGTTGTTAAGCATCGGAATCTAGCAGAGATCGTAGCAGCGATCAAGGAGTACTTCGAGAAGGCTGCTACAGCTGGCGAACAAGTCTCGGAACTGCTAGAAACTGGTCGTGCTCAGCTTGACCGGAGTTTCAAGCAATTGAAGAGTAAGTTAGGGGTTTCGGATCAAATTGATCGAAATTTGCTTCTTAGGGTTTCAAATTTTATCTTGATTTCAAGAGTTTAATATAAATTACAGATGTTCTTGACTTATTTTTGGTTGATGTTTTTTTTTTTTTTTTCGCAGAAACTGTGTACCACTCGAGTAGTTTATTGAGTAACCTAAGCTCTACCTGGACTTCGAAGCCACCGTTGGCGATTAAGTACCGGCTGGACGCCGGTTCGCTCGATGAACCGGGCGGTCCAAAGAGCCACTGCTCGACGATGGAGCGGCTCTTGGCCTGGGAGAAGAAACTTTACGAAGAAGTGAAGGTACTCTCTCTCTCTCTCTCTCATGAGTTTTCTTTCTTCTTTCTCGCCTGCCTTCATCTTCCACTTTCAGTTCCAGTCTTCCACTACTTCCAATTCGGACCAAAATCCCCTTCACATTTGACGAAAATGACGATCATAACCACCAAGGCAGCAACATTATTTGCGTAAAAATGACGTCAAATAGGTTTGCTCCGTGTGGTATTTGGACCAAAATGCCCCTAGTAAACGGCTAGAATTTCTACATCGGCCTTTTCTAACTGTATAACTGCCTGGGTCTGGGTGATTGTACTGTGCTTTGCTCTTCCTTGTGATCTTGTTCTAAGTACTGGTGTTTGTGACTTTGTTCCACGGCCAAGTGATTGAAATACCCTTGTCCGCACACCAGTTGCAGGCTGCACCTTCTTGAATGCTTATTGATTTGTGAGAGGTTGTCTTTGTACTGTTGGTTTCTCTTTGAAGGGGTAAAAGGGGTTCTGATTAAGATGGGACACCTGATTTCAGTTGGATTTCCCTCTTCTGGGTTTTAGCCTTCTAGACTACCCAAAGATAAATACATCCTTGAATCATTTGACTTTGCTGAGTGCAGTTTGTTTATGTAACCTGGGTGGTGACTGTGTTAATAGGCTAGAGAAGGAGTGAAGCTCGAGCATGACAAGAAATTGTCATTGCTACAGAGTCAGGAGTACAGGGGGCAGGAAGCAAAGCTGGACAAGACCAAGGCATCAATAAACAGGCTTCAGTCACTTTTCATTGTCACCTCGCAAGCTGTGTCCACCACCTCTTCTGAAATTATTCAGCTCAGAGACAAAGAGCTTGCCCCGCAACTTGTCGAGCTCTGTCATGGGTACGACTCAAATCTCTTTGGTTTCTCTTCTATTGTCCGCATTGGATGCTTTTGTGGGTAGAGTACAAGCTGAACAATGTATTAAGTCAGCTCTGTGATTTGCATCTTGGCACATGTTTATTAATTTGGATTGACCACATGGATAAGTTGTATGAATGCCGGAGTTCTGCCATTTAGATAATTCTAGTAAGCCGGTAGGGCCGCAAACAGTATCTGTTTGTCTGAATTAGAATTTGGATCCAATCTGATAAGGTGATCTGAATTTGATCTGTTTATAATTGGATTGACAATGGATCTTCCCCAATCCTGTCTGATATGATCTGATAAAATTAATATGGTATCTATTAGTAAATCCAATAGATTTGGATGTTGCATATTCAACAAAAAGCCATAGGTTAAGGCTGCGTTTAGCATTTTTTAATTTAAGGACTTATGTTCTTTTTTGGTTAAGATAAGGAGAAAAGACTGATTCGAGGTCAGCACACTATTAACGTCTTTATTTGGACTGAAAAAGGAATGAAGTGCCATTGAGAATAAGGAGTTCAAAACTCTTCTATTTCAACTTATTAGATCTCTGTGTTTATAGCTTTTCATTTTCAAAAATAACCTCGTTTTTTGCTAAATGACATATTGTACCCCTTAAGAATCAACAACAAGCCTAAAAATTCTAGACAAAAAAGATATGTTGTTAGTTGTGCCTCTTCTTCATCATTGCAAGGGAGAGGAGATTGATCAATATTACCAAATGCTTGATGCTCCTTGTTCCTTCTGATCATCTTTTTTTTTTTTAATTTACAAATGGCATTCAATATTTGAATCTGACCTGGGTCCAATCTAAACCTTATGGATAAGATTCGATTCAAATCCAAATTTTAACAAACAAATTTGGATCTAGATATATTTGTTTCAATCCAATTCATTAAGGCAGTAGTGGTGAACTGGTTTCAGGTAGTTAATGAAAGCAGTAATGCTATGGCAGAATACACTGATCAGGTAATTAGATTCTTGGGAATTCTTTGGGGTTATTTGATAATGGCTGAAGTAGCTTAACTAACTAACTTTTTGCTTTGTCTTTTGGTGGATGAAATAATTAACAATAAAATATTTTAAGGTATGGTAATCAACCCAACTTCAGTTTCTGCCACCAAGGAGCTCACGAACTCCATAAAAAACTTAATCACTAAAAGGCAAAACAATAATTCAGCCCATTCAGCTGTTGTCAAATGGCTCCTTAGAGATGCTCCAGAAATTCAATGCTTACAATCAGTGGCTGCAACATGGAAGTGCACAGTTAGCATTACAGAGATTGAATATCCTTGATCTTTCATAATTTATCCCTTTTCCATATATTACTTGTTGCACATTGCAAATGAGATTGGAGTGATAGACTGTTTGGACATGCCACTGGATTTAGTCTGCTCTCGCCCCCTCCCCCCCCCAAAAAAAAAAAAAAAAAAAACTTGTATGTGGACCTGAATTTCTAACCCACATTAATTGGTATGCATGTTTGGATGTATACTTAGCACATGATTTTATATTCACATGTAAAGAACATGTGAATATAAAAGGGCCATATTGGCCCTTGACCCAAAAAAACTTGTATGTTGCTTGCAGGCTTGCAGCAGACTACTAAAACTTTCCTGTTTAGATATGTAGAATAATACAGATAAGCATTTTTGGATGGAGCATAGAACTGAACAAGATTTATTTTAGGATCTTAGCCTTTCGAATGGAAGTGGAATTTGGAAAATAATTGATGGTAGGATGTGTTAATATATGGATCTTAGATACATGTAACTAGCCTATCTTAGGCCTTTCTTATGTGCTTTTCTACATATAACCGATATAAGACATTGGTTGTAGACTCTACATAGATGGTTTTGCGTTGTGTACCATGTCTGGGCCACCTCTGGACATGCATTACATCTGGATCTATTATATATGCTATTTAATTATTTTTCTATTGTATGTATTGCAGGCTCATGTACATGTGGAGATACATGAACCAATTCCATGAGATCCAGTACCACATTGTCCAACAAGTAAGGGGCCTTGTGAACCAAGCCACCAAAGGGGAATCAACCTCTGAACTCCACCGGCAAGCAACTCGCCACCTTGAGTCAACTGTGTCTGCCTGGCACTCCAACTTCTGCCGTCTGGTAAAATATCAACGAGACTATATCCGATCTCTCCATGGTTGGCTTAAGCTCTCTTACATTCTTGTTGGTGATGACAACATCAGTGGTAGCAAAGATGCATCCCTTGCTATCCAGGCCAACTCTGATCTCTTTACCTTCTGCGATGAATGGAAATTGGCCCTTGACCGGCTTCCTGACACTGTAGCATCTGAAGCCATCAAGAGCTTTGTTAATGTAGTACATGCAATTGTTGTGAAGCAAACCGAGGAGATCAAGATCAAAAAGCGGACAGAGACAGCCTCAAAGGATCTTGAGAAAAAGTCTCTAGCACTCCGCAATATTGAGAAAAAGTTCTATCTTTCCTACTCAATGGTTGGCATTGCACCTCCAGAAGGTGGATCTGATGGGCATGTTTTGGATGCAAGAGATCCCCTTGCCGAAAAGAAGTTGGAGCTTGCATCCTGCCGAAGGCGGGTGGAGGATGAGATGATGAAACATGCAAAGGCAATTGAGGTGACAAGGGCGATGACACTAAATAACATACAAACAGGGTTGCCAGGGGTTTTCCAGGCAATGACTGGATTCTCAGGGTTATTTACCGAGGCTCTTGAGGTGGTATGTACACGCTCCTATAATATTAAATAAGTAAATAATGCAGTGTCCTTTTATTGAGGTAAATTAGATGAGCAAAGGCTGGATTTTTCCAGGCATTCTGTTATTTTTTTTTACTTGTGTAGATAAAGGAATTTTATCTTCTTTGAAGGAGAGGGGGTCTTTGTTGTACAGGAAATTGCTTGAGTTGTTAAGAGAGGTTGACTTTTTGAGCCGATTAATAAATATATGGCCTTTCCCCTATTTTTTCTTCCTAATCTTTATGATTCTTCATTTCACAAATAATGAAATAATAATAGAACTGAAGAAGGTTGAATTGTTGAAGTCTTTCTTTAAAGTGGTTTTGCTTTCTCTTCTTCTTCCAAGACCAATGGCTAATCCAACTTAATTCCAATGAAGTGGATATTGAGGAAATGCAGACTTGAAGGCAATAAAAAAAAAAAAAAAAAACAACTGGGTCAGGTTGGCGTGGGGCTACATTGTCTGATCTTTCTAGTTACTATGAAGTATGAACTTAGGGCATAGGGTTGCAGCTAGTCTGGAAGTTCAGCATGATTGGAAGTTGGAATGGACTGAAGCCAACTCATTCTACTGTGTCAGCCAAACCCGACACTAATAACAGGTTGTAATGGGTCAACCCATATTTATTATTAGTTCACTGCAGAGTGCAGACAATAAAAAAAAAAAAAGGCAACCATTTCTGTATTTTCAATTGAGGAACTGCTGGCTCGTGAAGCAGAGGAAGGGCCTGGGGGGGGGGCCAGAAACACGTAACTGTCTCCTCTTCTGCATAAAATATAAATGTGGTCCAATTTGTAATTTTATGTCTTACCAAACGCTTCCAACAACTCCATTTTCACATGCTGATTCATTTCCTTAATCATGTATCTTTCGAAGCAAATCAAGCAATTATCAATGATATGAATTGAAATCGGCTATTCAGATACAAAGTCTTCTGCTTCAGTCCGACACATTTAAAACAGGGATTCGCTTGAGGTCGGCCTCTTGAAATCATGATTCAGAAGACGTACGCTTCACAGCAACGATTACACAATTAAGATGTTTCCCATTTCTTTACTCAAGGACTCAAGGACCAGTAAGTGCATCTGCTTGGTTGTTCTTGCTCAGAGCCTGACAAATATGATTTCTCGACAACTTTTTGTAGACAGGAATGTTCACAAATAATGTCTTCATCTCGTTTTATAAAATCACATCCTAGTTGGATTGTAATTAATTCACTAATCATTTCATCTTCTTTTCAGAAAGCTTTGTTTTCGACTTTTCTCTGTAAAATTTTTTCTAGCAGTAGCCTTGGATTCATGTCTTTCTCTTTCTCTGTTTATTAATCAGTTTATCCTGTTGCACTTGTAATAGAAAATTGGCCGTAGACACAGGTGGGATCCGATGGAACAATTCAGAGAAGCGAATATAATCTTTTGAGTGCGTGCCCCATGCCAATACAAGGCTTGTTACAGTTGGTCCATGTATTGAGGTAATTTGGTTTACTCTGGAGCAATAATTTTGGACACCTAACTCCGTAGCCTTCACGGTTGAACAGTAAATGGTTGTATATGATATGGGTGTCCTTTCTTTAATGCTTTTAGCAATTCATGGTAGAGATAAAGCTAAGCAAATGGAAGGTGATCCAATATTATTATTTCCTGATGATGATGTGGGTGCCGGTGGTGAACTTACGACAAGGATTTAAAGACTAGGGCACCTCCTTACCTGAAATGAAAAGCCAAGAGAAGCCAAAGGTGAGACTGTGAGCGTGGAGGCAGACTTGTGAGTATAAATGGGGACCATGACCATTCACCCATGGATCATGGATGATTGATGAGAAAGTAATGTGGAATGCATTGATCGGCCCCATTTTGCATGGAAGTGTAGTTGGTCTGTTTGTAGGGTAGGTGGGATACCCTGACTCTGGAAATTTGGCTCTATCCTTGTTGCAAGCTTGCAACAGTAGATTGTTTACCTATCTTTTCTTTGGAAAGTTGGGCCATTTTGTGATTGATTATACTTGACTTGGCTTCATGAGTCAATGGCTTTATGTTTTCCATCTTTAAAAAGTGCAATTTGATGGGTGCAGGTGCAGTGTGCCTACTTCATTGAGATTCCTGCTTTTGTATACTTGCAAGCATAGAAAAATGGCAGTTCTCTCAGATGAACCAAAAAAAAAAAAAGAAAAAGAAAAAAGGAGAAATGGCAGTTGGTATCTCTCTCTCTCTCTTTTTCTCCCTTCTTGGATGGTCAAATAGGGGGCTTCCTTGTACAACTTATCCTGTTTCTGTCAGATGGAGGGATGATGTGGCATATCCAAACTGTCCACTGCTAGATAAGGAGCCCCTCGAATCTATAGGCATAAAACAACTCAAGATCTCCTGCCCACGTCTACCCACAAAACACTACCCCGTGCATTGGGAATATCTCTCCATGCATAATACTATGTAGGAGGATGAGATGTTCTCCATGTGTGGCTGCAATGTTATATGTGTAGACATAGACAGTTTTTATGGGCAGGAGATCCGGACTCGTGTAAAACCTTCTATTCCATGTATTGGGGTTTTGATCAAGATCAAGGCTTTCCAAATGGACAAACCCAAAGCCTTGGTTTGTACTACTTTGGAGTTTGGATATATACTTGGATTCTAGGAGATAATATGCTCTTCATACATTTATTATATTTGTCATAAAATGTTGATAAATATAATAATTGATTAAGGGGCCATTTGTTGGGGATGGCATCTACTTGTTATTTCTTAGGCCCCCCATTCGCTTTTTGTTCTTTTGTTTCCCAGATAAATAAGATAATGACCATTTTAGCCATAAAAAATCATTATTAAAGGGAACAATTTTGTTCCATCCAAATGTTGACAATTTTTTTCCAGGTGGGAAAAGTTATTTAAGAGATGGGTATCACTTATCTAATAAAATTTCCATGGACTCTACATAAATCTGCAAAAGAATATGCATAACTTGTCAATGGGAACCCGAATCTCATTGTTCAACTTTCACCCTTATCAAAATCTAAAAAACGAACGGGCCTTTAGTCTGATCAACTGTAGGAATGCACCAGCTGTATGAAATTGGTAAGCAATTTTATGATACATGTGCAAATGAAAATTGGCGCTTCCCTATTGGAGTTCCAGCTAATATATAACGAGCAGATCGGCAGCGCATTCTTGAGCCGACAAGAGAATGCAGATTCAAATCTGAAGGCCTATTTGGAAGGTTTGGAGCTTTGATTGAGCTTTTTTGAAGAGGCCACTAGAATAAGCTTTGCCCGAAAGACTACTATTTTTTTTACCTACGAAGCCACAGCTTATTTGGGCTTTCTTGATGTTTCACCTTAACATTGTTTATAGGCTGCCCAGGTTGGACCCATCTCATAAAGTCAAAAGCTGCAGCCTGAAAGCCTGTTTGGGAGGTTGAAGTGCAGCAGGCTTCTGGCCTTTTTGAGGTGGGCCTTACATGGACAGCCTATATATAAGTTAGTTCTGTTTGGTGAAAAATCTCAAGAGCTTAAATTGGCTGTCAGTCATTTGAAGGGCTGTCCAAATCAGCCTATTTGAATAACTTATCCAGTGCATGCCATATTTTGCATGAAAAGGTGAAGGTTAGGCTCTTATCCAATCCACTGTTAGCCCTCCTAAAACCCCGGGTAATCAGGACCATAATTTAGCAATGGCCCTTAATTAATAAATGATAAAACTACACCTTGAATATTATGTTTGGTGGATTCATAAATGCATTAGGTAGCCCCTTGTACTTAAAAAAGACACAACATCCAATGACGCAAAATTAATTAACAGTTTTATTAATCCAAAAGCTAAGTTTGGAAGGAGTATAAATACAAATACAAATATATTGAGTGCAAAATCTTGTATTTTGTATTATTTTTAAATATGTTTGCATTCTATATATTTGTATTTGTACCATGGTTTTCAAAACTGGATTGGACTGGATGGTCGAATTGAGAAAATCGGGAACGGGTTAGGTGATTGGTACTGTTATTTTCCCAAAAATTATTGATTTAATCAGCAAACTGCTGAAATCGTTCGAACTATTCAACAGTTTAATCAGTTTTTATTTTTTTTTGTCAAAATGAACTGTCTATTCGGTTTGAACGGTCAGACCATTCGACCCAGGAAACTAATCGACTGTTTAACCACATAAATCTATGATTACAGATACTGCCGTTTTCATTTGCACTTATCCACTTGATAAGAAAAGAAAAACCAAATTGCAACAATACAAGGACAAACTCTTAAAATAGCAATATCTAGATCAAGTTGGTCAAACTTAGGTACAAGCAAAATCTCATGGTGGTTGAGCTCCCGGTCAAGGTTCAAAGTATAGAGCGAGTCCTAATTTGGAGCATTAAATATATTGGTGGGTTCAAAAATCAGTCCGTATTGGTACTCTGAACATTGTTCCCAGAGTCCCAATGCCCGTTTGAGAGGCTGAAGTGCAGCTGCTTCTAGCTTTCCAAAGGTGGGCCCCACACAGAGCCTATAATTTATTTTTGGCAAAAAAAAAACCCTGTTTTGGCATCTTTAAATAGTTTATTAGAAGCACTTTAAAGCAAGGTTCAAAGTATCTTTACATATCTGCCTGTATCGGCCGATACGTATCATTCCGAGACTCTTCTGATACGCCCCTACAGTGGGTGTATCGGGGGTCTGACCGGTTCAGTGGATGGAGGGGTCCTAGACCAGCTCCCCTGAACCAGTTTTGAAAAAAAAAAAGATAAAAAATAAGTATCAAAATGCCTGATACACCCCTATCGGCATATCAGGCATATCGATATTTTGAGCCTTGCTTTAAAGTAGCAAAACTAATTTAACTGAATCTTCAGCTCAGGCATATCAGGCTCACAGTGCATTTCAGTTGTGCACTGGGAACATCTTCCCATAAATTTAAGTATGGAGATATTTTAGATGCACGGCTAAACATTCTGTGAGGTCGGTGTGAGGCACATTCTGTGAGGTGCAGATTCGAACTCTGTTTTCTATCTAGATGCCTTATTTTGTGAGGATTTAAAGCATCTTCAGCTTAGTTTAGGACAAAAACTCAAAAGACAGATCCACCGAATGTTAACGGGGAAAGGTTAAGTGGAGCTTGATCCGGACAGCTGATGAACAGAAAACAAAGAAAGAGCATAGAGGCAGACCGATTTTAAGACAATATATAAGGTTTGATGAATGATGCTAATCCCTAGTTCTCTTCTGCATTAAACATTCATTAGTTGTCTATTTATATTTAGGGTGCAAAGTGGGCAGGATGGGTAGGGATGCAAATAGATCGGATTTAAATTAGGATATATTCGAATTCAATCCAATATTATTTATCGCAGATTCGATCCAATTTAAGCAATTCAATCTAACCAAGGATCTAAATTTGAATCCGATTGCGAAGTCAGATCTATAGATCTGATCTAATTTAATTTGTTTTCTTTAAAAATTAATAAATTATTATAAAAAAAATCCGAGACCCTAAAAGCTAAAATCCAAGCCCAACCCCCCGGGCTCAGGTTGGGCCTGTCCAAATTGCACCCCTAAGTAATATTGAAATTAGGTAGCCCATAACCACCCCTAAGTAATATCAAAGTTTGGCTTCAAAATATTTTGCTGCACAATATCAATGCATATCATAATTCTTTTATTTATTTTTTCCCCTGGCAGAAGAATACAAATTAATGGTAAATCCCCAGGGTACAGATGATAGGATAAGGCTAAGGCAATAATGGTGTTGGGGAGAGCGGCTTCTAATGGTGTTCCTTGTGCCAACATGCATGTTTCATTTCAGAAATTATTTATAGATCCAACATATCATCTAATTTGTACATTTATGTTTGTATTGTTTCCCTACTTGCAAAATTGAGCTCCACTGAGTTTGGATTTACTGACTCACTCAAACATTGCTGGCAACATTCATCCAGCTGTATATTAGTAATATCTTTTATATTGTATATTGTCCATATTCTGTTGTATGGTTCTAGATAAATGTGGTCAGTAGATCTGGATTTAACTCCGCTAACCCCATAAGGAATCTCGCACATGGCAACTTGTTCTGGGTCCAAAAGAATCCCATATTCCTTTCTCCTCCCTTTTTTTCTTCTCATAGCTTCAATTTCAGGGTAAAAATGGGGGAAAGAAAACCTTTCTACTCTTTCAGATGTTAGAATGTATTAGTCCTTTATGGGTATTGTAGAAAGATCAAAAGTAGGAATTTGCCCATCAATTTTCTACTAAAATTAAAAAAAAAAGGAGCTTTTCTACCGTTTTCATGGGTATCTTCAAAAGATTAAAAGTTTGGATGATTAATATAATTGAGACCCACCATTTTTTTTGGTCACATATTCATATAGAGGGTTCCTATGGCTTTTCTACACATGTGACCCCTTGTATCAGCTGCGTGTTCAAACCCACATTCCATGGTCAAAAAAAGGATCATCCAAATGGAGGTTGGTGTTTTTAATTGATTCATATGTTGCAATTGTTTGAATCAAGATTTTAAAATCGATTCAGAATTGAAACCATTCTAGCTACCGGTTTTTGGAGTAATAGTTTAACGATTTAATTTGAATGTATTTGGCCTATTTCAATTTAAAAAAATAAAAATAACCAAAAATTATTAAACGGATCGACATTTAACAGTCTGAATATATTATTAATCAATTTAATAATTTTTAGCTAAAAACCAGATTTATAAGCCTAAATGATTCTCAAGCCGAACAATCCAACCATCTGGATCAATAATAGTTCAATGACACTGATTTGAATTTTACATTTCAAGAAGTGATGCAAAATTTGCATCAATTCCCTTTCACATGAAAGGGAGATCATACATCATCTTGCTTCTTACATCATTTATAGACAAATAACTTTTCTCCTACATCCTCCATCTTACTTTCTATGCTTAATAAATCCAATGCTAACTATTGGTTCTAAGGCTCTAAGCAGGTAATTAATACATTAACAAAAGCTGCCCCAACACGGTCCCAACAAGATCTCTGTCATCTCATCGTGAGACTGACTAGGACCTACCATTGGAAGGTGTTGGCACAGATTTTTGTCGTGAGCTGTTCAGACCCCACAGTAGTAGTATGGAAAGAAACGACGAGTTAGTTAATTAAATTAAAAAATAAAAATAATAAAAAAACGTGTCCTACTCCTGTTTCATGCAAATTGAGAACTCAAAACACGTACAACTTCTGTTCATGCACTTCAGGCTACGCGTCACCTCTCTTATAAGTTATATACACAGCCACAGCCTTTCTAGCTAGGCTCCATCTCCCATCTCCCCCCAACAACATAAAACCAATTATCGGATCTGCGTCGATCCATCTCCTCGTTCCGACAACCGACATGGCTGATAACAGCTCACAACAGCAACCAAACTGTCAAAAAGTGGTGAAGGGCATCGCTGCTATCTCCATCGGTGGGTGTGTTCTGCTTCTCGCGGGCCTCACACTAGCAGCAACCGTGATAGGGCTGACGCTAGCGACGCCGCTGCTGGTGATATTCAGCCCCATATTGTTACCGGCAGCGATGGCTGCGTCCCTGTTGATAACCGGGTTCCTGACGTCTGGTGGGCTGGGTGTAGCCGGGGTGTCAGTGTTATCGTGGCTGTACCAATACGTGACGGGAAAGCACCCACCCGGTTCGGACCAGCTGCATCAAGCAGAAATGAAGCTGCAGAGTGCGGTGAAAGACATGAAGGAAAAGGTGGGTAAGTTCAACCAGTAGCAGCTACGGGAAGGCCAAACTTTTTAATTAAAGCAGCTAGCTGCTGCAGCCTGCAACTTACATATGTTTTGAGTAGTAGACAACTCTTCTCTCTTTATAATATTAGTTTGTATACAAATTTCGCCATCTACGTAACTGTTGGGCTAGCTCCTGTTCTTCTGTGTCTCTTCTACTTCTGTTTCTTTGTTATTGTTGTTGTTGTTGATGATGATGACTGTTCTTCTTGCTATTGTCAGTTGCTTCTATTATTGTTTCTTTCTTTTCATTTTTGTGGTTTCTGTTGTCAATTATTTATGTGCAGAGACTGCTCTAAGCTCTTTCGTGGGTAGACAAACAAGGGTCCTAGACTCAATCTGTCGGATCCAAACAACAGAACAGATTTGGACCAGTCTGGATCTACATTTTGAGTCCATAATTAGTGTGTAGTGTTTCTTGTGTTTATCTGTAGACATTTTATATAATCCCCTATATCGAAGATCTGTTGCGGGCCTAGTACTTAGCAGTTAGCACACACACGTTGAGACGAATAGACCATATGGTTTTGGTGTGTGGTCGGGTTTAACTTACTTGATCCGCCGGGATCAATTGCTATTGAACTGAAATACAGCTCTTAAAGCAAAATATGAAGAAAAAACTAAAATCTGAAATCAAAGGACTAGCTTCCTATTGGGGGTGTTATCCCAATATGAATTTTTTTGTTGTTGTGAGTTCCAAAAACATGTTTTCATCCAATGATTGATAGTTAATTTGGTTTAATTCAAAAACATTTGTTTTTTCGAAACAAAACAATTTTCGAGCTTTTCATGACTTAAAAATCGAGTTTGATATAGTTTTGTGTTAGTTCGAGCCTAATATATACGCTCATTTATTATATAAAAACTAATTTTTTATAGGGAGTTTGATTTATAGTCGAACTTGAGTCGATCTAAGTTTGAACACGAGTTTTTGAGTACAGTCGAATTCGAACTTATCTCGGTTTAGCTTATCTCGAATTGAGTTTGAGCTCGAGCTTAGGCTTGAGTCTCATATTTTTTTAGTTCTTGTTATAGGCCTCATTCTTTTCGGATAAAAAAATTGAGAATGTTGTAAGAAATAATCATATTTTATTTTGCTCATTTTCATTTTTGTTCTTGTTCGGATAAGAATGAGACAATGAAAATTGAACCTCAAATTTGACGTGTTGATAAATCTCTATTCGAGACACATGATGTCGAAAATTTTGTAACCAATCAAACAAATAGTATCATAAATACATGACATTCGAAACATTTGTAACCAATCAAACGGTATCATAAATACGGAATTTATGGATTGTATCATGTCTGTTCGGTATCGTTAGATTTTATATATCTAATGAAATATGAACATAGCAAGTGTTTTATTAATCAAAGCGTTTTATTTTGCGTATTGCATATATTTTAGTAATTGACCTTGTATCAAGAATTATTTGTATTTTCATTTGAGATTGACACCACCGCATAGAGGAACCCTGAGGGCTGAGTCTCTCTCTCTGTGGCTCAAATAGAAATGGTGCTAAGAAAGAACATAAGCGCAAGTATTTCTTTTCCATGCATTTGGTCCATAATGCTAATCAGATTCGTTAATATAATTGCAAGAGAAAGGAAAAACGGGATTATATGGAAATGAAATGTGCAGGCATGGATGCGTCAGGCTTCAAGATTTCAACTTCCATGTCTATGATGATTCCGCAACTTTCCTCGAAAATGCAATGACGTTGAAATTTATTGACTCGGGAGTCTTCTCAATCATTGCTTTTATGACTTTGGCCGCATCCTGTCATCAAATAGGGAAAAAAAAGTCATAAAAAATCATTCTCCAAAGCGAAAAGAGAAAGAAATATAAAAGAAGGGAACATGGAGGTTTCTGCCTACTAAGCATGCGAGTCTTGAAACTGACGTTTCGGACGGACAATTCTTGCAACTTTTGCACCTCGTGTAACCAGGATATTTATAGATTCAATCCCAACTCATTCAATTCAGATGGGATATTCCATATTATAATTTCTTTAACAGAATCTCTTTGGTCATCTATAAAAGCCCATTTAGGTTATGCAAAAAAATTACCTACTTGTGTTGTGTGGTATAACTATGAAATGTCAGCCATGTTTGTGCTTGTTATTCATGTCCTTTGCTCTTAAAGCAACAAAGAGAAGTATGTTTGTCATGGTTAAGATGCAGGTAACTAAATAAGGTAGATGGATAAATACAAATTTTCAGAATGCATAAGATAAATGCAGATTCATATTACTTCCAAACTGAGCTTCAAGTACAAACTACAAAGCAACGCCCCAGATATGAATATATAGTGGTATTCCTGTCTTTTGTGAAAACCATCAATAATAGGATGTTCCAAGCTACCATCATTTCTTCCGTGTCCTATTAAATGATAATGCCATCCGGCTACAAGTATCGATATGACTCTGTGCATCGGCAGAGGCATATATCAGTGTACTTAAATACACGTGGAATTTTTTTTAAGTGTGTTTTTTTTCAAAATTTGGTTTTTGAGAAGATATTTAAACATTTTTTTATCCAAAAAGAGTGGGTCCCGAAACACATGTAAGCACGATACGATATGCCCAATACGCGGTGTATCTAATCGAAATTTTGAACCTTGAATGCCACTGAAATTCAGAATAGGTTACCTGCAATAAGCTGCTGGGTGAAGATGGACCATGTGATATGGGTTGCGACCTTCTTCCATCAAGCTCATACAGTTCTCCTACAAGTAAGCATTTCATCAATCACGAGCATACCATACAGGTTAAATGTCTGCTTTGCAGAGGCAGAACTATTCGACTACGACTATCAAAGCTCTTTACTTTCCACAACTTGAAAGCATAACTTGAAGAAAATTACATACCATCAACACATGAGAAGCAAATGAAATGAGTATCCACATTTGTGTTGATGTCTGGAGCCTGTTGAAATACAATAACGTAAAAATTAGAGTAGAACATGTAGGCCACACGTGGGAACCTCACTTGTATGCCATGGGTGGTTCCCATTTTCCCTGGGTCAGACAACAGCCTTCAATAACGTTCACATCCTCTCCAGATGTGAGTTCGTAATTAAACAATTTCAATATGAGAGTTGTATTAAGATGAGATAATTTGTCTACTCATCCACTAAAATAGTACTTGCCTCTGTATCGCCAGCAGTCGCTGCTACTGAGTGTGCAACTTCCATTTCCCTGTCATTCTCAAGGAAAGCAGCACGCTTCACAGAACAAGATACTGATAATTAGAAATAAAGGCATGCATGATTCTTTTAAGCAAGAAGAGTGAAACTTAGTACAGAGTTAAAGCAGAAACTTAACCTCCAATGGATCCATGTTAGCAGTTGATTTGAAGAACCTATCCAAGAATGACCCCTCAACTGAAATATTACATAAATCACAGGAAAAGAAAGGGTTGTTATAAGCATTATGAAAGAGAATGATTTAAAAATCTTCTTGACAGAACAAAAAAAACCATGCCCTAAGTATGCCTCCAGACAAATGTTTTCATTTTTCACAAAATTGTATCATGAAAACTTTGGCCTAAGAGAGTATAAGCTAAAAAAAGAAGTATCAACTTTAAAGCCTTGTTGAAGAATGTTTGAAGTCCAAAAGTTGCATCTCATCTTCATTTATCAAAAAAAAAGTTGCATCTCATCTTCAGATTAACAATCATAGTCCTAACAATATTTACCAGATCAATCCAAACTCAGCATCATGAGAGCATTTATGGAACCGAAGGGACTCCATACATCAAACACTTTTTTTTTTCTTTCTTCCTTTGTTTTTATTTATTTATTTTCTTTTCAGGTGGTACCTGAGATTTTCATTAAATCTTAGAATGCGACATGACTACTGAAGGGACTCCATTCTTTTCAGAACGGGACATGACTAAACATTAAATTTATGAAGGTATATGTTATGGACGCATTCCTCAGGAAGAAGTATCATCGTTGCCGGCAGCAGCAGGAACCTGACCCACCGCCAGCAGCAGCAATGATTCAATGATTCTCATCCTACCCAGTTCGGCAACAGCAGTCTCATCCAGATTAGATTAGATCATCTTGCTTGTTCTTATCTTATTCTATTGTTCTAATCTTATCTTATTAGTTGATTATCAGATTAGGATTAACTTATCTTATCCTTAGCAAGATAGAACTGGAAGTCTCTCTATTCAACAAGGAGACTCGCTAGGATTAGGACTCTTGTAATCTCCTATTTAAGGAGACACCATTAATGAATGAGGATATCGAATATTTAGTTAAGAAGTGAGTTAGGAGAGTTGGTGATCTCTTGAACAAATCACCAAGGCGCCAAGATAGGTTCATCAAGAGCAGGAAGGAGCAAGGGAAAGCAAGAGGGTTTCCCCGTGGACCGACCCGTGACGAGATCCTATTCTCGGGCCCTCAACAACTTGGTATCAGAGCAAGGCATCATGGGAGATCTGGAGTAGCTGCCATCCAAGGTCCACGACCTCGAGCACCAACTCGTGGAGACCAGTTCAGAAGTACGGGAGATCAAAGATGAAGTAAGGGAGCTGCGGCATCTGATGGAGTTATTCCTTTCTAGCAAGGAAAGGAACACTGAAGGGGGGACAGCCACTAGCCCGACCAGATCTGCCGAAGTCTTCCGGCGAACAGCAGTTCGTTAGCCAAGGAGCCGCAATCATCCCCAAGTACAACAGGTTAGAATTTCCGTCGTACAACGGCAACGGAGACCCCATGGGCTGGCTGTACTAGTGCGAGCAGTTTTTTCGGAATCAACGGACAGACAACCGGGATAAGGTAAGTCTAGCCGCCTTTCACTTAACAAAGGAAGCACAACTTTGGTTCTATTGGTTAGAACAAGAAGAACCTGGGCTCAGTTAGCCCCAGTTTAAGTCCTATTGCCACCTTAGGTTCGGACCCCCATTGATCAGCAACCCCCTAGGCGAGCTGATCAACCTTAAACAGACCGGCACGGTGGTAGAATACCAGCGCCAGTTCCAAACCCTCCTTGCGAGGGCATCCTTAGTGCGACCAGACTAGCAGGTGGACATGTTCACGACAGGGTTAGCAGAACCCCTGCGAGTGGATGTCGAAATGCAAAATCCCCCAAATTTGGTTACAACCATGAACTTAGCTCGTGCGTTTGAGCGCAAGCTACAGCTCAGCCGCGGGACCTACAATATGGGTCGTCCACCGAACTCATGGGCACCCCCAAAATCAGCGACAACGACCCCCTCTTCTGCAACCAGCCGGGAACTGAGATCTCACAAAACCACCACCTCTAGTTCGGTGACAAGTGCAGGAAGAAACATGGCCTTTCCACCCATTAAGCGTTTGACCAGGGCAGAAATGGCAGAACGCCGAGCGAGAGGCCAATGTTTCAACTGCGATGACCTCTACTCGGTAGGACATAGGTGCAAGAGGCTTTTTTGCCTCCTAGTCGATGAGCAAGAGGAGGATGAAGAAGAACCCGTCGTATTCGAGCCGGAGATCTCTCTCCATGCGATCACCGGTATTAAAATCTCTCAGACCATGTAGTTACAGGCACAAATAGTAGGTAATCCGGTGCGCATTCTCGTCGATTCAGGGAGCACACACAACTTCACAAGTGAACATGGCGCCCTTCAGTTAAAACTACCAATGGAACTCCGGCCAAGACTACAGGTAGCCATCGCAAACGGTGAAAGAGTTCACAGTCCGGGAATTTGTAAGAACGTCTAGATACAAGTCAATTCTGAACTATTTTCTGCTGATTTATTTGTACTCTCCTGGGATGGGTTCGATATTGTTCTTGGGGTCAAATGGTTAATTACCCTAGGCTCGATTTTATGGGACTTCAACGCACTCACAATGACATTCCACTTAAATGGGAAGCAAGTTTCGTGGCACGGTTGCAGGGTTAAAGAGAAGACACCACAGGTCCATGCACTTCAGACAGAATCGGCGGCCATGGAAAGACTCCTTGCCGAGTTCTCAGATATATTCCAGGAACCCAAGGGACTCCCTCCTCCCCGAGCATGCGACCATTGAATTCCTTTGGTGGCGGGAACAAGGGATCATACGCTGAGCAACTCCCCTTTCTCTTCGCCGGTTCTGTTGGTGGCGAAACAGGATGGGACTTGGAGGTTCTGTGTTGACTACAGAGAGCTCAACGGCTGGACAATCAAGCATAAGTTCCCTATTCCCGTTGTGGACGAACTACTGGACGAGCTACATGGTTCTCAGTACTTCTCTAAGTTGGACCTCAGGTCCGGGTATTTCCAAGTTCGCATGGCTCCCAGTGACGTGAAGAAGACTGCCTTTCGGACCCACCATGGCCACTTCAAATTTTTAGTCATGTCATTCGGTCTCTCCAACGCCCCATCCACATTCCAGTCATTAATGAATGAGGCATTTCAGCCCCATCTGCGCAAATTTGTTTTAGTATTCTTTGACGACATCCTCGTTTATAGCAAATCATGGGTAGAGCATGTGCACCATCTGAGGACCGTTTTCGAGCTCCTGCGCCAACACAAACTCTTCCTCAAATGGTCCAAGTGCTCCTTCGGGGAGCGACAAGTTCTTTATCTCGACCACGTTATTCACAGGCAAGGTGTGGCGGTTGATAGTTCCAAAATTCAGGCTATCAAGGAATGGCCCACGCCTCAATCAGCCAGGGCCTTACACGGGTTCCTCGGATTAACGGGTTACTACCGCAAATTTGTATAGAATTATGGACTGTTGGCTGCCCCGTTAACCAACCTGTTAAAGAAAAATTCCTTCCGGTGGGATGACGCAGCCGATGCAGCTTTTCTGATACTAAGAAATGCCCTGTCTTCCACCCTAGTCCTGCAATTACCAAATTTCGCTCTCAAATTTACAGTCGAGTGCGATGCCTTTGGAATGGGTATCGGGGCCGTGTTACAGTAGCAAGGGCACCTGATTGCTTTCTGCAACCACAGACTGGCCAACTGACATCTGAAGCTTCCAGCCTATGAGTGTGAACTAATCGGCCTAGCCCGAGCCATCCAGCACTAGAGGCCGTATTTGTGGGGGTGGTCATTCGTCATCAAAACTGATCATTACAGCCTCAAATACATGTTGGAGCAACGTCTCACCACTTCCCCTCAACAACATTGGGTTAACAAATTGCTCGGGTTCGATTTCTGGGTGGAATACAAGGCGGAACCTCAAATCGTGCAGCTGATGCCTTGTCTAGGCGAGATGAAGACACGATGGCTCTATGTGGAATTTCCCAACCCTGGATCTCTCTGTTAGACGCACTTCAGTTGCCCTCGCCTTCTTTACGCATGTCTTTCGATTACATGGGTTACCAGAATCCATCGTCAACGACAGGGACCCGGTTTTCACTAGTGCCTTCTGGAAGGAGTTATTTCGGCTACACGACACCACCCTGGCCTTCTCCTCAGCTTATCATCCACCGTCCAACGGTCAGACGAAGGTGGTAAACTGCACGATCGAGATGTATATCCGTTGCTTCGTAGGGGATCAACCGCGATGGTGGGTGGATTGGCTTCCTTGGGCCGAGTACTGTTACAACACGGCCTACCATTCTTCCCTCGACATGACTCCCTTTCGCGTCGTTTATGGCCGGGATCCTCCTCACTTGCTGTCCTATGAGCCCGGTTCTACTCGTTTGGAAGAAATTGATCACTCCTTACAAGAACGCGATGCCCTCTTAGCTGACGTCCGCCTTCGCTTACAGCAGGCCCAGCTCCGCATGAAGCTCACCTATGACAAGCACCATTGGGAACTGTCGTTCGAACCAGGACAATTTGTTTGGTTAAAACTCCAGCCCTACCGACAACGCTCCTTGCACCACAGGGCTGCCCTGAAACTGGCCCCTAAGTTCTATGGGCCCTTCAAGGTTCTACAACGGATTGGCAGTGTGGCCTACCAGCTAGAATTGCCAAGGAACAGCCAGATTCATGATGTTTTCCACCTCTCCTTGCTGAAACTATTTACGGGTGGAATGAGGTAGCTTACCATCGGCCAAAGCCACCTGGATCCCATTGGCAGAGTTCTAAGCCACGTATTCGGAGTTCGAGCTTGAGGACAAGCTCTTAGTCTAGAGGGGAGTAATGTTATGGACGCATTCCTCGGGAAGAAGTATCATCGTCGCTGGCAGCAGCAGGAACCTGACCCACCGCCAGCAGCAGCAGTGATTCAATGATTCTCATCCTACCCAATTCGGCAACAACAGTCTCATCCAGATTAGATTAAATCGTCTTGCTTGTTCTTATCTTATTCTATTGTTCTTATCATATCTTATTAGTTGATTATTAGATTAGGATTAACTTATCTTATCCTTAGCAAGATAGAACTGGAAGTCTCCCTATTCAGCAAGGAGACTCCCTAGGATTAGGACTCTTGTAATCTCCTATTTAAGGAGACACCATTATTGAATGAGGATATCGAATATTCAATTAAGAAGTGAGTTAGGAGAGTTGATGATCTCTTGAACAAATCACCAAGGCGCCAAGATAGGTTCATCAAGAGCAGGAAGGAACAAGGGAAAACAGGAGGGTTTCCCCGTGGACCGACCCGTGACGAGATCCTATTCTTGGGCCCTCAATAGTATAGAATTGATGCAAAGACGAAAAAATTGTAGTGATGTTGCCAAGACTTTGGCAACTAAGTTCAGCTCTTTTGGTCTTTTGGGATCCATCAGTAATATACATACAGACAAGATGAAAAGTTTCTAATCAGATTGGACCATGTGCAAGGTTCCATGGTCCTTGGCCACGACCGATGGTCCATTGAATTATATCAGTCAAATCTTCTTTTAAATAGATGTCGCTTTCTAGTTTGAAAGAGGCTTTTTACATCCTTAACGCTCCACATAATTTAAGTGAATGATGGCCTTCTAATACAGATGGTCATGTGACCAAGTGCTGGCTTCCAATACTGAAGCCCTAAAAGTTCTGAAATCTTGTTAAAGTGGACCTGGTGAAATTGTTTGATGATTTCTTTTTGTCTTCCATTACCAATAAAGACAATAATGTCAGCTTCCTATGTTCTGATATCTAGGAGTTGAAGAGGATTCCAACCTATTGGCTTCACAGGAAGAACTAAAAAAGATTATTGCAGAGCTACTTTACTATGACTCAAGGAGATAGTTGGATATGTATTTTTTTTTTTTTGCTTATCAAAGTGTACTCATTGAGGAGAATTCCAATCCTGTTAACCAATCTTCACATAAAACAAGGAAGCAATTAGAGAGGAATGTAGGATTCTCCAATTAAGTAGAAGCAAATTAGACAGAAGGGTGCAAGTCAGATACCCAATTTGAGGAGTTTACACTATATCAGGCCCAGGCCTTCAGGCTGGGCCCATTCAAATTTTAACAAATTTCCAACCTGAGCCTTCCTAAGTTGCACCCTAATAAAGTTTGACCTCTTGGCAGGGAATCACAAGAATTATTTAAAAAAAAAGAGAGAAAAAGACTTCAACACATCCAACTCTGACTAAAACTACACAACTCAACTACATGTGAAACTTGTTCTATCACAGCTTATCCCCACTTCTTCTGCACTTTGATTCGCTACTGATAATACTGTTGTAAGGCTTAAGTGTTCCTTGTAACTGATGTTAGTGGAACAGTTTCAGCTACTAGTCCTTTCTTTCTTTTTTCCTTATTGTTCTTATCCTAGGATATGCCGCCAGGGGCATACTTGTAATTTTGTCTTTTTTATAAAGATTAATATAAATAGAAGACTGGCAGCTGCCAGTACTGAGTTTGCTTTTCTTTTATCATCCGTACCTCTCTCTCTCTCTCTCTCTCTCTCAATCACCACAAGCAACAACATGGTATCAGTGCGGAATTTCTGGGCTGGAGAAGACCTACGATCCTAGCATCAGCCTTTCTAAAGAGGATTGGACGTGGCTACTTTTGTATCAAAAAAAAAAAAAAACCTAGAGACGGCTGGTCTCAGTTCTCTCTGGCGGCTGCACTTACAGAAACCCTAGCGGCAGCTTATGTTTTCAATCTTCTCTGGCGGCTGTGCTTGAAAAAACCCTAGTGGCCCCAAGCAACAGTTACAAGGAACACTTAAGCCTTACAACAAATGCTAACAAGAAAGGACACGTGAATCCACTTTCCTAACCAACATATGCAACTAAACTGCATGACACAGCATAAAGATACATGCACTTACACAACTGTATTAGAAACAAACTTGATAGAATTATTGTGGCTAACAAACGCAACAGGGTAAAATCTAGAAGAAGGATACAAGGAGTCATGCACAAATTGGACCTTGTGAAGGCCTATGACAATGCTGCTTGGAAGGGTTTACTCAAGATCCTTGATTTGTAAAACTTTGGCAGGAGATGGTTTCATTGGATTGGGGGTTGCATGGTTTGGTTATGGTTTCCAGTAACAAGTACTCACACTAATACAGTCATAATAAACAGCACTCTAGCTGCTTACTGTTTCTATTGGTATGAGGAATCCTGGTTTTGAGTTGAGCTAAGGAGACAGCTATTTTAAAGTCAAGTATTTTCCGAAAATCATCATCATCCAAACCTTAGAGACATCTTATTCTATGATGATTCACACAACAGCTCCATACATCTGCTCACAACTAGTAGATTGCTGAGCCATTTACCCTCTTGGTTGGCATTGTCAACAACTAGAGCAAGTAAGAGAATCTACAGTGAACAAACTTAAAAAACTGAAGATTTTGACCAAATTGTACATGTTTTTGCCTTGCTATGTATATGGCTGGCTTTGCTAAATTATCTAGAGTAAATACTTAGCTATAAGGATATCTCTTGCTGAAATATTTTATCCCATTTTCTGACCATTATTTACTTTTTCTTTATGATAAACAAACAGACTACCTCCAAAAAGGAAGGTGAGGGAACAAGTAACCACCCTAATTCCTATCCTAGGGAAAAGCCAATAAGCCTCAGATATACAAAAACAACCCATAAAATTACCACCCTCACAACCTAAACAATAATACTGAAAGACCTACCAATCAATTTAGCTCCCTCCATAAAAATAAAACTCAAGTTAATGAGCAATGGATCTGAAAAAGATACCTAGTAATGCATAGGTGAAAACAGTGAAAGAATCCATGGAGAAAGAAATCAAATTTCTCCCAGTTCCTCATTGAGTGGCAACTTTGTTCTCTAAGTTTGGTCAATTTGAGTCTTTTGATAGGTGTTTTTTAGTTTGTTGTGTCTTAGGAATATGGTTAGTCATTTTAAAGGATCAAATTAGTTTAAAAAGCATTACTAGAGAGGTTTTACAATTTTGAAATGTTGAAGATGAAACCATGTCATTTTCTTGATTTCTTCAGCCTATTATTTAGGGGGTCAAAATTTATTCATTTTGCATGATTTTGGTGTCACTAAATAGGTAATGAATTATCAATTACCCAGGGAAAGAGATTCAGACAAAAATGGGATCGTACTATATAAACATTAAAGCATGGGCATAATCAACAAAAGAAACTTACATAGCTTGATCTCTTTAGATACATTCCCTATTGCATGAAGAAGTCCAATTGTTCCACAAGCGTTTCCAACAGTTTGTTTCAAGAAATAAACTTTGTCACTTGTTTCCTGCAGAAAGTGGATTGTGGAATACCAATTAATGTTCATTAAAATGCTAGTGATGAGAAGATATGAATGAACGATAAGCAAATGCAAGATAACGGGCTTTTTGAAACAAAGGTGATGCCAAGCTCTAGTTAATAAAAGTAAGAATTTGGATGCCACAGAATTCACATTCACCAAGAAAACCTTCTTGAGATTTGACTTCCAGCTTCTCATTGGCAGCCACTGACTAGGGATTGCTCCCCCCCCTTCCCTTTCAGGGTCAGGCAAAGCTCAACTTTCATGGATGTTCTTTAGGAGCCAAAGATTCACCAGTAATAGTTGCTCTTTCAGCCCTTAAGAGGCTCCCACAGCCATAGAAGCAGAAACCTACACTCTGCTTCAACCTTTAAAGATCGGTCACTCTCTAGGTCTAGAAAACTTTGAAATTAAGAAGACCCCACAGTGGTGATAGGCTGGATCCTGGATGGATTCTTATTTAGAAGGTCCTTGGTCGCTTTGCTATTTCATTTGAGAGGCAAGATGGTAAGGCTACATTTAGCATGATTTCAAAGAAAGTTTGGATGCATAGAATTGCTGGAACTAAATCTAATCTTTATTGTTATTGTAGCTGTTGTTTTTTTTTTCGCTGGGCTCAAACTCATAAGAATTGATTTTTTGGATCTAACAAACTCTATCTTTAGGTGGTGTGACATCTCCACCAACATTGGCTTTTTTTAGAATCTTGATGAAAACTAATTATATTGCATCCTGTTATGCGATAACCAGCTTAGACACAGAAAGAAATTCCACAAACTAATCTCAATGCAAGGTGCTAAGATGTAAAATGCATATTAGGTAGGAACCACAAGGTAAAAAGCAGAAAGAACCCTCGTATGGATCATCATAGACAAGAATACCACACGACTAAAAGGTAGAACTCATCAACTTAAAAGAAGAAAAGCAGAAAGAACTCTCACCTGCTTTGCACTCTCTTTCTCCAATGCTCTCTCTGCCTCGCTCTGGAAACAAGTGGCGTCTCATTCAGTAACGCAAACAGAGCATTTTGATAAGACATACTCAATGTTATGAATAGATATTGAAGACAAGTGCCTGAAAAACTGAAAAGCAGAATAAAGAAAAAAGATCCACAAATTCAACCGACAGGACAACAGATTCTGACCTCGGCAGTAATAGGGAAAAGGAAAAGCAGAGCAAGTACAGGTTTAGGAACCATTTCCAAGAGTTCTTCGTCCAAACCATACACATCATAGAACTCAGCTTCATCCGGGGGAAGACCAAGGCCCCGAAGGAACTGCATCATATCCAAACATTCGATTCAATTGAAAGTAACTCTTTCCGTCTATAACAAACACAACAGGTAGAAGTTTTGCGGGGGCACTGAGAATCAAGAATTTGAGTTCTAAAGCATCCAAAGGGCTCTCAGATCCTAACCTAATGAGAACAAGAAAATGTAACCAATGCTTAATAACAGAAACATAAATCGACAGAAAGGGCTAGGATTGAGACCTGATTCATGATATCAGGGTTGGCTTCGAGAGGAAGCCATCTTTTAGCAGAAGGGCTTTCGTCTGGTGCATCCATAGCGCTCTCTCACCGGACACCGCTCAGAAAGAAATGCACAAAGAATGAATGATGAGACTGAAGGAACACAATAGCGGGAACGAAAACGATCAATCAGAGTTCAGAATGAGTAGGGTTTATATATGCTTGGAAACAGAAAGAAAGCTGACGAGTTAGCGTTTTTATTACGATGGTTCAGAGTTGCGTGGCGGTGGCCTCGAGTCAACACATTTCAAAGGCTCGGCGTGGCCATGCGCTGCGCTGGTAAACCGAAAACCTTCCGATTAGTGAGAAATTGCGATTTGCGGACACCACCCACCAGCAGATTCTTTCTTGTTTCGGCCGAAAAATTACAACCACCTCCATCCCTCTCTCCCTCCTTTTTCATTTCTGAAATTCTAACATATTCAGTGCGTTAGTCCGACACGAATCCGGATTTGCTCCTCATCCAACCTCACGTCACTTTAGCCGTGCATTGGGAATATCTCTCATGAACGATCACGAAAGGTATTTCCGATGTGCGGTTGTAAGTGATGTGAGGACTGAGGCCTGCAGAGCAGAGCAAATCCGAATTGGTCCCACACTCCTTTCCGTACTTCCCACTTCTCGATTCCATTCCCACGTTCCTCAACCTCAACCAACCATCTGATAAACTTTTTTAACATGAAAAGATTATTATTTTTTATATATTTATTCGTACCTAAATTTCTTACACTATCCTTATGTTTAGCTAATTCATTAAGTGTACACTGTTTGAAAATTGAATGATGTTATTCCTATTATTTTTTATAATTGATTAACTCTATCCTTATCGTTTTCGTCTTAATGTTTCGTTAAATTTGCATATAGATGACATATATTAATTTTCAAAAACTTAATTTTACCCTTATCAACAGCAAATAAGGAATTATTTTTAACATATAACGTTAACTTTTGGGGTTTAATATCAATAAAAGTAATATATTTAAAAAAAATTCAAAAATAGGTTAACTTTTTTTTAAAATAATACAAATATAAGGCAAAAACGATGTTCGTCATCTTCTTCTTGCCATTTATTCATAGAGTCGTCATCCGCCCACCTCTGCCTCCGCTTCCAATAACGGAGGCAGAAGTGGGCAGAGGTGGTGGCATTGGACAAAGAAACCATCGGCGCTGCCGTTGCCACCTCTGCCTCCGACAATGTTGCCAGAGGTAGAAGCGGGTGGTAACGGATGGTGATGGCAGGTGGTGGCTGACGGCGGCTGGCAGCCACTCTAGTGAACAAACGACAAGATGATGAATAGTATTTTTGCCTTTTTTGAATATTTTATTTTAAATATAATACTTTTATTGATATTAAACCCCAAAAAATGCCCTTATTGCTACCGAGATCTGAGTAAGTTCCTTAAACGTACGGTTCTGGTCATCAACTGCTGCATATTGAATTATCTGCTGCTGATATTCCAATTCCCCGAATTAATATATTCGAACCTCCACCTGATCCAAGCAGGCAAGCTGCAAGCAGCACCCAAGAACTTCATTCATGCCGAGATAAGAATTCCAAAAATTCTCCTCGGACGTTGCACACTCTCAGTCGACACCAGAGAAATCGGAAACTAGAGAAAGAAGCTGAACTTTTCTTGAGAACGTGGGGGGTGGTCATGTTAGCGTTCCCGCCAAAGCAAGTTCTCCCTCCCCCGAGCTACCCCCATCCTCTACGTCCTCGAACGTCACCAACACAGCTGCCCCTCCTTACACATCATTTCTTCTCGATTTCTTCTCATCCCCTTTTCATCAAACACGTTTCCCACCTCCTGAGAGGTAGCTTATGCTTGTGTTCTGGTTTGGAATTCTTGGCTACTTCTTCTTCTTCTTCCGCGGCGGAAGATGAATCCGACGTCGAATTGGGACGCCTATTGGCTCTATTGCGGAGAAGATGCGACGAAGGGTAAGCGAACACCCGGAACTCCACCGCCTGATTGAGGTTGTAATGGACTTGGGTCGGAAACCTTTGGCTCGGTTCCCCTCCGGCGACTTCGTCTTCTTTGGTCATCCCATTACCTTCCAGGGCCTCGAGCATGCTACCTCCCAGGTGAGGTGACCGAATTTTTCTTTCTTTCTTTTCTTTTCTTTTCCTTTTTTTTTTTTTTTTTTTTTTTTTTTTTTTTTTTTTTATGAAAAGCAGGTAACCGAATCGATACCATGCTATAAGTACAATCATATAGAATTATCTCACTGTCGAAAGGAATTACATTTTTCTTCCTTTCGACGGCAAATAGGGAACCTAGATCTGATTTGGCCAGGCGAAGCTTGGTTTAAAGAAGGTCGTTAGTGACGGAAAGAGGGAGACAAAGAGGAGGAGGGTCTCTGCAACAAAACCTGCATCAGACCCTGCAACCCATGGCGTGGTGGCATTGATGGACTGCTGCCAGAGGTAAGCTGGGATTTCAGAAACTTCTCGATCTGTACTAGAGGCCAATGCAAGATTGGAGCTGCAAAGATGGATTGTTGCCGGAGGTAAGCTAGGATTTGGTCGGAATTCCTACAGAGTTGAAGACTACAGCAGCGGATCTAGTAGCAACAACCATGAAAGTTCTAGCGAATGTCCCGATGGCAACAACAACTGTTACTGGGTTTATCACTGGGAACATCTTCTTCCCCTTCCAAACCTTGTCAAAGCTTCCATGGGCTCATTTTCCCTCTTCTAGGAAAGTAGCGACACCACTCTTAGCACCAGCGACTGTGCTCACCTTGAACGTTGAAAATTTCCCCGCAGCCCTTAGTATTCTTGACTGCACACCCCCTGTGTTTCGACCAGGCGACCCCCGTCTTTGAGGCCCGCCCCTATTCCTTCCTCTTCATCCTCCGCCACCATCCATCGAAGCTTTCTAGCTGGTCTAGCAAACAGTGAATCTGACCCTTATGACTTTTGCAGTCAGGGCCTTGGGAATCTCGTGTGCTGCCTCAAGGTCCCCCCATCTCAGGTTTTCTTCTACAATTCCGGTGAAACCCCACTGTTTCGACAGTTCCGATGACTTTTGGAGTCAGATTTTCTTCCACAACTCCACTGTTTCGGCACTTACAGCGGTTCTAATGGGAGTTCAAATCAACCCCCCACTAGATTTCCCCCACAACGTCGCATAGCACATCCCCGCCGTGTATTCCGATGATGATCATTTCTAGTATCATCATCCCATGTCCGGTGGAGGTAAAATAGTCTTTTTTACATCTCAATTGACAGGCATTAATGCTGAAAAATGCTGAAAAGGATTAATCAATTATCAAAAATAATAAGGGTAGCAACAGTCAATTTTCAAATAGTAGGGTTACATTTAGTTAATTAGTTAAATCATAAGGGTAGTTTAAGAAATTTACCCATATTTATATTGCTCCCAATGTTTTTATAACCGATCCGGAACCGGAATCATTTTGGCCACTAGTTGTTAGGTCAATGGTTTGCCCATCTAGTTCGAATCAATAACCCATTTTAATTTAAAAATAAAAATAAAAAAATAATTAAAACAAAAGGTAAAAAATCGTTGTTCGGGTTGAATGGATTTAACAGTTTAACCACCCAAATCGATAGATCATTCATCAAATCAACAGTTTTTTTTGCCAAGGAACAGGTTAAGGGTGAAATGGAACTAGACAGTTTTTAAACCAAATGGTCCGATCGTCCAAGTCAAAGATGGTTCAGAAACTACGATTGGTCCTTTTATTAATTAAACCAGGAATTAGGATACCACTTGATGTGGGACCCAATATAATATGACTATATATTAAAATTCTTTAGGTTGTGTTTGATTGAGGTGTAAATGTGAATTGACATAAAATTCAACCGTTAGTTCACATTTACACCCATTTGTTTTTGGTGTAAAAGTGGACTGGTGTAAAGCTCTACACCAGGTCCACTTTTGTAGTTGTTTGTTTCCCATGTAAAAGTTACATCGAAATCGATGTAATCTTGTTTTTTAGCTGACTTTTATATCGTTAATCGATGTAAATGTTACATTGATAAAATCAATGTAATTGGGTTTTTCCATTGGTTAACTTTTACACGATGGATTTTTTCCATGCATTCAAATATAACCTTAAAATTAAGTTAGATTCGAGATTTTTTATAAATTTATTTTCCATTTATGATACTAATGTAACTATACATGATATGCATATATGCAAGTAAGTATTAATACATTTTTATATTATATTTAATCTTATAAATTTATGTTAATTTTATAAAGATTGATTGATATATTAATTGAATTGAAATCTCTCCAAGTTTTTTTTTTCTTAATTTTTTTTTGATATTTTGGGACAAAGTTACAATCCACACGGGTAAAGCGGCCCCACACATCATGGAAACAAATGAAGAACAAACAAGAGGTTGTGTTTAGTTGCAATACAAATTTATTTACACTGATGCAAAAACTATGATAGTGCAAATGATTTGGATGCAAATTTTGATTTATTTTAATTTCAAAGTTTACCTTATTTTCTTTGGTTGCAGTACAAATGAAGTAAAATAAGATTTGAAGCAGAATAAAGTAAAATCGAAAACAAAATTAAACCAAAAATTACATTCTTTTTATTTACACTTCTTTGCATTTATACTCGTGCAAATAAAATTGCACTGCAACCAATGATGACATTGTGCCTAAAATTGGCCAACCAATTTGCTGCATAGTTAACTTCTCTTAACGCATTCATACAACATATATGTTACTATTAACTCAAACTTCTTGCTTTATAGCATTCCTCAATAATGGGAATAATATTCCATGATGGATCCAAAGCGCCTTGAAAACCATTGGTAACAATCTTAGGGCTTGTTCATTTTCTCTAAACTCTTATCTCTTAAGAGTAACCTTTTAACTTTAAGAGAAAAAATGGTTATTCTTTTCCTCATATCTCTTATCTCTTAAAGTGTAATCATGCAACTTTTTGCATTCAGAGTTCAGAGGAAAGAAAAGTTCATTAATACCAATATACCTCTTAATGTAATTATTGTATTTTTAGATGTTAGACTTCAGAGCAAACGAACAGGCCCTAGAATTTCATTCGATGTAAATCCTTCTTCCAAACTTTACTTACTTTACTTTGCTGCCACCAAATGAGCTTCATACGCTGTCCCTTTGTCTGATTTTCAATTATGCTTAGGTTTTTTTTTTTTTTAATATGAAAATGCTTAGGGGCTGTTTGATATATAAGAGCTGAAGACGGTGAATCTCCTTTCATACCTCAAGACAATACTATATTGGTAATGCTTGAAGATGCTGAATGGAAAAGTTGGCTGATTTGTCTTTTAGGCTGTGTTTGGTTGTAGTGCAACTTTATTTGCACTAGTACAAGTGCATAGTAGTGTAAATGTAAAAATTGCAAATTCTTGTTTAATTTTGTTTTGGATTTTACTTTATCCTGCTTCATGTCTTAATTTACTTCATTTGTACTGCAATCAAACAAAATAAGCTAAAATTTGAAACAAAAAATATGTCCGAATTTACACCCAAATCATTTGCACTGCCATGGTTTTGCATCAATGCAAATTTATTTATATTACAACCAAATACAACCTTAATGAATAAGATTAAAAGGAGGTTGGAGGCTATTTAATAGGTCGAAGGTCCTCTAGGGCAGCATTTATGCTATTGAATGTATATATGCTTTGTATATGGCAATTTCAGATAATAATAATAACTTTATTGTCGTTATCAAGTTAGAACCCCATGTTATATGAAAAATTAAGGCCCCGTTTGGTTTGTAAGAATAGGGTCTGGAATCGGAATCATAATACCCCAATTTGATTAGGTGGAATTGGAATCCCATTCCCACTCCTGCTGGAATGGCATTCCCCCATTTGAGGGAGTGGCCATTCTCCGCCCCTCCCTTGGGGATGAAATTTCATCCATTCTGATTTCAATTCCCATTTTCATTCCCGTATAGGCTATGAAAATAGACCATTCCAATTCCAATTCCAAAGGATTTTGATTTTGATTCTGATTCCAACCAAACGTACCATAATTAAAGAATGGTATATTAAAGGTAGTGAGGTATAAGTAAGGCACCCAAAGAAAATTGGGAGAATGGCGGTTCAGCCCAGGGTCAGAATTTTTAGGCCCAAAGTACAATTGAGGTGGGTGCCAACTCGTAATTGATGCCAATTCATAGGCGGGCATTGGTGTATAGAGTGGGGGTTTTTGACATTTTGAATGTTTATAGTTTTGCAATGGAAATCAGAAATTTGCATTGGGCCTGTCCCGTACTTCTCCATAGAAAATTTAGGGATAAGTATGCTGTACTCCCCCTCAGAAATTTGAAATGGTAGCCCCACCTTATAAACTGCATCCTGTCTGTGAATTTGACATCGATCTACGATCAGGATTCAGTTCACCTCTATAATGAAACTAAGATTTCTAGGGGTGGACTGAACAATTAAAACCCCAAGAATTTATACAACGTTGGCCTTGACTATTCAAATTTTGGCAAATCCTCGAGCCTCTCAAGTTTGCACCCTACATGGTGTGGTGGTGGAATTTTCACCGTTCATCCTAAATACGCATTTCAAAACCTGTTTACTTGTATTTTATATCAATGTTTTCAACCTTCAGTTGAACCAGATGGTCAGACCAATTGACCACCCAATCAAATTTTTGCGTTTGTTTCACCCTAGACCTTTTTTTTTTCCCAAAAAATTGTGTTTTGTTCAACAAGGACCAGTTGAATTCCTGCTCCGCCCGTTTGATCTGGGCAATAGCTTTGTTTTCAAGTCACAACCATATAATTATAAGCTGTATACATGTTAACAAGTTATACAAGTGGTGATATTGGGGTTCAAATCTTGGTGTACGTAGTACATAGATGAGATGTCCAGTTTAGTTGGGGGTGTTCTTTTTTTTTTTCTCTTGTTACCTGTTATTAATTACTCTTTTTCAACTTTATTGAATTATTGTATTTAATAAAAGGGCATTTTGGTCAATATCACACAGATTCTCGTAAATGGATAGAGTAAATGGGAACTGTTTTTTCCAACATTCCAGATTCTTGGGAGACACTTCATAAATTTTCCTCTTATTGTTCATTTGACATAAATGAACAACTAATATACACAATAAATACCATTTATATCCTAGAAAAGCTTTATTAAGAAAGAAAGATGTTATTTAAAGTTTTATATATATATATATATATATGTGGATTTATAATCTTAGAATTAAAAAATATATATATGGACGTTTCTGATTTAATTAGTAACTTTTCTACAAACATGTCAACACTCCAACCCTTTTTATTTTCATCTTTCTAAGTCAAAACTTACTGATCATGTGTTAGATTCTAATTCATGTGTTCATGCAACATGAAGGGTGTCTTTGGTTTGAATGAAAATAAGAGAGAAACATAAAGATGAGGGATCTGTCTCTCTTATTTTCTATTAAACCAAAGACAGTCTAATTTTCTAAAAGAAATTATCAATTTCCATGCATTTGTTGACAGTTATTGCTTGAAAATGGGTCCCTTTGAGGTATCTGAAAAGAAAGGAGAGTTATCATTTGTTTTTAATTTGAAGCATGGGTGATCTATGTTTGCTTGGGTTTTTAGCACCATCATGTTTTTTCTTGAGTGACCATAGAATTTCAAAGATGCCTAACTTGTTTTAAGCTTATTTTGATGTAAAACAGATTTTAGGGTCTGTTTGGTTTATAGCCAGAATCGGAATGGTCCATTCCCATAGTCTGTTTGGTTCAAACAGGAATGAAATGAGAAGTGGAATAAGAAAGAATGAGATTTCATTCCCAAAGGAGAGGCGGGGAATGACCATTCCCTCATATGGGGGAATGCCATTCTAGCAGGAATGGGAATGAGATTCTGATTCCACTCAACCAAACAGTTGGAATCGGAATAGCCCATTCCGATTCTGATTCTAGACCTTTATTCCCACGAACCAAACGGGGCCTAAAAGATAATGTGGAATCATTTATTATTTTTGTTTTTCATATTTTAACATTTTTACTTGAGCTGGTTTAATAGTTGAACTGAATAGTTGGACTGTTCAATCCATGACCCAATAGCCAAAATAAATGACTTTATGTATCCAGTTCAAGCTTGACACACAGACATCAACCCAAACCAACATGGTTGAATCATGAAGATTGATGAATAGGTTGATCCTACAAATATAATTTGTAGATAATATCAAATGAAGATAGTTTCCAAACAATTGAATCATGAATACTGATGAATAGGCTGATTCTACAAATATATAGAGATAAGATTAAATGAAGGAAACAATTGAGTCTTTAAGATTGATTCAAAAACATTCAAACAGTTACATCTTCTTCATTTCTTTATCAAATGATATCTGCACCAAATAGTCAAACTCTCTTTTTTTCTTCTTCTCTATTCCCTTCCCCATCCAATATGCATTTAGATTTCTCCCCATCCAGCATATGCTGAGAATACCCTCTCGTACCATGTTGCAGCTACACATTCCTTCCAATAGATCTACCTTCTCTTTCACCCCCACTGCTGCGAGTTGCAATTATGTTAAATGGTTGTCTGCCAATGAAATCCCCCTATGAATTGGCACCTGTAAAAGAATACAAAGTCACCAGCCTTAAGAGCTTTTATCCTTACAAATTGATTCCACATTCCACTTTCCTGTAAATACAAAGCTTTTCCTCTGAGTCTAGCATTTGGAGCTGGAGGGAAGTACTTCACTGCATATCTTGCTCTTTGGAATCACAAGCCTATACAAGTTACCAACATCACTTGGGAGTGAGCTTCTTATGGAAGAGCTCTTCGCATAAGAAGCTTTGTACACTTGCTAGGCCTTCAATCTTCATCACATGTACCCTTGATAATTCAAAATTTTGCTTGCCTTGGCCTCCTTCATGTAACTATCAAGAAAGAAAACTACAAAGAAACTAACAATAAGAAAGGGAGAAAAGGAAGAAAATGAGAGGACAAGAAACCAATGCAGAAATAAAGATGATAAGCAACAACCAACTTTGGGGCTTATATAGAACTGCTTAGGTATTCATCTTGCTCAAAACATAATTCTTATCCTTGTCGTATTAACGTCTAGATTCACTCGCTGTGAAAATTATGGTCACTACGAGGTTATGTTATAGTATGTTTGACATCATAAACTTCATAGTAAATTAAGCTTATATGTAGGGGTGTCAACGGTATTCAAAAATCCGATTTCGAATTTGAGATTTTACATAATCAAATCTAATTCAGATAATTCAAGTCTCTAATCGGTCGAATTTGGATATCCTATTCATACTGAATAGTTAATCGGATTTGAATTTGGATATGACCTTATTCGATTCGATAAATATCCAAATTAGACTGATTATTTAATTCTTATATATAATATATAAAATATTTAAATGTCTTATATAATTTATATATAATAATTAAATAATATAAATAATTTATATACTTTATATAAATAAAATATTTATTTTATCTATTTATTAATTACCTAAAATAATTAATTAGCCAAATTCTAATTGAATGAAATATTTGAATATTTAATCAGATTCAAATTCGAATATTAATTTTTAATATCCATCGAATATCGAATCAGATTCGGATATCGAATTTCCTAATCAAATTCGAATTCGGATATTGCTTGATCTGATTTGAATTCTATTCGTTTTACACCCCTACTTATATGGAAGTTGAGTTTCTAATGTTATAATTTCTATCCCTCCAAAGTTATGATGCTTACTTTCTTTTCTTTCTACTTAAAATGTGATTGTCTTTGAAGCTTAAACTACAATAATTAACTTTTGGGAGTTGAGATCAAGCAAATAACAAAAATCTTTTCATGGACTTCATTTTATATACATCTTTCTTTTTTTGATACATCTTAGGGCTTGTTCGATTTTTGGATTTTGAGAGGGGAAAAGTTGGTCAATGGGATTTTGGTTCCCATTGACTAAGATACTTATGTTCATTCTTCAGGTTTATGTGGGGTCCATGGAAAATTTATTTTCCCTAGGTATCACTTACCTGGGTAAGTGATACCCATTTCCTAGGTGGGTAAGTAACTTTCCCACATGGGGGAAAGTTGTCAACACTTGGATGGGACAAATTTGTCCCTTTTAATAATGCCTTTTTATGGTTAAAATGGCCATTGTCTTATTTACATGGAAAATAAAAGAACATGGGTACATGTACTTACTCGGGTAAGGAAACACTTACCCGGGTAAGTGCATTTATGCAGGTAACTAACTTCCAGAAAAGCGAACAGAGCCTTACATACATTGTAAGATAATTGAAGGACAACCTAAACTATGCCTTCTAATTAGTTCATAAAGGGATATATTGCTTATTGTCAAGTGATTTATCTTACTTGTTTTGTTTACTTAATCTCATACAATTACAGAGCCACGTATATATTATATTGTTCATAAAGACTAAAATATTTCAACGCATCCACTATGAAGAAGATGTTTGATTAACTAACATTACAAATAGAGATGGTTGACAAAATAAGTAATACCATTTTGTTAGTGTGATTTTGGTAATAATCCTTTAGTGTATAGAAGAATAAGATGGTTTCTCCCATCTGGAAATCGTATTTCCTATTTTAGAAAACTTCATTTTCAAGGATCAATCTTGAACCAAAAACCAGACCAGATCTGAAACCAAAAGGGAGGAGATGGATATACCTGATACGAAGTAGCAGTAACTCCCAATGAAGGTGTTCACGCTCAAGTAGAAGACAAACCCGCTTCCATTGAAAATGACATAGTGTGTGATAAAGCAGGATCAACAGAACGACTCTTCAGTAAGAACTAGGATTCTTCAGCAAGAATCGAACAGGGGCTGGTGAGCACGACTTCAGATTGTTTCTTCAACCAAGAAACAATATCAAGAACCTTTCTTGATCAATTCCACAAGAGGAGATCGAACTAGGTAGGGATGGCAAGAATAGGGGAGAATTTTGTAGGTTGTTGTGTCTTAAAAACTGAGGAATTTGCCCCATATTTATAGTCTTCTTTGCAAACAGTTTTGAAACCATAATATATATATATATATATATATATATATATATATATATATTTGTATATCTCTATATAAATATATTTTGCAAAAACAAATTTCAACGGTTGAAATCAACTGCCAACAGTTTATGTTTCCATAAGAGAGAGTGCATTCCCTGATCATTCACTTTGTTCGACAAAGGGGCTGATCTTGTCACTATAATCACCCACTCAGGTGAATTCTCAGACTATCCCAACATACCCGGGTTTTGACCCCCTAAGGATCTCATTGATTGGCATGTCAAAGATAGACCAATCCGTCATGTAGCGTAGTATCACAATCGAGTCTAGGGGTGAGGTGTAACATTCCAGTTTTGCCTATCTATCTCCAAGGTCAAGGTCTAGGGCAATACTAGAATTTTGGTTTGATTCAGGGTTTCAAGAAAACCCACACTGTATGTTTCACCCTAGCAGCTGAAACAAGCCACCCGAATTAACTTTGGTGGTACATCAGTGTCAGCCTTGGCAGGATAAGTCTCCTCAGATCTAACCAATGGTTGTGAAGATTCTAAACTAACATGAATCTTATGAGTGTCAAGTTTAAGGGTATTACATAGAAACACACCACATTGACATGAATCAATTATGTATTTTATTCATTTACAATAAATGTCAAAAGATACATAAATCTGATTGGAGCCAAGGGCATAATTGTCTAACAACTCTCACTTGTACTTAGGTCCAATCGGGTACAAGCTGGAGTCCCATACTTTCCACGTGTTTCTCAAACACTTTCTGTGTTAGTGGCTTAGTCAATAGGTCTGCTACATTTTCCGCTGATGCTACCTTCTGAATCAGGACATCCCCTCTTCCAACTATCACCCGTAGTACATGGTACTTCCTCTTGATGTGCTTTGACTTCGAGTGGGCTTGTGGCTCCTTAGCCTAAGCAATGGCTCCGGTGTTGTCACACAACAATGGAATTGATGATGTGTTGGATGGAACTACTCTTAATTCCTGAATGAACTTCTTCATCCAAACGGCTTTCTTTGGCAGCTTCACTTGTAGCAATGTACTCGGCATCGGTTGTGAAATCTGTAGTGGACCCCTGTTTGCTATTTTTCCAGCTAACAACACATGATCCTATCGTGAAGATATAACCAGATGTAGACTTTCTATCATCTAGATCCGATTGGAAATCAGCATCAGTATACCCCTGGATCTGTAGTAAACTACCGTCGAATACCAGACAAAATTCTTTTGTCCTTTGAAGGTATTTTAATATGTTTTTCACAGCAGTCCAATGCTCTTGCCCTGGGTTAGATTGGTATCTGCTTACCACACTCACTACTTGAGAAATGTCAAGACGAGTGCATAGCATGACATACATGATGCTCCCTATGGCTGAGGCATAGGGAATCTCTTTCATGCCCTCAATTTCTTCGGGAGTCTTGGGAGTCATACCCTTGGAGAGAGTGACTCCGTGTCTGAAAGAAACATTTTCTTTCTTTGAGTTCTCTATACTGTATCTTTTGACAATCTTGTCAATGTAAGCAGATTGGGATAATCTTATTATCCTCTTCGATCTATCTTTATAGAGTCGAAGACCCCAATATGTAGGAGGCTTATCTAAGATCTTTCATGGAGAATTGTTGTGAAAGCCACACTTTCACCATAGTTAACAATTCTACATCATTCCCAATGAGTAGAATGTCATCTACATACACTAGACTCATCCGGATTTTGCTCAAAGCCAAACTATTTGACAGTAGAATCAAACCGAATGTTCCAACTCCTAGAATCTTGCTTAAGTCCATATATGGATCGGTTGAGTTTACATACCATGTGTTCCTAACTTGCAACTATGAAACCTTGCGGTTGCTGTATATAGATATCTTCAGTAAAATCTCCATTAAGGAATGCAATTTTGACATCCATTTGACAAATTTCATAGTCATGGTATGCTGCTACAGCTAGCAGGATCCTAATGGATTTAAGCATAGCCATAGGAGAAAATGTTTCCTCATAATCGATTCCCTCTTTCTGAGTGTACCCTTTCGCCACAAGAAGAGCCTTGTAGGTCTCAACTTTACCATCGGGGCCCTTCTTCCTCTTATAGATCCATTTGCAACTAATTGCCTATACCCCAGAGGGTGGATCTACTAGAGTCCAGACTCCATTGGTCTCCATTGAGTCCAACATAGCTTCCGAATAAGTCATGGGATCCTCCTCACTAGTCGTAACTTCCACCAAGTAACTTTCTTGGCCATAGCTGTAATGAACCGGAGGCCTAAAAACCTGGGTAGATCTTCTAGGTTGGATATTTTCTAGAGCTGGTGGGACATCTCCGACTACCCCTGGGCTTTCCTCATTAAGAACAACTTCTTGATGCACATTATCCAGGATGTAATCTTCCTCTAGGAAGTTGGCATTTTGACTACAAAACATCTTTTGCTCTATTGGATCATAGAACAAGTAACCTACAGAGCCTTTGGGATAGCCTACAAATAGGCAACGACTGGTCTTGGATTCCAATTTGTTAGCACTAGTTCTTTTAACATGCATTGGACAATCCCAAATCTTCAAGTGTATCACATGGATTTTTATCGGTCCATAGCTCATATGGAGTCTTAGGAACGGATTTGCTTAGAACCCGGTTCAGCACGTAATTTGCAGTTTCTAATGCAAAACCCCAAAATGATGTGGGTAACTCTGAGTGGACGAGAAGTGATCGAACCATATCCAATGGAGTCCGATTTCTCCTTTCTGACACACCATTTAATTGTGGTGTAGCAGGAGGAGCTAGTTTTGATACTATCGCATTGTCCTTTATGTAGTCTCTGAATTCGTCAGAGAGATACTCGCCACCTTGATCTGATTGAAGAGTCTTAAATTCTCCCACTAACTGTTTCTCGACTTCTTGTTTGAATTCTTTGAACTTTTCAATAGATTTAGACTTATGTCTCATTAGGTACACGTAACCATAGCGTGAGTAATCATCAGTAAATGTTATAAAATAAACACGCTGGTTTCATGTCCTAACATTCAAGTGACCACATACATCAGCATGTATTAGGTCAAGTGTGCTTGTAGATCTTTCAGGCTTACTGTTTAATGGCCGCTTCGTCATCTTACCCTGAAGACAATCAATGTTCACAGGTTGGAAGATCTTCTCCAGTTAGAAAATCCAAAGGGCCATCCCTTACCAACCTTGTGATACAATCTATATTAATGTGGCCAAGTCGGTAATGCCACAAGCATGTGGGATTAACTGTATCACGGGTCTTCTTCTTGGGGATTATTTTCGATGTAGTTTCGGTAATGTTTGTTTCTAGAGAAGGATGGAGAACATAGAGACCGTTCTCAAGTTCTCTGTGTGTGAGGAATTTGTTATTTCGTTTAATAGTAATCACATTGCTAAATAAGATAAAATAACCATCTATACACAATTTTGAGACAGAAATCAAATTTCTTGTTAAACTAGGTATGAAAAGACAATCTTTAAGTACATTTTTTTTTCTTTGGAAATTAGTTCTACAGTTCCTATGGCTTTAGTTGCAACAGTTGCAGAAGTCCCCAAGTAAAATGTCACTTTTTCATCACTCAGTCTTCTGTTTATCTTGAACCCCTACAGTGAGTTACACACATGAGTTGAAGCCCCGAAGTCAATACACCAGGAAGTAGAAGTGACCAACAAATTGGTCTCTATGATGAAAGAATCGAACATACCTTGTTTCTTAGTCTCCAGGTATTGAGGATAATTCTTCTTCTAGTGGCCAGTCTGTTTGCAGAAGTGATAGACATCCGATGCCTTGTCTTTCTTCTACTTTTTAGTTTTTCTACCCTTCTTCCGAGCCTTCCTTTTAGCCTTTCGCTTTTTCTTGCTCGATTTGCCACCTTCAACAAGCATGGATATCGACTTATCCTGCTAAATCAGTTCTTCAGCCCTTTGCAACATATTGCTAATTTCCTGAAGTCTAACGCTTAGCTTATTCATATTGTAATTCATGATAAACTAATTGAAGGACAAAGGTAAGGAATTGAGGATAACATCAACTTTGGTGTTATGATCTAGCCCTGACCCGAGAGCCTCTAGTTCATTGATATAACCCATCATCTTTAGACAATGGTCATGAACCTCTTGGTTCTTAGTCATTTGTGCGGTCATATACAATTTTAAGACCTTTTATCGAGTAAAACAATTATTCTCTTCATACAGTCTTTAGACTATCCAATATATCCTTGGACACTTCGATCTTATCGAATTGTCACTGTATCGAATTGTCTAAAGAGCCTATAATATAACACCAGGCAAGAGAGTTTTTCTCTTCCCATTCTTGATACTCTCTTCTTCAGGCCTCAGAAGCCCTATCACTCGGACGATCCAGAGCAGGGTTCTTAGCAATTTTGTCCAATTTCTCAAACGTTAGAACCAACATAAGGTTTAGGAACTAGTCAACATAATTAAGACTCTTGAGTTTGTTATCATCCAACAACCTAATTGATTCATGTCATCACATAGAAAGGAATTTTAATCTATATTCCCTTTCCATTTTGGGCGCCTCTGAGATTCCCTCCAATCTTAGTGACAAAGATAGTTTTGTCTCTAGAAATGTGAGAAACCACATGGTGTTTATGGAGCCAATTGTTTCAGCTACAATACCCCACCACCTTCTGTGAATGATCTCATCAACTCATCTTATGACCTTTCCCTTTGGCTCTTCTCAAACAAGGTTCATAGCCACCTTCATGAATGCAAAGGTACCATGAGAGATTCTTCCATTTTAGGATGGGCCCCTCCCACATCGGTCTATGACACCCCTATCATCTCATGAAGCAATCTAGCCAACTGCATTAGCAGATGGATAGCCCAATTTTATGGTGCATTTCCACTCACTAATACAACTAACCTTCATACTAATGAAGGAAGGCCTTTAGAGAATTCATCATATGAAATTCCCTATCACATGCACTTATATTTAATGGAGGGAACAAAAACCCCATAGATTTGATTTAGGTCAAACCAAAGTGGCTCCCACTGATTTTAATAAAGTCAGATTCAAAGTGGGCCCGAAACGGCTGGGGTTCTGGGGTGTTACTCTTGGGGAGATAATGAAGTGGGCCCCACTGAGAAAGGGAGATCATCTAATGATCTTAAGGGCACCATGGCAATGATGTGCATTCACCCATGGTATTCAAAAGAGCCATTATCGAATTAACATGGGCCAAGCACTTATGGCCCATGTACGCAATACATCACATCACATACATCACATACGTGAAATCCATAATTGATCCAATCAATTAAATAATTGGAAAGCCCATAATTAAAATTTAAAAACCTTTTCATCCCATCTAAAGCCCATAATATTATCAAATAATAATATATAGGTATATGGGCTAAACTGCAAAGAGAAGTTTGGCCCATATAGCATTTATGCTGAATTGGGATAAAGCAGTTTAACAAATCAAAACTGGGTTTTACAGATTTAGGCCGAATTGCATCTTGCAATTAACCATCAACCCCTCGGCCCATGAAGGAAATTTTAGGGCTAAAAACAGCCCCCATCGAACCACATATTCGGTCCAACTAGTTTGGTCCAATATGGTTCAAATGGGTCTAGGGTTTGATGTTTAATTCAAGATCCAATTCAAGAAACAAGATCTGAAAATAAACAAACTGACACATGACAATCAAGAATCAATAAACAATAGTGAGAGGGCTGTTCGTAAGGCTTCAACCTTGCAAAACAAAAGTTAGTCCCTAGTTTGCAGTTTCCAAAATTGCAAATCGCAAATTGCCGTTTCCAAATCTACAAAATTTTCTGCTTTGCACTTCTAGCTTCGTCTTCAATGAAATAAAATAGAAAACCTAAATTTTCTATTAATATTACATCAGAATCGAATTCTTATACATTCTGTCTAAAATAAAAAAAAAATTACAGATCAAGAATGAATAGAAAAAAAACACAGATGCACCGATTTCTTGTGTCGTAGAAAGATTTCGATCTCCTCCATACGAACGACCCAAAATTCAAGAAATATAAATAGAACAATTCTAAATATATAACAGAATAATAAATATTTATTTTCAGATCATTCACCCAAAACTAGGAACCAATTTCCCAGAAAAAAATTGCTAACTATGCAAATTGGGAAGAACGCTTTCTGCCCATTTGCGTAGATCCAGATATGATCTAATTCAGTTCAAGACTTGAACTTGGCTCTGATATCACTGAAGGGATAGGAGATCCGTCATATGGATGGCTGAACCCTGTCGGAAGGTTGGGCGAAATTTCAAAAATTTCTTTTTCTCCCATTCAGGAACCGTATTCCCTATTTTATAAAATTGCATTTTCAAGGATCGATCTCGAACCCAAAACCAGACCATATCTGAAACCAAAAGGGAGGAGAGGGATATAAATGATACAAAGTAGCAGTAACTCCCAATGAAGGTGTTCACGCCCAAGGAGAACACAAAAACCCACTTCCACTGAAAATGACACAGTGTGTGATGAAGCAGGATCAATAGAACGACTCTTTAGCAAGAACTGAGATTCTTCAGCAAGAATCGAACAGAGACTGGTGAGCACGACTTCAGATTGTTTCTTCAACCTATAAACAATATCAATAATCTTTCTTAATTAATTCCACAAGAGGAAATCGAAGTAGGTAGGGATGGCAAGAATAGGAGAGAATTCTACAGGTTGCTGTGTTGTTAAAACTGAGGAATACACCCCCTATTTATAGTCTTCTTTGGATCAGCCTCCTAATCTAATTAGGAGAGACTTTCTTGATCCAAATCTGAAATTTGGATCTGGACTCTTAAATGGATAAGACTTATCTTATCCTTTCAGTTAATCCTAATCAGATTATAAATAAGATATTGCCTCTTTTTAATTAACTAATTTAAGTCCAATTTGAATTGGGCTTTAGGCCCATTAAGCTTATGTGCTCACTTACCCCTTAACCTACTACCCAGTTGGTTCTCTTTGTATGGCATGGGACCCAGACATTGATCTAGACATCAGCCACATGGGTTCAGTCCAGCCTTTGTTACAAGGCCTGGCCGAATTCACTATAGGAGACAGTGAACCCCTGAGTCCATCACCATGGGCTCTTAATGGACTCAACATTTACACTAAATGGTCCTTGGGTGCAGCCACCTTATGAAAACCCAAGGACTATGGGCAAATGCAAGATTAGCCCATCAAGTATTACCCTCAATGGTTTTACACTTAATCTCTTGGCCCATAATGATCAAACACTACCCGATAAGAGATGACCTCTCATTCGGTTGCAAGGAACAGTGTTGCACTCTCTATTCACATGGATCCCGAGATATAAAACCTTTTAAAAACATTTTTGTAACCATAATATATATATATATATATATATATATATATATATATATATATATATTATGTATGTATGTATATCTCTATATAAATATATTTTGCAAAAACAAATTTCAATGGTTGAAATCAAATGACAGTAGTTTAGGTTTCCATGAGAGATCACATTCCCCGATCATTCACTTTGTATGACAAAGGGGCTGATCCTGTCACTATGATCACCCACTCAGGTGAATTCTCAGACTATCCCAACATACCCAGGTTTTGACCCCTCTAAGGATCTCATTGATTGGCATATCAAAGACCGACCAATCCGACACCTAGTGCAGTATCATAATCGAGTCTAGGGGTGAGGTGTAACATTCCGGTTTTTGCCTATCTATCTCCAAGGTCTAGGGCAATACTGGAATTTTGGTCTGATTCAAGGTTTCAAGAAAATCCACACTGCATGCACGTCAGGTCTCACCCTGGCAACTGAAACAAGCCACCCCAACCAACTTTGGCGGTACATCAGTGTCAGCCTTGGCAGGATAAATCTCCTCAGATCTATCCAATGGTTGTGAAGATTCTAAACTAACACGAGTCTTATAAGTGTCAAGTTTAAGGGTATTACACAGAAACACACCACAATGACATGAATCAATTATATACTTTATTCATTTACAATAAATGTCAAAAGATACCTCAATCTGATTGGAGCTAAGGGCATACCTGTCTAACAATGACATGAATCAATTATGCTCTCACTGTTCACTAGCTCTCTAGTTCTCTTGCTTTTAGCTCTCTTAGAGCTCTTTGTTGTCTTAAGCATTGGAGTGCCCACCCCGGGTAAAGCAACCCAAACACTTTGATAATTACTTTCTTACAGCTCGACTGGGTGACCTATTCAGTGCCAGCAGGGTGCCCCAGATCGTGCATCACCAATTGGTGTCGTTTGTGGGAAACACTACACAAAAGCCTTATTCTCACACTCTCTCTTTAATCACAAGATCAATCGCATCATCAAACAACACCTTCGTCACAACACCAACAACAACGCATGAATTGCTAGAATAGTCATGGGGGGAAGGACTAGCATTCCATTCTCACTGAGGTCCTCTCTGTCACCATCGGGTAGTTCACTGTGCCCCTAACTATACCAGGCATCCCTTTCATTTAGAATCCTAACCACCCTTTGCCCCCCATGAACATGCCTTTTCCATCGGTCGAGCCCTCCATGGTTCTCGGTGGAATTGATGGCCTCCAGTTTCATGAACTGATGCAGTTTGTCCACGGGATAGACCTGTAGATGAGAATGTGGAAATGCTATTTTGCAGCATTAGTAGGGATGTAATAGTAGCAGAACTAGAACCAAGTACTGGACCCACCTTGCTGTCATGACGACCAGAACTAGGTTCTCGTCGTGGAATCGACTTGAGCTATGATATCTGAGGCCACTAGCTTCATTAAGGGGTCCCAAAGAAGGCGTCGGAGATGAGCATACCAAAATGTAGGAAAGAGCCACCTTGCTCTGAGTGACAACGAGGAGGTAGAAAAGAAGGAAGAAGACAAGAAAGTGGTGAGCTAGATCACCATCTCGTCAGCATAGTCGGTGATCCACACCTTGTTGCTAGCCACGGATATCCTCATGGCCCCATGACTTAAGGTCTTGAAGGCCCCTAGTTTGGAATCATATGATAGAACAACTGACCTAATCGACCACTTCGATAGTTTCCAGGCCGTAATGCAGTTATACAGGGCCATCGACGTGAGCCTCTACATGGCCTTCTCTGTTAGACAATTTCGTATGCCCTTAGCTTTTATCTGTTTTGATGTACTTTTGATATTTAATATAAATAAATAAAGTACATGTTTGATTCATGTTGTGTGGTATGCTTCTGTGTAAGACCCTAAAACTGGACACTTAATGAGACTTGTGTTGGTTTTAAATGTTCACAGCCATTGGATAAGTCTAGGGAGATTTATCCTGCCAAGGTTGACACTGGTGTGCTGCCAACTGTTGGGGTGGCTTGTCTCAGCCGCCAGGGTGAGACCCAAGGCACACGCAGTGTAGGATTACTTGAACCCTTGAACCATACCAAATTTCCAGTATTGCCCTGGACCTTGGAGATTGATGGGCAAAACTGGAAAGTTACACCTGACCCCTAGACCCGATTATGGTACTGCACTAGGTGTCGGATTGGGCTATCTTTGATATGCTAATCAGTGAGATACTTAGCAGGGGTCAAAACCTAGGTATGTTGGGACAATCTGAGAATTCATCTGAGTGGGTGATCATAGTGACGGAATCAGCCCCTTTGTCAGACAAAGGTAATGATCGGGGATGCACTCTCTCTCTGATGGAAACCAAACTGCCGACAATTGATTTCAATTGTTGGAATTTTGTTTTGCAAAATTTATATATATGATATATACTTATATATGCTTTCAAAATGTTTGCAAATGGTTTTAATTCCCGGGATCCATGTGAGTAGAGAGTGCAACACTATTTTTTGCAGTCGAGGGAGATGTCCTCTCTTGTCGGGCAGTGTTTGATCATTATGAGCTGAGAGGTTAAGTGTAAGGCCATTTCGGATAATACCTGATGGGCTAATCTTGCATCTGCCCACAGTCCATGGGTTTTTATAAATGGCTTGGCCTAGGGACCACTTAGTGTAAGTGTTGGGCCCATGGGGTCCATGTGATGGGCTCAGAGGGTTCACTGGGCTTTCCAGTGAATTCGACTAGGCCTTGTATTAGAGGCTGGGCTGAACCCTTGTGGCTGGTGTCTAGATCAATGCTTGGGTCCCATGCCATACAAAGAAGCCCAGCTGGGCAGCAGTTTGAAAAACTATTGAGCACTTACTACATATTGGGCCTAAAGCCCATTTCGATCTAGGCTGATTTGATCAGTCACTTAAGGGAGTAGATCTAAGATTAGGTTAAGCCCAAAAGCTAATCTAATATGCAGATAAGATTAAGAGGAGTCCTAATCCAAATACATATTTAGATAAGGGCAACTCCTAATATGATTAGGAGGTTTTCTTAATCATCAAGAAAGAGGAGGAAAACCCTAATTCAAATTACTGGAATTCGAACCCTAGGTGTTTTTTAGTAGACAACCCTGCATTCTTGAGATAGGATCTCAGATAACCCTAGAGAAGAAAATAGTAGTTTGCAACCTTCTTCTCTAGCATTCTCCTCCAGCAGCCTCCGCCACCCTTTCTACCAGTTCGAGTTCTCAGTTAGAGAAAATCAAGAAAGGTTCTTGATTATTCATGTGGTGCTCACAATCCTTCATCGAGTTCTTTAGAAGAACTTGGTTCGTGGGACGAACACTGTTGGTTCAGCTCCATCATCACTATGTCATCTTCAGTGGAAGCTGATCTTGGTATCTTCTTTGGGCGTGAACACCAACTTTGGGAGATACTGTTTCTCTGGATTAGGTATAATCACTCCCTTCTCTTCTGTTTCAAATCTGGTCTGGTTTGGTTCAAGTAGGATCATTGAATTTTGATTCTAAAATCAGGGAATGCGATTCCCAGTTGGAAGGAAGGTAGGAAATTTTTGAAATTCGCCCACCCATTCCACATCAGTTTTGGCGTTCATACGATGGATCCCACCATTCCTTTCATTCTCGACCACCTTCTGGGGCATAATTCGGATGTGGTACTTGGGATTGTCCATGGGCTCAATTAAGAGTTGGATTCAATTTGTCGACCTCTTTACCACCCACTTCGCGATGAGCAAGCGGTGCCTGAAGTTGGTGGCTTATTTACTAAACGACATCCAGTGACCCGATGAGAAGCTCTGAGACTACATCAAGTGGTTTAACCTGGAGCAACTTCAGATACCTAATCTCGACCTAACCATACATCTCATTGTAGCAGTCAACAACGTCCGACATCCTAACTTGTCCTAGGTGGTTGAGTTGAACCCTCCGGCCTTTATGGAGGTGTTCCTTAACCAGGTTGCCAAATTTACAAAGGTTGAAGAAGTACTCGGGTCTCAGTTAGAGATGGGCGGTAAATGAAAGAGATCAGAAGACAAGTTGGAAGCATAAAGTAGAGGCAGAAGAGTTAGTCGCCAAGGCATAGCAGGTCCCCTTGCAACTGGTGTAGCAAGTCGTCATGAAGAAGGAACAGGTCCCCTTATAAAGGCAATAGATCCTCAAGCCTGCATTTTTGCACCCCTCTCATCCAGAACTGTAACTACATTGCACTGAATGCAAAGATGGGAGAAATCCTGATGCAAATAAAAATGACCAAGTAGGTCAGATGGCCACCCAAGATGAAAGAAAAACCCGCCAACAAGAACCCAAGCAAGTACCACTACTTCCACCGGGACATTGGCTATGATACAGAAAAATGCCATAATCTCAAGATGAGATAGAGGAGTTGATCTGCCAAGGTTACTTGAAGCAGTTCATCAAGTAGGAAGACCATCGCTGATCTACCACCGACCATCCCAGAGAAGTGCAGCAGTCGAGTAGGGACCAACCTCCCCGAGACCCACCACTAGCAGAGTGGCCCATTCATGGTGTGATTAACATGATCACGGGTGTGTCCATTGTGGCAGGATGTAGCACCTTAGTTGGAAAGAATTTAATCAGGGAGCTCATGCATGAGGATGAGAACTCACCTAAGCGCTCTCGCATGGAAGAAGTAATTTACTTCACCAAGGATGACACTCACGGGATCCAGTATCCGCATGATGATGCCCTTGTGATCAAGTTAGTGATAAATGACTTTGCGGTAAAGTGGATTTTGGTCAACTTTGACAGCTCAACGGATGTCATCTTCGTAGAGGCATTCGAGCAAATGGAGCTGGAGAGGAAGGACATACTACCGATTGACGTCCCCTTGGTCGGCTTTAGTAGAGAAGTGGCGTGGCCTCTTGGCCACATAACAGCGCTAGTGATAGCGGGCTCACCACCAAACTAGGTGCACTTCGACCACAACTTCCTAGTGGTCGCAACTCCCTTGCCCTACAATGCCATATTAGGCCAATTGATCCTACACAGCAATAGAACTGTGGTCTTGAGTTATCATCTGTCGATGAAGTTCCTGACAAACTTTGGAGTGGGAGTGATGCGAGGAGATCAAATCGAGTCACATAAGTTCTATGTGGCCACGGTGAAAAGGAAAGGAAAGTAGGTCACTAGCGTTAGCTTGGAGCTGCCCCTGGAGAATAGCAACGAGAGAACTTGCCCCATAGGGGACACCATCCTGGTGTCGGCCTTAGTTATCGACCCTGCGAAGATGGTGCAGATCAGAACCCACCTCACGGTGTCACTACTCTCTAAACTAGTAAGCTTTTTAATTAATAATTTATATTTTTTTCTTGGTCGATAGTAGAAATGCCCTGCATAGACCCCTCTATCATAACTCATAGGTTGAATGTTGACCCTTTAGTCAGACCAACCTAGCAGAGGAAAAGGAACTTCGCTCAGTAGTGGTGGAGTATAGTGGATGAGGAGGTAGGGAAGCTCCTCGCAGTAGACTTTGCTAGAGAGGTCCAATACCCGAGTTGGATTACAAAACTAGTGCTCATGAAGAAGGTCAACGACAAGTGGTGCATGTGCATTGACTACACCAACTTCAACAGACCCTACCAAAAGGACAACTTCCCACTCCCCAGGATAGATTTCCTAGTAGATGTGACCTCGGGGTTTAAGCTATTGAGCTTCATGGATGCTCACTCCAGTGACTACCAAATCCAACCGAGTAGAAAAAAACTGCTTTTATAACTAGAAATGGGCTTGTACTATTATAGAGTTATTCCCTTTGGTTTAAAAGATGTTGAAGCGAGTTACCAACGCCTTGTAAACAAAAGTATTTTATGATTTAATTAGAAATAAAATAGAAGCTTATGTCGACGATATAGTTGTGAAAACCTAGTTTTTGAATTCTTTAAATTTTTACCTAAATTGCATTTTTGACATTTTAAGAAAATACAACATGAAACTAAACCCGAACAAGTGCGCCTTCAGGTCTCATCGAACATGTTTCTTGGGTACATAGTGAATCAATGTGTCATCGAGGCCAACTTGGACAAAATCTAGGACATCCTAGATTGATTAAAGAGGCCCAAAGACTAACAGGCCAGATAGCCGTCCTGAACTAGCTTATGTCTATGGGCACAACGTTATGTTATTTAAAGCCATAAAAAAGAACCAAGCCTTTGAATAGACCGAAGAGTGCTAGCTCGCATTTGACGAGCTAAAAGGATACTTGAGTTCACTACCCTTGCTCACTAGGCCGGAGCTCAGAGACGAGCTAAAACTCTACCTCTCAATGAGTGGCGAGGTAGTCAGCTTGGCTTTAATTCGCGAGGTGGATGGGGTGCAGTGACCTGAATATCGAATAGTTGGCCTTCTTGCTGGTGCTAGTAGCCCGTAATCTACACCCTTACTTTCAAGCCCATATGGTGTGCTATCGTAGGCACCCAAAAATAAAACCTATACTCCTAAAAATAAATGCAGTATTGCGAGTAAGGATCGTTCATACAGAGAGTATCTAATCAAATGAGATACAATGCAATTCAGAGTATTGAAATTAATCCATAGAATGAGTCTTGGTCTAAGTCAACATCCACCATCAGAATTTCACTACTACTCATCGATGCAAAGATAAATCAATTTAGACTTTGAATATTCATCGTAGGAATTATTTTCTTGCATCTCCCTAATCTCAGTTAATCAGAAAATAAGCGATCCTCTTAACCCTTAGTACTGAACAACCCCTAAACAAGCGTTAAAGATTTAATCCAGAAGTAGCCTTAAGCATTAGAGATCGATGAAGCTAAACAAAACAAGCACAAGTGGTTGCATTTAATTTAGTCGAGTGTTCTTCCTAAGATCTAACAATTTCTGACACAACAAATAATTAAACCCTAGTTGCTTCGCAGATTAGAGGGATCAAACAATTACGAACTTGATATCAAACCTAGTAGTAGATTGTAACGAATAATAAACTAGTAGGCCTCCTATCAATAAGACGAAACAATCATGAACATAAACATAGAAGAACATTTGATATTCAAAGCAAAAATCAAACAATAAAAAACAAATTAGTTGTCACAGTTTTGTTGATTCTAAGGCTTTTGTTTCCTTCGACCAAGTATCAAAGTTTAGCCACGCATGGTCATGGTGAAAACTCAGGAAAGAATTGGAGAGGAAGAAGAGAGGGGCGACAACCTAGGTCTGATTGTTTTCTTTTCTTCATTTCTTTCTCTCTACTTCCCCCAAGAGACACCTACAAAATCTCATAAAATTTGTTTCTAGATAACATTCTCCATGTCTGACTTATCAAGAAAAAATTCAAAAATAAGATAAAACAAAGTTCACATGTAAGTGGGAGAGTGGTGATTTCGCATATGAAAACTTGCAGGTTAAGGAACGTTTTCAGTATCTATCAAAACTCAAAGCATGAAATTTGTAGAAATTTTCCTTATCGTTCTAACGCATCTTGAATCATCTCTATCGGATTTCGGATGAGAGAGTTACGCCCAAATTATGACACGGTGCCGAAACTGTCCAGAATTACCCGATTAGTTTTGTTTTTCACTTAATGCCTCCATTTGTGCCCTAAATCAAAATATAAGAATAATGAGTCCATTTAAGCACTAAATAAGTATAAAAGACTAAACATTAAGGGAGAAAAATATGATATTTTGCATTCTCATCACCATATCATTGTGGTCCTGACCGATCAACCTCTGAGGAAAGTCCTTCAAAAGCCTGAGGTCTCGGGAAGGTTAACAAAATGGGCAATCAAGCTTAGAGAGTATGCCATCTAGTTTGAGTCATGTCCGGTGATCAAGGCCTAGGTCTTGGAAGGCTCCGTCACTGAGTGCACATTCAGCACGCCCAACCCTAAAGTTGCCGGGCCTGTGACCACCTTGGAGGCGTCTAATAGCGTAGTGCCTAACTCGACTTAGGACGAGGAGTCTTGATCCTTCATGTGGATGGCTTGTCCAACCAGCATAGAAGTGGAGCTTGGGCTGATCCTCTATGGACCTAGCATGGTGAAGCTAGAGTATGCTCTCCGATTTGCATCTTGAGTTTCAAACAATGAAGTCGAGTATAAGGCGTTGATAGCAGGGCTATCATTGGCAAAGGAGGTCGACACAAAACATCTTGTAGTGTGCAACAACTCCCAACTAGTGGTGAACCAGTGAATGGGCAATATGAGGCATGGGAGCCCACCATGTTGGCCTACCTAGCCAAGGTTAGAGAGCTCCTACCTGACTTCCACTCTTGGTACATCCAGTAAGTTTTGAGGTCTGAGAACACCGAATACCATAAATGCAAATCCCAAGGTGGAAGTTCATGCCCAAATCAGTCCTAAAACTAGCTTCCACTGAAAATGACGCAATGTGTAGGTGAAGTTGATTTAGCAACACAATTTTCAACAAAACTGCAACCCAACTACTTGGATCGAACTGGGGAAGGTGAGCCTGAAGTTCCTCTGATGTTTTTTTTTGCAAAAATAAGAAAACTGATCTCCATCAGTCCTTGAAAGCCTAGGTTGTGATAGGGTTTCTTGGAAGACAAAAAAGAAGAAGAGAGAACAAGAGAGAGTGGTGTTCTAGTCTAGTTCACCCTATTCTTCTTTTACCTTTTCGTGGAGCACTTCTCCTAATCAAATTAAGAGATTATCCAAATCTAATTTGGCTCTAGACTCTATTAACAGATAAGCCTTATCCTCTTAAGAGGATGTATGCTCCATACCCATTTCCTAACCCATATTCGAAAGTTGTCATGCGGCAATTTACTTAATCTTATTGATAATGGGACTTAGGTCCATTTCCTTCAAAGGCTCACGACCCAAGATGTTGCATGGGAAACTTATGTCTGATTTGTATGGCGTGGGACCCCACACTTACCTCACATAAGTCCACATGGGTTCGGCCTAGCCTTTGTGAAAAGGCTTGGCTGAATTCACTTCTAAACGCAGTAAACCCCTGACCACATCACTATGGGGTCAATATGGACTCAACATTTACACTTAAATGATCATTGAATTCAACCATCTTTTGAAGACCCAAGGATAATGGATTTAAGTAAGATAAAGCCCATATGATAATCAGCCCTTAGTGGTCTCTTACACTTAACCTCTTGGCCCATAATAATCAAACATTGTCGGATAGGGAACGACCTCTCCCCTGATTGCAAGGTACGGTGTCACACTCTTTGCTCGGATGGATCCTAGGAATTAAAACCTTTTGCAAACATTTTTCATAAAATATTAATATATATATATATATTATTATATAAATATATTTTTCAAAACCAAATTTCAAACACAATTGATATCCACTACCGGCAGTTTAGGTTTCCATCAGAGAGAGTGTAAGCCCTATCATTCACTTTGCCTACAAAGGGGCCAATTCTATCACTATGATCATCCACTCAAGTGAATTTTTAGACTACCCCAACATACCCAGGTTTTGACTCTAAATGGAACTCACTGATTGCATATCAAAGATAGTCCAATATAACACCCAGTGCAATACTATAATCAAGTTTAGGGGTTATGTGTAACATTCTAGTTTATTCCATCAATCTCCAAGGTTTTGGGCATAACTTGATAATGGTCTGGGTTTCAACCAAATGCACACTACATGTGCTTTGGGTCTAAACCTAGCAGTTGAGACAAATTGCCCCAACTTCTTTGGCTACACATCAGTGTCAGCCTCGGTAGGATAAACTCCCTAAGTTTATCCAACGACTAAGAATATTCTAAACTAACACAAGTCTCATAAGTGTCCAGTTTAAGGAGATACTACTTATGAGGAGTTTGGAAGTTACAAGCTGTGTTCGCGAGAATGAATTTATAAACTGCCTGTTATGATGACCTGGTCAAACGAACAAGGAGAAGCCAAACCACTTTTAACTCTAAAGCACCCTATGCTGACTTGATAGATGTCGACAACTTGACATATCGGCAGCATTTTGACTTAGCCAACATTGTAAACCTAGTCGCTTTGAGATCTAGGCATAGTTGCACCTTGGATCATGTTTTAACACTTAGCTGATTTCCTAGTGATTGAAAATAGAAGGCGAGAAAGAGGGACACAGTATATGCAAAAAAGTCCATTCCATTGAGTAATGCAAAACGTACATTGTACATTGCTACTAAAAAAAGGAAGATAAAGAAGTAGATCTTTCTGAGATTGCCAACCTTGGAGACGACGCATAACATATATAATGGTGGTCCAAGAAAAGAGGCAAGAAACTCAAATGTCTTCGGGCTCCTCAGCGTCCACATCATCGACTCCATTGTTTCCAGTACCAACTCCATTGTCCGTGCAGCCCTCAATGCCCCGATGACCTCGTCTTCCCCCTCAGAGTCAGACTCTTGATTAACCTGAGTCATCATCTTGTTGGTGCACGTTGAAATTAGATGAACCTGAGTCATCATCTTGTTGGCTAGGTAGAAGTCAGGGCACTCCGAGGCCACCAATATCTGACATGGAATGAAACCCTAACGGAAGGCGTTTGTCCTAAACTCCTCCCTCTCCTTCAGAAAGTTAGATGAAGTCTTGAAGTCCTCAATAGCTCAGACCTTGGCAGCACGAACATCTTCGAGGAGTTTCCCTTGTAGCTCAGGAAGGTAGGCATCCTTCTCTTGTAACTCATGACCTTTGGCTTCTAGATTGTCATTTGACTTCTCAATGGTGCTTGCTAGGTTGACACTATGACTTTGCTCCTAGACAATCTCGGCCTTCAGGTCATAGACAAGTTGGATAGCTCGTTCCAGGCAAGATTGATGCTCCATCACCTCCTCCTCAAGTGCTTGGGTTCTAGTAGCTGCCCTATCATCTTGCCCTAGTAGTGCATGGGCCATGGTGTTTGCTTGAGGAAAAAGAAGCGGTGAATCAATAACAAGCTAAAATTTTGCTATGTATGAAGAAAGAGGTCGGCCACATACCATCAGGAGGCAACACATAAGCTTCCCACCTAGTTCACCAAGATGTGACTCACGGAGCTCTGTGACCACCTTTGGAAAGACGACCTCCATGCTCTTTTCTTGGGAAGTTCAGAAGTCCATGATGGTGTACTTCTCCTCAGAAGTGGCCTCGGCATCTGGAGCAGTGGTCACCTCGGCTCTGAGCTATGGAAAGGGCTCTTCGGAAGTCTGAGTGGCCTCGGGTTCGAGCAAGGTCCCCTCTGGCCATTCCCCCTCAATGAGGTCAACTACCTGCATGGATTCGATTGCACTCTGTCTAGTGGGCTCGAAAATAATGACTTGAGGAGCTTCTTGGGGAGTCACCTTCCTCTTCTTTCTCCTCATAGCTTGGAACAACCCAAAAGTTGGCATGCCCGACATGTTTCCTACGCGAGAAGTCCATAGATAAATCAAGACCAAAGAGAGAAAGAAGTATGCTAGAACTTGAAATGACAACCTACTCGGAGGACTCAACCTGACCTAGTTCAGCTTCTCCTTGACCAAGAATTTACTCAGCTTTGGCCTCCTATCCACTAAGAGCTACACCCTAATTTGCATATGTTCACTCAACGTATCATCTCTGGAGTCCCTAGTCCCCTCTCTCCAGGCCATTGAGAACAACCTTCCCCCACTCCGATCAAGAAAGAAATACCTACTCTTCTAGTCTGGTGCCTCGGAATGGAAGTCATGCATCAATTTACACCTAGCTGGTAGGACGGGTAGTATCTATACATCATAGGAGAGGGATTTTGCTTTGTGTAGCATATGCCGGCGAAGGTCTTGACATCTAAAGGGAAGCCAACGTGGTTACAAAAGGAGATGGTGCTGATCAAAGTCCTAATTGAATCGGGGTGAAGCTGATCTAGGTTGATATTGTAATAGTTCAACACTTTAGGAATAAGGAGGTGAAGGGGGAACCGAATATTTGCTTTCAAGGCCTCCTTGAAGATAGTGACCTCGTCATCATCATGCTTGCATGGGAACTGCCCAAGGGGAAGGGAATATCCGAACTAGTTTAGTATCCTATATTGGTCTATTAGCTCGTAAACTTCATCGACATCCAATTTTATTAGACAGTGTATGCCCTTAGCTCCAATCAAATTGATGTACAAATACATTTATTGTAAATGAATAAAAGTACATAATTGTTTCATGTTATCATTGGTGTGTTTTCTGTAATTGTCCCTTAATCTAGACACTTATGAGACTCGTGCTAGTTTAGAATGTTCTCAGCCATTGAATAGACTTGGGGAGTTTATCCTACCATATGTTGTGTGTATTTGTTTGAAGAACTTAACCCAGACCAATTTCCAGTTATGCCCTGGACCTTGGAGACTGATGGGAAAAACTAGAAAGTTACACATAACCCTTAGACTTTATTTTGGTACTGTACTCAGTGTTGGATTGGGCTGCCTTTAATATGCCAATCAATGAGATCCTTTGGGGGTCAAAACCTGGGTATGTTGGGGCAGCTTGAGAATTCACTTTAGTGGGTGATCATAGTGATAGGATCGGCCCCTTTGTCAGACAAAGTGAATGATCGGGACTGCATTCTCTTTGATGGAAACCAAAATTTATGACAATCGATTTTAACTGTGTTTGAGATTTTTTTTTTGCAAAATATATTTATATGATATTTATATATTATGTTTTAAGAAAAGTGTTTGCAAAAGGTTTTAATTCTCGGGATCCATCCGAGTAGAGAGTGTAACACTGCACCTTGTAGTCAGGGGAGAGGTCCTTCCCTGTCGGACAGTGTTTGATCATTGTAGGCTGAGAGGTTTAGTGTAAAAGACCATTAAGGGCTGCTAACCTGATGGACTATATCTTACTTAAGTCCATTATCCTAGGGCCTTCATAGGATATCTGGATTCAAGGATCATTTAACTATAAATGTTAGGCCCATATTGAGCCCTTACTGATGAACTCAAGGGTTCACTGCATTTAGCAGTAAATTCGGCCAGACCTTTTTACTGAGGCTGGGCCAAACCCATGTGGGCTTATGTGAGGTCATTGTTGGGGTCCCGTGCCATAAAAATTGAAACAAAATGGGCTGAAACTATCTTGAGACGTGAGCCACTTGCTTAATGGGCTTAAAGCCCATGACTAATGAGATTAATCAAGATGTCACATGACTACTTAAGCTGTCTTGTGACTTGTGAAAATATGGGTTTGGATATGGTCTGAGCACCCATTCTCATAAGAGGATAAGTCTTATCCATTATAGAGTTTAAATCCAAATAAATATTTGGATTAGGAACTCCTAATTCGAGTAGGAGTGGTGCTCCTTAAGGCTTATAAAAAGAGAGGAGGCAAATTGTTCCAGATCATTCTCTGCTTTTTGCTCTTGTCACCCAAAAAACCTAGTTTGATCTCTAGTTTCTTGGACTGATATTGATCAGTTCCACCTCTAATTTTTGCAAAAAAATCAGAGAAATTTCATGCTCACCTCCCTTGCTTGATCCATCCAGTTGGATTGCAGTTTTGCTGAAAATTATGTTGCTAAACTGACTTCATCAAAGCTGTGCCATCTTCAGTGGAAGATGGTTTTGGGATTCAGTTTGGGTGTGAACTATCACCTTAGGAGTTACATCTGTGGATTCTGTATCAGGTATACATCTCTCTCCTTTTGGTTTCAAACCTGATTCGGTTTCGGTGCAAGACCAATCCTAGAAAAATGTAGTTTTTCTGAAACTAGGGAATGCGATTCCCGGAAGTGAGAGAAATTTTTTGAAATTTCACCCAAATATTTTTTTTTGTTTTTAGAATAATTGTATTAGGTTTTATCTAATGTGATGTAGCACAATCCGGTCACTCCTAGCAGGCACTCACGTGGCTCCTAGAAGATACCTGAGATGAAGAAGAAGAAGAATCTCATACCTAAGATGGCCTTAATCTTATCTGGGTTGGCTTCAATGCCGCGCTGGTTAACGATGTATCCTAGGAACTTGCTCGAGGTCCCACCGAATACACACTTGTTTGGGTTCAATCTCATATTAAACTTGTGCAAAATTTTGAAAACAGAATGAAAGTCTTGTATTAATTCATGCGAAAATTGAGTTTTGACGACCATGTCGTCTACATAGCATTCTACTTTTCTGCCGATTAATGGCGCAAACAACTTATTTACAAGCCTTTGAAATGTTTCCTCTGCGTTTTTCAACCCGAAGGGCATAACCTTGTAACAGTATAGACCGAACTCCGTGATGAAGGCAGTCTTTTCTTCGTTCGTTGGGTCCATCTTGATTTGGTAATAGTCCGAATAGGCGTCCAAAAAACTTAGAAACTCGTGCCCTGAGCTTGCATCCACCAAGCGGTCAAATCTGGGGAGCGGGAAGCAGTCTTTTGGGCAAGCCCGGTTTAGGTCAGTGTAGTCGACGCACATGCGTCACTTGTCATTGGCCTTCTTTACCAGGACAAGGTTGGCTACCCAGCTTGGGTAATGGACTTCCCTTATGAAGTCAGCTGCGAGGAGCTTCTCGACCTCCTCATCAACCGCTTTCCACCGCTTTGGGGCTAGGTTATGTTTCTTCTGTCTAATGGGCCTAACTACAGGATCAATATTCAGCTTATGAGTTATAAGGTTGGGGTCTATACCCGGCATCTCTACCGCGGACCATGCAAAAATATCCAGATTTTGAAGTAAGAAACTTACCAATTTGGATCGTAGAGATTCCTAGGCGAAAGCACCGATCTGAAGCGTCATAGCTGGGTCTACTGCTGAGGTCAGGACTGCGACTGTTTCTTCCATGGGCGCGGCTCATTCTTCGCCTTGCTTGGTAGGCCGCTCTAGTTCAAGGTCGTCGGCCACCTTGGTCTTTCCCTTCAGGGCGGTGACATAGCACTTGCGGGACTCGAGCTGGTCGCCCCGCACTACCCTCACATTGAAGTCTGTTGGGAACTTCATAGCCAAATGATAGGTGGAGACCACCGCCCGTAGGATATGGGTGATCAGCCGACCTATTATGGCATTGTATGGGGAGGGGGTCGCGACCACCAGGAAGTCGTGGTTGAGTCTAACTACGCAGGGCCATGCGCCGACTTCCATAGGTACTAATTTTTCCCAAGGGGCCATACTTCTTCTCTGCTAAAGCCCACCAAAGGAGTGTCCGCGGGCTTCAAGTCACTTTTCTACAACTGAAGCTGGTCGAACGCAACTTTGAAGAGGATATCTGCCGAGCTGCCTGAGTCAATGAGTACACACCTAACCTCGAAGTCTTTGATCCTTAGCTTTATCACAAGTGCTCTATCGTGGGGGTAGTGGACCCCTCGCACGTCATCTTCCATGAAGAAAATTGACTCTTTTGTCCTCGATCGCTTTGGAGGATTCTGTTCTTCCCAGGCGGCTTCACGAACTGACGTCCGAGCTGCTGCTAAAGTACAACCCGCGTCGATCAAACCTTCCACTATCGCTTTGGATGCTCCCCTTGCCGGTTGGTTTTATTATTATTATTATTATTATTTTGTACAAAGTTCTTTAAATATCCGCGACGGATGAGCTCCTCAATCTCGTCGCAGAGGTTTTTGCAATTTTCGGTACTATGACCGTGATCTCTGTGAAACTATAGTACAAATTCTTATTTCTCTCATTGGGATTTCCCCTCAAACGGGGTGGCCACTTCACATACGGGGCATCGTTGATTGCCATCAGGATTTCGGCCCGAGGAGCTCAGAATGATTGACCCAGCTTTGCCTCCCGAGATGCATCTTTTTTCTTTTGGCTGTCCCCTTGACTAGAAGGCTCTCCTTCCCTTTTCCTCTTTTTGGGCGCGCCCTCGCCCTTCTGGCTGATCTCTTCTTCGCTGGCTATAAACCTGTCTGTGAGCTTAAGAAATTTCGTTATGGTCGTCGGTTGGTTGACAACCATGTGCCTTTTGAACTCTTTGTGCATCACACCTTTCTTGGCTACTATGAGGCGCACGGTGGGGTCCAGGCACGGTATCTGCATGCAAGCATCATTGAACCACTTGACATAGTTTCGGATGGATTCTCCCTCTCTCTGCACTATGTTGAGGAGGCTTTCTTCAGTCCACGGGCATCACTTGCTGGTAATAAAATGTAACGTGAAGGCTTGCGTGAACTGCGCCCAACTTCTTATGGATCCGGGCGCCAAGTTCCGGTACCATGTGCGGGCTACTCCTCTGAAAGTGGTGGAGAAGGCCATGCACATGCACGACTCACTAGCTCTCGCCAGGTGCATCTGTGACTGGAAGGCATCTACGTGACCATTTGGGTCGAACGACCTGTCGTACTTGTCGATAGGGGGGAGTTTGAAATCTTTAGGCATTGGGACTGCCAGGAACTCGAGAGATAGGGGGGATTAAACTGAAAGGATGGGAGCCTTGACTTTGCCCGAGCTTACCTCTTCTTTGCCACTGAGCTTGGGCAGGTCGTGGGTGGCAGATAGGCAAGCTCGGCGGTAGCGTCTCTGCTTCTTGGTGGGCTCGGCATTTGTGCTGTCAAGAATGGTGTGTGTAGGAAGCAGCTCAGGCCACTGGTAATGTCTGCGGACAGAGGGATCCTGCTTGGAGCCTGCGGCCAGGATCTCAAACCGGTTCTATAGGAATGGGGTATCGGGTTTTAAGGGCTGAGGCGATGTGGCTGGTCTTTCTTGTCTGCAGCGGGAGGAGGCCTGGCTCCTAGGAGGGTTTTGGGGGGCCTCTCCTTGGCGAGAAAGGTACTCCTCCTGGTGGCGAGACCTAGCTCATTGTGAGGCTGGGTGCCAAGGAGGGAGCTGCGGTTGCTGAAGCTGAGGTTTTGGCAACTGACGGAATTGCTGCTGGTACTGGTACTGGGAGACCTGGTCTAGCACCTGCTACTGATAGACCTAGAACTGTTGAAACTGTTGCATTTGAGCCTGCATGGCTTGCATGCACTGTGCCAAATGTAGCTCGGGGTGCCTTAGCCCTAGGGAGGAGGTGTAGGTCAGGCGACTCATTTGTGAGCTAAAGTTGCCTCGGGGTATCCCTTCAAATGTAGCTCGGGGAACCCAGAGTTCGCATTGTGGCAAGCTTCTCCTATTGTGGGCTACGATGTAGTGAGCTACTTTATGGGCCCGTCACTAGGCTATAATGCTGAGTTGTTGCTTGAGTTGAGTCAGTGTCCACGTGTCGTCGTTTTAGAGGTCGGGTCAAACCGTCCTCCATCATAATGTAAGTAATAGAAAATTAGGGTTTTTCTATTTTTTTACATCGGGAGAACTTCTGGAGCGCGTAGAGGAGAAGAAGAATGTTTTTGCCGAAAAACTGCAATTTGTGATTAACAGTTTTGTGCAGGTTTGCAGTTCATCCAGATCAAATTTAGACCATCACACTTGCAGACCTAGTTTATTATTTATTTTCTATGATTGATTGTCTTTTTTTTCAACTGTTAAATTTCAAATCATATTCATATGAATTGTTGATTGTTTTGGACACCCAACCCTAGAACGATTTGACCTAGTTTGGTCCAAACTAGTTGGACTGAACCAATGGTTCGATGGGGTCTGATCACAGCCCCATGGGTCACATTTTTGGTGGATCAAAATCAGAATTGGTTCAAGGGTTTGTTGGCCTATTACATGAACCAATTCGGCCCTCCCTTGAGAAACCCTACTTATGTTAAGTTAAAGCAAAATTAGCCCATTTCAGCATTACTGCTATGCGGGCCGAATTGCTTTTTTCAGTTTAGCCCATATGCCAAGATGAAATTATTGGATAATTTTGAGCCTTTATTGGACGGATATTGTGTTAACCTGAATAGATTAGGGTTTTACAAGCTTTGATTGATTTAATCGATTTATATGTGCTTGATTGTGATGTGCTGAATGGATGTGATTCATTCATGGGCCATAAGTGCTTGGCCCTTGTTTGGACTTATGTGGTTCTCTATGAACATCATGGCTGATTGCACATCATTGCCATGATGCCCTAAGATCATTGCATGATCTCCCTCTTTGATGGTCCCCTAATCAACTTCCTCCCCTAGAGGAACCCCGCGGAACCCTAACTCGTTTTGGGCCCATTCGAATATGACTTTATGAAAGTCAGTGGGAGCCACTTTGGTATGACCTAAATCAAACATAGGGACTATTTTATTTGTTCCCTCTCATTTAATATAAGTGCAAAGAGATAGGGAATATCATATGATGAATTTTTTAAAGGCCTTTTGTCATTAGCATGAAAACGGGCTGAATCGGTGGGTGGAGATGCACTACAAAATTAGGCTATCCATTTTACTGATGTAGTTGGAGGGATTGATTCATGAGATGATATGGGAGTCATAAACCGATGTGGGAGACTCTTTTACGGTACCTTGGGGCCCACGATATGACGGGTAAGCACTTACTAGACAGAAAGGTTTAACCTAAAATGGAAATGAACCTTGTCTAATGGAGGCGAAAGGGGCTCATTGGATGGGTGGATACTTGTTCCTTCATAGAAAGTGGTGGGGTTATGTAGCTAAAACAATTGACCCCATGCACCTATTTGATTTCCCACATTTCCATGGACATGCATCGTGTCCTCGTCACTGAGATAAGAAGGAAATATCAAAGATAAATAAATGGAGATGAAACATAGATAAAAGATCATTCTATGTAAGATAACATGAAACTTTTTAGGTGATGGACTAATAACTATTTCCTTTTATCAGAAATGGCACACAGACAATTTGCCAATTTGTTGGATGGCAACACACTAAAATGATCTAACTATGTTGACTGGTACCGTAACCTTAATTTGGTGCTCAAGTACGGGTGATAGGGCTTCTGAAGCATGCATGAGAAAGTATCAGGAATGGAAGGAGAAGAATTCTCTTGCCTGGTGTTATGTCGTGGCTTCTTTAGACAACAACATACAGAGACAAATTGATAAGATCAAAATCTACAAAGATATTCTGGATAGTCTAATGACTATGTACGAAGAGTAGAATCATTCTGCCAAACAAAAGGTCCTCAAGCTGTTGATGACCACGAGGATAATCGATAGCTAACCGGTTCATGACAATGTCATGAAAATGATGAGGTATATAAATGAACTGGAGACTCTTGGATTCTAGCTCAATGATGATAAAAAAACAGATGTCGTCCTAAACTCTCTGCCCTCGTCCTTTAATCAGTTTGTCATGAACTATAACATGAACAAACTAACGGTTAGCCTTTAGGACTCAACAATATGTTGTAGAGGGTTGAAGAACTGATAAAGAAGGACAAACTAGTGGCCATGCTTGTTGAAGGTGGAAAATCTGGCAAGAGAAAGAGGAAGGGTAAGAAGAGGCCTCATAAGAAGGCAGGTAAGCCTAAAAAGTAGAAAAGGGACAAATCATCAGATGGGTGTCGCTACTGCAAAAAGACCGGGCACTAGAAGGGAACTATCCTCAGTATCTGGAATCCCGCAAGAACAATGAACGTAATTTTGAATCACTTGTCATAGAGATCAATATGCTGGTCACTTATGCATCCTGGTGTATTGACTCTAGGGCTTCCACTCATGCATGTAACACCTTGTAGGGGTCCAAGGAAAGTATAAGGCTGAATGACGATGAGGTGGTGCTCTACTTGTGGACTTCTGCAACTGTTGTAGCTACTGCTATAGGAATAGTAGACTTATTTTTTAGAGAAAGAATTGCAACGTTAAAAGATTGTCTTTATGTACTGTTACTTGGAACAAATTTGATTTCAATTTCTAAATTGTGTAAGGATGGATATTTTGTTTTATTTAGTGATAAGATCACTATTAAATTGAATAATAAATTTCTTACTTATGGAGAATTTGAGAATGGTCTTTATGTCTTTCGTCCTTCTTTGGGAATGAACATAACTGAAACTACATTGGAACGTATCCCCAAAAAAAGAACACGTGATACAGTTAGTCCCACATGCCTATAGCATAACTGACTTGGCCATATTAATATAGAACGTATCACAAGATTGGTGAATGATGGTCATTTGGATTTTCTAGTTGTAGAAGATATGCCAACTTGTGAGCTTTGCCTTCAGCATAAGATGACAAAACGACCATTTATGGGTAAGCCTGAAAGATCTATGGGCACAATTGACTTGATACATACCGATGTATGTAGTTCCATGAATGTTAGGACATGAAACAATACTGTTATTTTATAACTTTCACCGATGATTATTCTCGGTATGGTTACATGTACCTAATGAGACACGAGTTTGAATCCTTCAAAAATTTCAAGGTGTTTAGACAAGAAGTCGAGAAACAGTTGAGGAGACACATCAAAACCCTTCGATCAGATCGATGAGATGAATATCTCTCAGATGAATTCAAGGGCTACCTAAAGGACAATGTGATTATATCACAGTTGTCACCTCCTGCTACACCACAATTATATGGTGTGTCAGAAAGAAGAAACCAAACTCTATTAGATATGGTCCGATCACTCCTTGTGCATTCAGAACTACCTATGTCCTTTTTGTTAGACAGTGTATGCCCTTAGCTCCAATCAGAATGATGTACCTTATGACATTTAATGTAAATGAATAAAGTACATATTTGATTCATGTCATTGTGGTGTGTTTCTATGTAATACCCTTAAACTGGACACATTTGAGACTCGTGTTAATTTAGAAATTTCACATCCGTTGGATAGATCTGGGGAGATTTATCCTGTCAAGGCTGACACTGATGTACCGCCAAGTTGGTTGGGGTGGCTTGTCTCAGCTGCCAGGGTGAGACTTGAGGTACATGTAGTGTGGGTTTTCTTGAAACCCTGAACTGGACCAGAATTCCAGTATTGCCCTGGACCTTGGAGATTGATGGGCAAAACTGAAATGTTACACCTGACCCCTAGACTCGATTATGATACTACACTAGGTGTCGGATTGGGCTGTCTTTGATATGCCAATCAATGAGATCCTTAAAGGGGGTCAAAACCTGGGTATGTTGGGATAGTCTGAGAATTCATCTGAGTGGGTGATCATAGTGACAGTATCAACCCATTTGCCAGACAAAGTGAATGATCGGGGATGCATTCTCTCTGATGGAAACCAAAGCTGCCGGTAGTCGATTTCAACCGTTGAAATTTGTTTTGCAAAATATATTTATATAGAGATATACATACATACATACATATATATATATATATATATATATATATATATATATATATAGTTTCAAAATGTATGCAAAAGGTTTTAATTCTCGGGATCCATGTAAGTAGAGAGTGCAACATTGTTCCTTGCAACCGAAGGAGAGGTCATCTTCTGTCGGACAGTGTTTGATCATTATGGGTTGAGAGGTTAAGTGTAAGACCATTGATGGTAATACCTGATGGGCTAATCTTGCATCTGTCCACAGTCCTTGGGCTTTTATAAGGTGGCTTGACTTAGGGACCATTTAGTGTAAATGTTGGGCCCATTAAGAGCCCATGGTGATGGACTCAGGGGTTTCTGTCTCCTATAGTGAATTTGGCCAGACCTTGTAACAGAGATTGGGCTGAACCTATATGGCTGATGTGTAGATCAATGTTTGGGTCCCAGGCCATACAAGGATTCCCAATTGGGCAACAGTTTGGAGGATAAGAGAGCACGTGGACTTAATGGGCCTAAAGCCCAATTCGAACTGGTTTAATGTGATTAATTAAAGAGGGGCAATTCTGTGATTTAGATTAGTAGATAGGATAAGGGATTGTCCCTATCCACTTAGAAAGGCCAAATCCAGATAGAGATTTGGATCAGGAAACTCCTAACCAAATTAGGAGGGTTGATCTTTATTTGCAGATAAGATAAGGGATTATCCTTATCTCTTAAAGAGAGTCCAGATTCAAATACAAGATTTGGATTAGGAAACTTCTAATGGGATTAGGAGAACCTCTCTTTAAGGCTATCAATAGAGGAGAAGGGCAAACCCCAGTTCAACCCCATCAGATTACTGATAAGAAGACAATTGTAGTTGGACTGACGCCATCTTCAACTCTTGCCTTCTCCTGTTGCTGCCACCATTTCCAGTTCGATCTCCACCTATTGGAGCAATCAAGAAATGTTCTTTATATCAAGTTTTTGGAGAAAAACTGATCTGAAGTCGTGTTCACTCAGCCTCCATCAGATTCTTGGTGAAGAATTAGGTTCTTGCTGAAGAACCACCTTACTGATTCTGCTCCACCCTACGCTGTGTCATCTTCAGTGGGAGCAGTCTTTGGTGATCTCCTTGGGCGTGAACACCTTCATTGGGAGTTACTACTACTCTATATCAGGTAATACCCTCTCCTACCTTTTGGTTTTAGATCTAGTCTGGTTTAGGTTTCAAGATTGATCATTGAAAATGCAATTTTCTAAAATTGGGAATGTGATTCCCATATGAGAGAGATAAATTTTTGAAATTTCGCCCAACCTACCTGTAGGGTTCACCATCCATATTATGGATCTCTCATCACTTCAGTGGTGTCAGAGCTAGGTTCAAATCTTGAAGTAAATTTGATCAGATCTGAAATTGCACAAATGGACAAAAGGCATTCTACTCGATTTGCACAGATAAGAGATTTTCAGGGAAATCGGTTCCCAGATTAAGGGCGATTGATTTGAAATGAAATCTTTTAAATCTGATTTATACTTAAACGGTTCTTTATATTTATCTTGATTTATGGGTTGTTCGACGATGGAGATCGTAATATTGATTGTCGCAAGAAATCTACGCTTTGTAGTTCTTTTACGTTCTGGTCTGTAATTAATTGTTTTTTCTAGGCTGAATGTATAGGAATTCAATTTGATGTAATATTAATAGAAAATTAGGGTTTTTCTATTTTATTTCAATCAAGATCGAAGCTGATTGCTCAAAAGGAAGGATTTTTGCAGATTAGGGTTCGCCCATCTGCGATTTGTAGTTTGAGAAACTGCATGCTGTGAACTAACCTCTGTTTTGCAGAGTAGCAGGTCTGCAAAGAGCCCTAGTACTGATTCTTGAATGTTTTTTATCAGTAATTTAATTTCAGATCAATTCTTGAATTAAAATCTTGAATTAAAAATAAACCCTAGATCCATTCGAACTAGATTGGACCAAGCTGGTTGGACCGAATCTGTGGTTCGATGGGGGCTGTTCTCAGCCCTAATTTTTCACTCTTGGGTCAAGGGATTGATAGTTAATTGCAAGATCTAATTTGGCTCACCTGTAAAACCCAATTTTAATGTGTTAAAACTACTTAAGCCCATTAACTGCATAAAAGCTATATGGGCCAAATTGCTCTTTGCTATCCAGTCCATATACCTAGATAATTTTAATCAATAATATTATGAATCATTTTGGGCTTTAATAATGGGTTTTACAGATATTAATTGATTGGCTCAATTTTATCCTTGCATGTGATGTATGGATGTGTGATGTGCAACGTTCATGGGCCATAAGCACTTGGCCCATGCTAATACGATAGTGGCTCTTGCGCACGCCATGGCTGAATGCACATTATTGCCATGGTGTCTTCAAGATCATTTGATGATCCTCCCTTTGTGGTGGGCCCCACACCTCCACAAGAGGAATCATACGAAACCCTAGCCATTTAGGGCCCATCAAAATCTGGCTTTATGAAAGTCAGTGGGAACCACTTTGGTTTGACCTAAATTAAACTAGGGTGTAACTTTTATTCCCTCCTGAAATATGGGTGCAAGTGATAGGGAGATACATATGATGAACTCTCTAAAGGCCTTCCATCATTAGCATGAAGATGGGTCATTCAGTAATGAGGAAACACACCATAAAATTGGGCTATCCATTTGTTGCTAGATCTGTTGGAATGTTTCATAAGATGATAGGGGCGTCATAGACCGATGTGGGAGGGGCCTATCCTAAAATGGAAAACTCTCTCATGGTACCTTGGCGTTCACGAATATGATGAGTGAGCACTCACTGGATAGAAAGGCTTAACCTAAAATGGTAGTGAACCTTGTCTGACAGAGGCCAAAGGGAAAGCTCATACGATGAGTGGATATGATCCTTCATATAAAGGTGGTGGGGTTATGCAGCTGAAACAGTTGGCTTCATGCACCCTATGTGATTTTCCACATTTCCAGAGACATAATTCGTAGTCTCCGTCACTGAGATAGGAGGGAAATCTCGAAGATGAATAAATGGAAATGGAACATAGATTAAAAGCCATATCTATGTGGATAACATGAATCAAATTAGGTTGTTGACTAATGTTTGCTTTTTATCAGAAATGGCAAACAAACGATTCACTAAACTGTTGGACGATAACAAACTTAAGGACCCAAACTATGCTGACTGGTACCGTAACTTTATGTTGGTCCTCACTTCAGAAAAACTGGACAAAGTAGCTAAGAATCCTGCCCCAGCTTCTGAGGCCTGTAGGAGGGACTACCATGAATGGGTAGAGAAAAATTCCCTGGCCCGCTGCTACATCATTGCCTCCTTGGATAATCCGATACAACGACAGTTCGATCAAATCAAATTGTCCAAGGATATCTTGGATAGTTTGAGGATGATGTACGAAAAGCAAAATCATTCTACTCGACAGAAGGTTTTGAAGCAGTTCATGACCGAACAAATGTCCAAGAATCAGCAGGTTGATGACCATTGTCTAAAGAGGATGGATTACATTAATGAACTTGTGGCTCTTGGATCTAGGCTTGACCATGTCATGAAGGTGGACGCCATCCGAAATTCTTTGCCACTTTCCTTTAATCAGTTCATCATGAATTATAACATGAACAAGCTAAATGTTAGCATCCAGGAACTTAGCAATATGTTGCAGAGGGTCGAGGAACTGATTAAGAAGGATGAGGCTATTGCCATGCTTGTTAAAGCCGGCAAATCGGGTAAGAAGAAGAGGAAGGCAAAAGAGAAAGCCTCAGAAAAAAGCTTCTAAGTCCAAAAGGAAGAAGAAAGACAGAGCATCAGATGCTTGTCACTTCTGCAAGCAGGACGACCACTAGAAGAGGAACTGTCCTCAGTACATGGAATCCAAGAAACAAGGTAATTTCGAATCCTGTGTCATAGAAACCAATTTGTTGGTAACTTCTGCTTCCTGGTGTATTGACTCCGGGGCTTCAACTCATGCATGTAACTCACTATAGGGGATCAGGATAAGCAGAAGACTGAGTGACGAAGAAGTAATTGTTACTTGGGGACTATTGTATTGAAAGGTTGCCTTTATGTACAGAATTTGAGAAGAAATACGATTACTATCAAAACTGTGTGCGGATGGATATTCTGTTTTCTTTAGTAATACGATTACTATCAAAAGAAATAACAAATTCCTTGCATACGGATAACTTGAGAATGGTCTCTATGTTCTCCATCATTCTCTGGAAACTAACATAGCTGAAACTACGTTGGAAGACATCCCCAAGAAAAGAACCCGTGATACAATTAATCCTACGTGCCTATGGCATTACCGACTTCGCCATATTAACATAAATCGTATCACAAGGTTAGTAAAGGATGGTCCTTTGGATTTTCTAACTATAGAAGATCTTCCAACCTGTGAACCTTGCCTTCAGGGTAAGATGATGAAATGACCATTTAACGATAAGCTTGAAAGATGTACATGCATGCTTGACCTTATACATACTGATGTATGTGGTCCCATGAGTGTTAGGACACGTAACCAACACATTTATTTTATAACATTCATAGATGATTACTCTCGGTATGGTTACGTGTACCTAATGAGACACAAGTCTGAATCATTTGAAAAGTTCAAAGAGTTCAGACAAGAGGCCGAGAAACAGTTAGGGAGAGAAATTAAGACCCTTTGATCGGATTGAGGTGACGAGTATCTCTCTGATGAATTCATGAACTACTTAAAGGTCAGTGGGATAGTATCACAACTAGCTCCTCCTCCTACACCACAGCTAAACGATGTGTCAGTGGGATAGTATCACTACTTAAAGGTCAGGAACCAGACTTTATTGGATATGGTCTGATCACTTCTCGTACACTCAGAGTTACCCACATCCTTTTGGGGTTATGCATTATATACTGTGATATACGTGCTGAATCAGGTTCCAACCAAATAAGTTCCGAAGACTCCCTATGAGCTTTGGACTGGTAAGAAACCAAGTGTAAGACACTTGAAGATTTGGGGTTGTCCGACACATGTTAAAAGAACGAGTGCAGATAAATCGGAATCCAACACTAGCCATTGCCTATTCGTAGGCTACCCCAAAGGTTTTGTGGGTTACCTATTCTATGACCTAGGAGAATAGAAGATGTTTTGTAGTCGAAATGCCCATTTCTTGGAGGATGATTACATCCTAAACAATCATTGTCAGGAAGTTGTTTTTGATGAGGAGAGCTCAGGGGTAGTGGGAGGTGTCCCACAAGTTCTGGGTAATGACCAACCTAGAAGATCTATCGGGTTTCTAGGCCTCCAGTCCATTTCGGCTATGACCAGGATAGTTACCTGGTGGAAGGTACGACTAGTGAGGAGGATCCCGTGACTTATACGGAAGCTATGTTGGACATAGATTCCTTGAAGTGGGTAGGTGTCATGAGAGTTGAGATGGACTCAATGGAGACCAATGGAGTCTGGACTCTAGTAGATCCACCCCTTGGGGTAAAAGCAATTGGCTGCAAATGGATGTATAAGAGAAAAAAGGGCCCCGATGGTAAGGTTGAGACCTACAAGGCTCGTCTTGTGGTGAAAGGGTACACTCAAAAAGAGGGAATCGATTATGAGAAAACCTTTTTTCTGGTGGCTATGCTTAAATCTATTAGGATCCTGCTAGCTATAATAGCATACCATGATTATGAGATTTGGCAAATGGTTGTCAAAACTGTATTCCTGAATGGAGATCTTAGTGAAGATATCTACATGCAACAACCTTAAGGTTTCATAGTTGTAGGTCAGGAACACATGGTATGTAAATTAAATAGATCCATATATGGACTTAAGCAAGCTTCTAGGAGTTGGAACATTCGGTTTGACTCTACCGTCAAAAGGTTTGATTTTGAGCAAAATTCGGATGAGCCCTGTATTTACAGGAAATCCAGTGGGGATAAGGTTACGTTCCTGGTTCTGTATGTAGATGACATTCTACTCATTAGGAATGATGTTGGAATGCTAACTATGGTGAAAGTGTGGCTTTCATAGCAATTCTCCATGAAAGATCTTGGAGAAGCCTCCTATATACCAGGTCTTCGACTCTATAGAGATAGATCGAAGATGATAATAGGATTATCCTAAGATGCTTATATTGACAAGATAGTCAAAAGATACAACATGGAGAACTCCAAGAAAGGAAATGTTTTTTTCAGGCATGGAGTCACTCTCTCCAAGGGCATGTCTCCCAAGACTCCCAAGGAGATTGAGGGCATGAAGGACGTTCCCTATGCCTCAGCTGTAGGGAGCATCATGTATGCCATGCTGTGCACTCATCCTGGCATCGCTTAGGCAGTGAGTGTGGTAAGAAGATTCCAAGCCATCCCAGGGCAGGAGCATTGGACTGCTGTGAAAAACATACTCAAATACCTTTGAAGGACAAAAGAGTTTTGTTTGGTATTCGATGGTAGCTCACTACAGATCCATGGGTATACTGATGTCGACTTCCAGTCAGATCCAGATGATAGAAAGTTTACATCTGGATATGTTTTCTTGACAGGATTGTGTTTTGTTTGCTGGAAAAGTAGCAAATAGGGGTCCATGGTGGATTCCACAACCGAAGCCGAATACATTGCCGCAAGTGAGGCTGCCTTATGAATGAAAGTGTTCATTCTGAAATTTGGAATTCAGCACATCACCCATTCCACTGTTGTGTGACAATACTGGATCTACGGGAGATTGATGTTAAAAAGTAGCTTCAGCGGAAAATGTGGCAGACCCATTGACTAAGCCACTGACATAGAAAGTGTTTGAGAAACACGTGGAAAGTATGAGACTCCAACTTATACCAGATTGGACCTAAGTGCAAGTGAGAGTTGTTAGATAGTGTATGCCCTTAGCTCCAATCTGAAACCTTTTGGTTTCGGATCTGGTTTGGTTTAGGGTTCAAGATTGATCCTTAAAAATGCAATTTTCTAAAACAGGGAATGTGATTCCCATATGGGAGATAGAGAAATTTTTGAAATTTCGCCCAAACTACTTGTAGGGTTCAGCCATCCATATGATGGATCTCTCATCCCTTCACTTTTGGGGACACTGATTGGAGATTACAATTTACGTGTTGAACTGTGTTCCAACCAATACGGTTCCTAAGACTCCTTATGAGCTTTGGACCGATAAGAAACCAAGTGTAAGACACTTGATGATTTGGGGTTGTTCGACACATGTCAAAAGAACAAGTGCAGACAAATTGGAATCCAAGACTAGCTATTGCCTATTTATGGGCTACCTCAAAGGATCAACATGATATCTTTTCTATGATCCAAGAGAACAAAAGACGTTTGTTAGTTGAAATGCCTACTTCTTGGAAGAAGAATACATTTTGAATGATCATCGTCAAGAAATTATTCTTGATGAAGAGAGATCAGGAGTAGTGGGAGATGTTTCATAGATTCCAGATAACACCCAACTTAGAAGATCTACTCGGGTGTCTAGACCTCCAGTTCGTTACGACTATGATAAAAAATGTTACTTGATGGAAGCTATGAACAGTGAGGAAGATCTCGTGACTTATACGAAAGTCATGTTGGACATAGATTCTTTGAAGTGGGTAGATGTCATGAAAGTTGAGATGGAATCAATGAAAACTAATAGAGTTTGGACTGTTGTAGATCCGCCCCTTGGGTGAAAGCAATCGGTTGCAATTTGTGGATTCCGTATCAGGTATGCATTTCCTTCCTTTTGGTTTCAAATTTGATTTGGTTTCGGTGCAAGAATGATCCTAGAAAAATGCAGTTTTTCTGAAACTAGGGAATGCGACTCTCGGAAGTGAAAAAGAATGTTTTTGAAATTTCGCCCAACCATCTAGCATGATTCAGCCATCCATATGATGGATCCCACCTTCCTTCAAGTTCGGTGGGACCGAAATCTGATTTACCCTTGGGTTGATGATGGGAGGATGAGGCTCCCTTATTGTAACCTTGTCATTCTTTGGGTTGAGGACCCCTCCTTAGCCTAATCGGACGAACCCCTTTCTTCCTTAGACTCAAAACCCAACATGATAAAAGCAAAGAACGGAATCAAGGGGATATGACTTACTTAGAATGAATGGACCAACCTCGCTAACCACACCGATGACTTCAACAATGTCGAGCTTTAAGATCTCACTGTGCACCAAAACTCCAAGGTTAGGGATGAATGATATGGGCCCTTGAGGGTCCTATTTATACATAGTTGAACCGAACTATGGATGGTTGAGGTCGGTTGGATCCAGTGGTTCACAAGGACACAACAATTCGTATTTTGAGGCAAAATTAGTTTAATGCATTTTTTACGTCCATGTGACCTAATGATTGCATGGTGTTTACGCGTGCCCAAAACACTACCTCATGCCTAAGCTAGACTGATCGAGCCAACTTGGTCTCGAGTCATTGGTTGGACCACTTCCAGAGCTAGAACTCGGACGAAATCACCTCGGATTAATACTACTCCTTCACCGAGCTCAGGAGTGGGGGCAATTGATGAGGGATAATTTGGTCCTCTAATGATATCACGACACATGGCATTGCAGAACGAGAGAGTGACATCTCGACATCATGTAAACAGACCCTAGGAACACTTCAAACACTTCACAATCAGCTCTACGACCTTAGAATCAATTTGGTAGGTCGAATTGTGAACAATCAAGCAAGACCTCAGGTTAGCATAAGAGGCGACCTACTTCCACCGATCTGACTCGACTTTGTTTAGTGACCTACCCCTTTAGCTGGCTATCGCCTTCGACTTCCCTAGGATCACGATGCAACATTGGAAGAACCGGTTACCACCCCACCTGCTTCGTGTAGGATTGTATAAACGTTACCCGCTTATGTGGAGTCCACCTCCTGGTGTGAAGCTGGTAAGTTTGTATTTTGATGCCTTAAGGGCATTATTTTGGGGGTATTTTAGACCTTAGACTGACTAATTTGTACCATTTTTCTAGTTAAATTCAATGTTGTGACCTTTGAGGGTCCCTATGCAATATTATGGGTAAAAACTGGGAAATTTATAGAGCTTTCTGTAGATTTTGGGAAGCTGGTGAGAATTCTAGCTAAGAGTGAGGGTGTTTCTGTGAAAAACTAAGCACATGAGGGTGCCTCCTATTTGCTAAACCCGAAAAGGCGCCCCTCCTACTATATTAGCATACTCCCCTCTCCTTAGCAAACCCTAGGGTGCCTCCCCACTCATTTTTTTCACCTCTAACAAACCCTAGCCACCCCTAACTGCTAAATCTTCACCTTCCACTCCTCCATAACATCTAATCTCAACCATCCAAGCCTTAGCAACCTCTCATACCCTTAGATTTTCACCTTGCAAATTCCACCCTCCATTCTAGGATGCCATCTCTTTAGCATTCTAACCCTAGGGCACCACCTAACTTCTAATCTCCACCATTCAATCTTAGGAGCTTAAATCCCAACCCTTCATACTTATAGGCACCCTCTCCTTTTCACTCTAGCCATAAGATCCCTCTAATTTAATCCTAACTCTCCATTCTTAAACCCTAGGGGCACCCATTTTCTACATAGACCCACTAGCCACCCCTTGAGAAGGGGTTGGCTAGCCCAGTTCACAAGGCCAAGGCTTCTTGAAGGGTTCAAGGGTTACAGAAAGGAGGACACCCAGTTCTTGTTCGGAGGGGTTCCTACAAGCAGTTCGTCCAACCTGCAATTGCCGCCACTGGAGCTGATTCACCATTTTTATTTTGTTTTATTTTATTTTCTTTTGTTATTCAGTTTTTCTAGCAATTTAATTTCTGTAATTTTCGATTTTGGTTTGATTTAATTTTTGTTTTTCTTTGTCTTTTGCATATTTGAATTTGCCCAGTTCAAGGCTAAGGTGTCTTGAGGGGTTCAAGGGTTGAACGGAGGAGGAACGACTTGCAATTGTCTTCCCGGAAAGCTATTGCCACTGGATTTGAATTTCAACATATATTTATTTATTTTCTTGTTAATTTCAGTTTTATTTAATTTTTGAATTTTATTTCTTGTCTTTTTCAATTTTGAATATTTAATTTCAGTTTTAATAAATATTATTTTCTTTTTTTTGCAAATCCCAAATCTGTTTTCTTTTTCTTATTTGTTTGAAACAAAATAATAATTTTTAACTTTGCTTCCCTGAGGATTCGACCCCTTCCTCACCACTAAACTACGTTCTTTATTTAGTTTTGAGGATTGGAAAAATATAAATTATTAAACTAGTGTCTCGGGTGCACCAGAAACCACCTCAGAACCAGACGATTGGGGATCCAGGACGCACTTTGTGAGGCTCACAACAGCTCGCCTATATAAAGGCCTCACCTCCAACCTCACACAGTACATGCGATTTAGCTCTCATAGTTCACTAACTTTCTAATTCTCTCACTTTTAGCTCTCTCAAGGCTCTTCACTGGTTTAGGCATCAGAATGCCCACCCTGGGTAAAGCAACCCGAACACTCTAATAATCACTTTCTTGCAATTCGATTAGATGACCTACTCAGTCTGGTGTTTAAACTGTCTACTAGCAGGGAGCACCAAATCAAGCATCATCAAATTTCATTCCATAATTTTATCATTTATTAGTTTTGATTTCATGATTTTAGATTTTCAATAAAAGATCATGACAAATTCATCATTTGAAACATTATATATATGCTTTTTCACTTATGCACTGAAAAGAATCAAACGGACAAATACCAATAAAAAATATGATCAATACACGGTAAAGAAAATTGAGCTTAGGTCTCTTAGTCAAAGACCAAGAAAATTTAAGAGATTGTATGATATTTTAGAGGAATGGGAAAGGTTGGGCTGCGTCCAACCCGAGCCCAATCCAATCCAAAGTCAACTTCAAGCTAGGCTTTTTTTTTTTTTTTTCGAGGCCACACAATTGGGGTTATCAACTGAGTCAGCTAACACCTTCAGTCTATTAAAGTTAAAGACCTTACCATCTGAGTCATCTAACACCTTACCAATCCCCAGCTCTCATGAAGGTGGGATTCAATCCCAAATGTCCACTACAATCTATTAAAATTAAAGACCTTACCAACTGAGTCAACTAACACCTTCAGTCTGAAATAGGATTAAGGTTAACTAGGTTGGGTTGGGTTAAACTTAAGATTGGAGGTTCAAAACCTCGGATTGGATTAAGGTTGACCTCAACGCGACCTAACTCAGCTCATCTTGCACCCTAAACTCAAATTGACCCATCGCCAGATAGAAAGGTTGCTCCTTTTATGGGTCAGTTTTAAAAACATTGGGCCTTCATTCTTTGCCTTGGAAGCATTGATGGAAAAGTTCAGAGTTCAGACTTGGATGCGAGTCACACGTAAGCTGAAAAAATGAGTGACCCGGTGAGTCACCCAGGCTAAAATATCAGGTATATCATATCGGTTTCCAAGGCAAGGGGCACGTGAAAACGGGTGGATTGGCCTTCATCGACTGAACACTGAAGTGAATTGATACAGACCATGCTATTATGAAATTTGAGTTCTAGGTTTAATGCCCCATACTAATTTGCTTTCCACCATTCTCGCCCCTTAATCAGGCTTTCCAAATTCTTCACTAATTCTCTCTCTCTCTCTCTATCTCTTAATCATGTCTTTTGAAATTCAAATTGTATTTTGTATCATTAATGTCCTTAATTGACGCGCAGTTAGATACAGATTTTAGAAAACCATGTGCAAGTGCAATTGGTAAGATTCAAACCCAATTATCCTTGTCTACCATTGAATGGTTAAAATAAGGATGGTATTTGATAAACTTGAGGGCCACATTTAACTCATACAAATCGTGTTATATATGAGTGTTCAAAAGAAAATTAAAAAAAAAATGATCATTAAATAATAATTTATAAATATTAACGGAATAAATGATATATGAATGATCTAGCAAATCTATTGTTCCATATTTATGTCGCAAATGTAAAAATAATAAAAGCAGAAATTATAATCTATGAATTGTATATGATATGTTTCTCTGAAATTATAATGGATTTGATATACTTTTTTACATTAAGACTATATACTTCTAAAACTAATTAATTAACAATATAATTTATGATACATAGCAGCATTTATATTGTTTATATAAATAAAATTATTATTTACAAAATTTACTTAGTTTACATTGGTAATTTTTAGGAAGCCATATACTCATCATTAGCCATCATATTAAG